>NC_136009.1:27721927-28034427 GCF_048128805.1 Centroberyx gerrardi
ATAAAATAATTTGTGAATTTTATACGAGTGTTGTTTATTTATTATCAGCCTAAATGTCACTAAATACAAATTCAATAAATTCGAGAGCGGTGCCCGAAATCAAGACTAGACCAAGACAAATTATTATTGAATTATTAATAAATCATTATATTATTAAAATTCAAGACTGAGGCGAGACTGAGATCAAGAGAGACTGGTCTTGAGAGCTACAACACTGTTTCCCACCACTGACCACTTGAAATTAATTAGGCAAATTGGGTGAGTCTACAGTGTCTCAATTAGTGGGGATGAGACGCTCTTCCCCTGTGATTTAGGCTGATAAGACGGGTGTCTTTTTACTTTTTATGAAAATCTTGCCTAATGCATCTTTAAAGCATGAAGGATATTGTGAGTGTTTCCTTGTTGTTCTACAGGTGAGCGGCCGGCATCCGACATGCAACTTCCTGCTGGAGCTGGAGAGAGACCAGGCGGAGTGTCTGAACAGGCTGAGGGAGCAGGACTCCACCGGCAACCCTAAAGGTCACATTCATGAATAAAACCCCAGTCCACACACTGCACAACAGTGAGTCTGTAACGCTTTGCTGCGCAGACTGGATTTTCTCGTGGCTGTCTAAACAGGAAACATGGAGGAAAGGGAGAGTCGGCACACTGAAAGCTGATCCCAAGATGTTTATATTTATTAACACCTAGACAGGCGGCTTTCAGTTTGCAAACTCTACTGATATTCCCTGTTTTGCATTTTGTCCAGCACCTGCTCAAGACTGGGATGTGTGTGATTTTATCCTGTTTTGTCTAAACAGGGAAAAAAAAATCACATTTTCACAATAGGGATGAGTAAACTGGCGAATTAGAGCAGAGATCCAACAGAAACATCTAATGAGGAGGTAATATATCAGCATGCTAAATATTCCAAATACTGGAATAACAAAAATGCTTTTTTATTTGATTTTTTGGCTTGAGAATGAGGCTTTTTAGCCTTCGTAGTAGAGCTTAACAATTAATTGAAAAAAAAAAAAACGCGAAATGAACTGCAATTTCCAAATCGCAGAGGCTGCAATTAATTGCTTAAAAAATTGAAAAATTTAAATCCAGTCATTATGTGCTCACCAGCTGAAACACTGGTGAAGTTTGTTAGCCCATATAACACTCCCACAGCTTCCCAGCACGACTCTGAGTGTTATATCAATATCATAAAATATTATATTATATTAGTGTTATAACAAACTTCACCAGAGTTTCAGCTGGCATGGGGGTGAGCAGATAATGACTGAATTTTCATTTTTGGGTGAACTATTCCTTTAAGAGAGAGGGGCGTCCAGAATGGATTTGTGAACAAGGAGTTTTAGAGCTGCAGGTAATCTTTGGTCCATGAATCAAAACCTTTCATCAGACTCAAACTCAGTAAATCCTGCACACTGACATGTTTTTTTTTTTTACAAAAGCCAGAAATCTCAGCACCTGTTATGGTCATCTTGTGCTCTGGGGCTGTAAAAAGCCTTACTTATTGCCCCTTTAAATCTATAAATGAGACTAACTTCTTCAACTGTTGGCAGCCCTGTGATCTGGCTGCTTGAAGGTCTCTAAAGTTTACTGAGGAAATCTTTAGATCATACCTCACTCTGCCTCAGTCAGAAATGTAAGCAGTGCAGACAGTGTTTATGCGCTCCGACCCCAGCTTAGGGACCATAATTTACACACTATTGTAAACCTCATGATGTACTGCGACGTTCCATGATACAAAGGTATGGATAGTAGTACATGTACACTGCACCACTAGCCTACTGTAACAAGACTTTATCATGGACTGTCATTTCATTTTTTTCCCGCTTCTTCTTCATCTTCTTCTCCTCCTCCTCTTTCTTCATCTTCTTCTCCTCCTTCTTAATCTCCTCTTCCTTCACCTCCTTCTTCTTCTTCTCCTCCTCCTTCCCCTTCCCCTTCCCCTCCTCCTCCTTCTTCTTCTTCTCCTCCTTCATATTCATCTTTTCCTCCTCCTCCTTCTTCATCTTCTTCTCCTCCATCTTCTTCTTCTCCTCCTTCTCCTTTTTCTTCTTTTCCTCCTCCTTCTCCTCCTCCTGCTTCTTCTTCTTCATCTTCATCTTCTTTCTCCTCCTCCTCCTTTGTCTTCTTCATCCTCTTCTCCTTCTCCTCCTCTTTCTTCATCTTCTTCTTCTCCTCCTTCTTAATCTCCTCCTCCTCCTCCTACATCTCCTTCTTCTTCTTCTTCTTCTTCTCCTTTTCCTCCTCCTCCTCCTTCTTCTTCTCCTCCTTCATATTCATCTTTTCCTCCTCCTTCATCTTCTTCTCCTCCTTTTTCTTCTTCTCCTCCTCCTGCTTCTCCTTCTTCTTCATCTTCATCTTCTTTCTCCTCCTCCTCCTTCTTTGTCTTCTTCATCCTCTTCTCCTTCCCCTCCTTCTCCTCCTTCTCCTTCGATTCCCTCTGGTCATATCAGTTCCCAAAAGATTTTTTTGGATTTCAGTAGTTTGATTTCATGAGGTCGGGCCATTATGTCTAATTTACCTTTCTAATTTAGAAAGCCTGTGCATGCCAAACCCCTCTACGAAGCCAAGTTGAGTCTTTCATGATTTCACTGTGGCAGTTTTAGAATTAGAATTAATTTAACAGCGACTTCGTCAACAATTTTCCCCACTAACTTAACTCTGGCAGCAGTTTTTTGGTCACAGCGGGCAAAATCTGAGTCGCTTCACGCTTCTCAATTTAAAGTCAGCGCCCAAATTTAACCTTTTAATAAGTTTGACTGAGTTTTTGTTTAGATAATATTGAGCACTAATGAGACAATTATACACAGCAAGAATCCAATTTCATCAGGAATGAGTCATCCCAAAAAGCAGCAGTACTCGGTAAACACTTTTTTGAACACATTTGTGTGTCTAGTTTGGGACAGTACACATTTATCTTACTTTTCAACACAACATGCTTTAATTTAGTAACAATATATCAACTCAACATATATTGTTATTAGTATACAAAGAGTTTTATTCTAAAATGAGATCCACCAATTGAGAAATGTAACACCTACTCTTACTAAATGATTGTTGGCATTAAAGTAAAACTATTTGATATTATTGAAGTTATTAGCTATTTGGAGCCCTTAAATACAATTTTAGAGGATGTAAACATTATCTTTTTATGTAATCATTATCTTTTTTCCTCAGTGTTTGGGAATTAAACTCTTCATATCATGTGTTGAAAAGTAACACAAATATGTGTTATCCCAAACTACATTAGACACATGGGTGTGTTGAAAATGACACTATATTTGCTTGCTGTGTATAATTGCCCCAGTATTGAATCGGCTTGACATCTGTACAAGAACTCAGTCAGACTTATTAAAAGATCTAATTAGTTTGTTGACTTTAAATTGAGAAGGGTGAGCTCACCTGCTTTTCGCCTGCTGTGTGCAGTGTATCTACCTGTAATATGAAATATGCATAATAATCTGTATAACGTAATGGATCCAGAGTATGTATCTACAGGTTTAATACGCAATCTGTAGTCTTATCTCTGAAGTGCACATCCCTTTAAAAACAAACTCATTTTATTCAGCATTTCACCTCGGACAGACTGAGGACTAAAGCCTAAAACTTTATCCAAACACTGTTGCTTTGAATGGGACATTTCTGGAGAGTTAACGAGCGTGAATTTTCTCTCCAGCGATGTGAGCGGTGGACGGCGAATCCCCCTGCTGTGTTAATTAAGGCTCAATGACATGAAGTAGAGCAAAACAATAACATGGCCCAAATCCTCCGCGGGGGAAAACTGATTGGGAAAACAATTTCTGAGGAGTTGTTTTATGCACTTTGAAGAGTGAATGAGGCTTTCAGGGATTCAGCTGTAGCATCAGCCACTTGGTGAGCGCCTTTGACCAGAGCACCTTACAGTACGATGAGTGGTGCAATCAGTACATAAATGAGAACAACCTTCGACCTTCAATGTAAAAAAAAAAAACTCCTGTGAAAACCTCATTAGGGAAAACAAAGATGAAAGAAACCATGGGCCAAGAGCCTCACAGAGAGGGATCCCCCTTCCAGGACGGTCAGGCGAGCGATGGGTGCTGAGAGTGGGCAGATAAACAAAATTATCTGAATAATCACAATAAAAACACTTGGCTGTATGTCTGACAGCATTTTGGCATGGTATTCAAAAACCCATAATGCTCAAACTTTGTTCAGTAATCAGTGGGTGGTCCAAACGGATATTCGGATATTCTTTGCGTGCAGAAATTTACAAAGGCTGAAGCAGATGGACCAAAGGGAGCGCTTCCATCACTTCCTGCTCTCTGTGGCTCTGGGCGCCATTTCCAAAATAACGATCGCTCTTAGAGGAAAATAAGTGTTTTTAAAGGAACATTTCACCCAAAAATAAAAATTCGGTCATTATCTGCTCATTCTCATGCCAGTACAAACTCGGGTGAATGTTTCTTACCTGGAGTTCTCCAGGCTCGCTGCTGGAGGAGCTTTCTTCCAAACAATTGCAGTAAATGGGGAGCAGGACATTCTGCTTCAAAAAGGGCAACAAATGTCCATAAAATTACTCCATAAAGCTCATGTAGTATAATCCAAGCCTGACGATCGCTCTATATGTGGAAAAAAACGAAATTTGATCCATTATTTCATCGGCATTGCATTTACTTCCGCATTACCAAACCTCACGAGGTTATCGCAAGGTTTGTGTGTGCGTAAATGCAATGCCAATCGACTCGGATTTTCATGAAATAATGGATCAAATTTTGTTTTTTTCCACTTATAGAGTGATCGTCAGGCGTCAGAAGACTTTGATTAAACAGTCCCTCCAGGAACTTGCGATTTTGCGATCGCAATAATTAACGCAAATTCAAGAAATCTCCGCAATATTTGCGAGAGCTTGCAGTTTTGCAAAATTGCCGCAACTTTTCCGCATGAAACGGCCAAATCAACAGACCGCTTGTGATTTGGACCAATTTTCGCATTCGGTGTCGTGGTAACTGACGTCATCGCAGCGCGCATTCAGGTGGAAGATGAACAAAGCTCACCTGCCAACAAAAATTACTGCCATAGACCGTGCAAAACAAAACAAAAGCAGCAAGAATCGAGGTGAGTGCAAAATTCAAGCTCTTGGAAGAGTTAATAGCTTAAACGGAGAGTGGGAGAGAATAGGGGGAGGCTGTGTGTGTGTGTGTGTGTGTGTGTGTGTGTGTGTGTGTGTGAGTGAGTGAGTGAGTGAGTGAGAGAGAGAGAGAAAACATTTTTTTTCCTTTGCTTGCAATTTTTCCCAATTCCCGCAATTTTACCGCGAAAAGAGCACATAAAACCTGGCAAATTGTATCGCAATTTTTGAGAAAAGCTGCAGCAAAATCAAGCATTTTTGGCCGCAATAATCACAAAAAAACTCTGCGAAATCCTGGTGGGACTGATTATACTACACGAGCTTTATGGAGTTATTTTATGGAGATTTGTTGCCCTTTTTGAAGCAGAACGTCCTGCTCCCCATTCACTGCAATTGTTTGGAAGAAAGCTCCTCCAGCGGCGAGCCCGAGTTTGTACTGGCATGAGAATGAGCAGATAATGACCGAATTTTAATTTTTGGGTGAACTATTCCTTTAAGTGTGATTCTGCAAAAGGTTCGTTCATTCATCTCTGCATGTTTCTCAAAGCAGCAATTTGCAGCAGCAAGCCGTCCATTTGAAGGCAAACACACCCTTACTTTCCACTGAGCTGCTTCAATGTGACTCTACTTCCTGTTTACAGTCGTGCCTCCTTTGCGGAATAAGCGCTTCATGCCGGGAGCACCGTAACACTTTACGTGCCGCCAAACGCGTAATTTGTCGTGTTCGTTTCCCGTATTTCTTTGAGATCAGGCTGCACCCGCGGCTCAAGCGGAGCTGCCCAGTAGCCGCCAGCAGAAGACTGTGGTTGTACTGGGCAGCTCCCAATGCGGCGGGGGGGGGGGGGGGCGCGTACAGCTGTGTGAATGTGAAGCAGGGCGATGCTGGAAAAGTGCTCCGCTCTCGGGCCAACTGTCCTTGAATAAATATAGGTTTGAAATGACGCTGTGCATTTGATCTCGCCTCGCTTGGAGGCTTTAAACCGGCGGGTTCTGTGTTGTGAATGCACAGTGTGTTCCTAAGTGTTTCGGTGAAAGCGTAGAGAGAAAGCGCCGGAACACTTAGTAGATAGATGGAGTGGATTTCATGCACCGGTGAGCCTGGCTCTGCATCCGAGCCCCCCATAGACATCTGTTCAGTTTCAGCTCTTCGTCTTCTCTTCCTCTGTTGTCCTCTCCTACGCTTCCTCTCTCTCTCTCACTCTTGCTTCCTCTCTCTCTCCATCCTCTCTCTGTCTCACTTTCTCTCGCCCCGCCTCTCCCTCCGTTTCCTCCTCTTTTGTTGTCTTGTCCTTTCGTTTTCCATCTCTTCCATTTAGTCTCCCGCTCTCTCTCTCTGTACCTTTTGTTCTCCCTTCCTCTCTCTCGTCTCTTCTCATCCTTTTGTTTCCTATCTCTCCTTCCATTTCGTCTCTCACTCTCTCTCACTTTCTTTTCTCCGTCTCGCTTTCCCTCTCTCTCTTTTCCTCTTTCGTTCCATCGGACTTTTGTTTCCTCTTTCCTACATTTGGTTTCTCTCCTGCTCTCCCTTTCTTACTTTCTCTCTTTCTCCATCCGTCTCCCTCTCTTCCTCTTTTCATCCTCTGTTGTCCTCTCCTACTCTCTCTCTCTCTCTCACTCTTGCTTCCTCTCTCTCTCCATCCTCTCTCTGTCTCACTTTCTCTCGCCCCGCCTCTCCCTCCGTTTCCTCCTCTTTTGTTGTCTTGTCCTTTCGTTTTCCATCTCTTCCATTTAGTCTCCCGCTCTCTCTCTCTCTCTGTACCTTTTGTTCTCCCTTCCTCTCTCTCGTCTCTTCTCATCCTTTTGTTTCCTATCTCTCCTTCCATTTCCTCTCTCACTCTCTCACTTTCTTTTCTCCGTCTCGCTTTCCCTCTCTCTCTTTTCCTCTTTCGTTCCATCGTCCTTTCGTTTCCTCTTTCCTACATTTGGTTTCTTTCCTGCTCTCCCTTTCTTACTTTCTCTCTTTCTCCATCCGTCTCCCTCTCTTCCTCTTTTCATCCTCTCATCCTTTTGTTATCAATTTCTCCTTCATTAAGTCTCTCCCTCTCTTTGTCTTCCTCTCTCTCTATCTCTTGCTCTCTCTCCCTCCATCTCTTCCTCTTTCATTCTCCTGCCCTTTTTGTTTTCTATCTCTTTTTCCATCACTTTCTCTCTTTTCCTCGTTTGTTGTCTCGTCTTCATTTAGTCTCCCTCCCTTTCCTCTCTCACTCTTCCTTGCTCTCTTTTCCTTTCTTTCTTGTCTTTTTGTTTTCCATCCCTCCTTCACTTACTCTCTCTTCCTCTGTCTCTTTATCCTCCCCTCTGTCCCTCCCTCCCTCTTTTCCTCTTTCGTTCTCTCGTCCTGTTGGTTTCCAACTCTTCTCCACTTACCGTCTCTCCTGCTCTCTCTATCTCCCTCTCTTGCTCTTTCTCATACTCGTTCTTTCGTTTTCCCCTGTATTTAGTCTGTCACACCCTCTTGGTTTTGTCTCTTTCTCTCTCTCCCTCCCTTGCTTTCTTTTCCTCTTTATTTCAATTTTCCATTTCTCCATTTAGTCTTTTCCTCTCTCATCCCCCTCTCTCTTTTCCTTGCATTCTCTCATCCTTTCATTTATATCTCTCCTTCACTTAGTGTTTCTCTTCCTGTCTTCCCCTCTCTTCCTCTCTCATTTCCTCTTTTACTTTCTCATCCTTCTGTTTGCTATCGCCCCTTCTCCTAGCCCTTCTCTCTCTCTCTCTCTCTCTCATTCTCCCTCTTGTCGTCTTTTGTTTTCCGTCTCCCCTCCACTCCCACTGAATTCTAAACAGCACAGAAAACAACTGGAGACAGTCGGTAAATCCAATTTGCTCTTTAAAGCCTCTCTCCCTCCCTGTTTCTCTCACTTTTTCTTTTCCTTTCTCATCTTGTTCTTTCATTTGCCATTTCTCCTTCACTTATTCCCTCTCTTCCCTCTGTCTCTCTGCCTCTTTATCCTTCTCTTGTTCTATAGGGTCTCAAACTTCGCTGATTGATTCCTTAAATATTCATTACTATGAAAAACATAACTTGAACTTTAACTTCAGAATGTCAATTCAGTCTGAGAGTTAAAACACAAGGGTAAAATATTAATGGCAGGAAAAACTCCATGCTCTTCAGCCAAATGCAAATAGAAATATTTGCAGAGTGCTGATGGACTCTGCAGTGTGGTAGTTTTTACATTTAACATTTTATTTGGTGAGTTTATCCAGAGCCACTACAGTGAGGTCAAGAGTAGAATAAGCTTCAATTCCTAGATCATCAACCAAGCAACCGGTTTTAAGGGTCAGAGCCGCAGTGCTCAGACAGTAGATGGAGCAAATTACCCTGTCCTTAACCTCTTAACCTTCCTTCAGATGCAACAAGAAAAAAATGTCTCGGTGGCATGAAAAACAAAGTCAATGGAAGGAGGCAAACGGCGTAAATTGAGGTGAAGAGGCATTTGCTCCAAGTGAAATTTTTCAATTTGAACAAGAAATTCCTCAGAGTAAAATGAAATCCAATCAGCTTCAAGCAGGACTCAAACAGGAAGTGTCCACTGGGTATTTGTAACTAGTAACACTCAAAAAGTTTGTAAAAGCTAGACTCCCTAAAGAAAACATTGGTGGTCTTGCTACCAAGCCGGGTGTCTAAGGATTAAAATGCAGCACGATGGAATAAAAACATATAATGCTGAAGCAGGTTTCAACTAATGTACATTGTCTCATCAAGAAAGATGTCAACCAATCTGTTGTGTCAAGTGGTGTCATCAAACTCGCTGATGTGTGCAGTATTGTTTGTTTCACACGTGCAAAACAAGTAAGGTTTTTACTTCCCCATAGCACAAAATGACCATAATATATCGGGGGCTTGATAGTGTTGTTAATCAATGCCATTGACCAGTATCCAAAATTAACTTTTTGGATCACCTGCGATGGGCTGGTAAACTGAAAGAAATGAAAATAAATTTTTAGAACCATTTTCGTAATATTTGGTGATATTCTCTTTGCATCCTGACAGCTATCAATAAATCAAATGCTCGGAGAAAAAAGATCCGGTCTCTGTGGCTGTCCCAGGCCCTGACATCAGCCGCTCCAAAATCCAAAATCAGGGCGCCTGAATCTTGACATCCAATCAGGACAGCTCTCTGCGCGGAGGCGGTCCTAGCTGCCTGTCAATCACACGCGCTCATAGCTCAGTCTAGGCCTGAGTCCTGACCAGCCTGCAAACTGCAGAGAGAAAACTAATATGTCCACAGAAGAGATGAGGTGAAACAGCTATAATCCAAACTGAATACTGGGACTGGAATGAACTTGTTGTGTAAGGAAGCGACTTGTTTCCACATTCAGGTCAGTCAGCTGGTGCTAGCCAGCTGTAGCTCTGGCTCTGACACTGTGTTAGCTAATCTGTGTGACAAAAAAAGTATTTTTTCAGTAGACTGAGCTAGCAGAGCTGTTTTTATGTGTAAAATATTTGAAACTTATTAAGTTTGGTGTTTAGTTACTCTTTAATGTATGTTTTCCATAGAAATATCTCACCCTACCCATTTTCAATCCTAATTCCTGTATAGAATCAGATACTGTGTGAAACTATAAACAATGTGTTATAGCTGAATACAACTATCACATTGCCATTACTATAGTCTAAACACATCATGTCATGGAAACAGGTTAAAAACAACGAGCTGGTTTGTTGAGTTTCTCACCTCCTCTGGCTGCGTGTTCATTTTTTTTTTACGCGACACTAATAGGTTTCTTTTTATAGCTGTTATTTGTTTTTGTTTTTTCACAGAAGGATGGGTAAATTTTCACCAAGCAGACCGTCTCCGTTCTTCTGTCGCTAAAAAGCCTTGTTGACTGTTGTGTTTGCCGTCAGCGCTTTCGCACCCCTTTAGATCCGTGGCGAAGAGCTATTTTGGGAGACCATGTTGTGGGGAAAACACTCGAGGGGAGACTAGAATAAAATCCAGTCAGATGTGATTCTATTGTGTCTGTTTTGTGTTGAATGATTAGTCCATAAGCTGGTATCTGTCTGGGAGAAATAAAACATAAATAAATGTCATGATGTTAGCAACATTTCCGATAGCGATATGAAAGACTTGTGTTTCAGAAAAGATTGATTCTATATGGGAAACTTTATCTATAAATCTGTAAAACAATAATGGCATCGTACTTTGTCTGAATGATATCTGAGTTTGTTTTGAAATATGTCTGTTATACACATGTTGTAAGTGATATATGAATGTGTCTGATTTTCTCATGTGAACTAGGCATCTAGAGCCCACTGACTGAAATCAAATCAAATCTATAAAAGTTGGTTCATTATTTAACAATTTTCCATGATGCCGCCTTTGGTTCTGTTGCACAGGGCTGGGATGCAAAGGATCATGGGACAACATAGCATGCTGGGAGCGGGCTGAGATCGGAGAGACCGTCACCATCCCCTGTCCCCGCGTCCTCAAGACATTATTCGGCAGAAACGGTAGGCTGTTTATTCAAATCGCGCTGAAAGAAAAGCGTGAAGGCACTCCTCCTTCCGTTTATCAAACACTGAAATGCCTTCACTTGGGAAACATACCAACATGCTTGAAAAAGGCGTGTTGAGGCATGTGTGGGATTAGTTCAGTTTAGCTTTCTTTTCATTCAATTCTTCTTGCATTTCATTAAAAATCGTGTTGATTTAATGAGCGCTCGCAAAGAGAGAGGCGGAGAGACTTTATAAAAACATTGATTCAACATGAATATGGAAGACATGCCCTCATTTGTTTGCACCTTCACTCTATTAAGACTGGGAAAAGAAGCTGCAAACTGTAGGTGGGACTCCCTCTGACTTTCTCTTTCTTTCTTTCTTTCTTTGTTTCTTTCTTGTTGTTGTTGTCACAACCATCACATGACAAAAAGTAGATTTTCCTATTTGCTACATTTCTACACACTATGTAACCCTGACCTAACCTGACCCTGTCTCTAACATTAAGCGTCAGTGGCGGGAGGGGCTTATTTGAATATTAATGAGATATGGAGGAAGTGGTTGTAGAGGAATCTTCTCCAACTCTGTCGCTCCGTCTGGGAAAAGAGTTTTAGGTGGTTTTCACACAAGCATCGTTTGGTCCGGACTTTAAGACCTTTTTGCTAAGTTCGGATCATTTTGACAGGTGTGAACGCGCCATGCGGACCAAAGTCTTGCAAAAGGTTCGCCAAAAATCGGCGGTCTCTGTCCTCTTCCGTTCGGACCGTGATGCGGATCATTTTGGTGTGAAAGCAACTTTGATAAAGTCCGAACCAAACAGAGGAAATGACAACATATGTGTAATGATTTGCTCTTTCACAGCGGGTTGTTTGGGTTGTTTTTAGTCAAATTACAGAGAGTTTCCGACTCTAGCTGCTCGGTGTTGTAGCGACGGTGGAGTCAGTAGTGATATTCTTTTCTCCTTTTTCGGTTGGTAAGGAGACGCTATTTTTCTTCAGTTGAACACGTCACATCCATCGCCTCGGTCAATATTTTACGAAAACGAACATGCACTCACCTATGCAGAGGCACTGTTGACAGGAGAGTACAATGACAAGTTGTAGCATCAACAAGTCCTCCAACCCATACGACCACATAGATCATTTGTTCCTACCCTCTAATACGACCCACAGGAGCGTTTCCAACGTGATCTCACAAAAATACGTGAAATGAAAACAACCTGGGTTATGGTTATGGTTAGGCAACTAAAACAACTTGGTTAAGGTTAGGAAAATGGTTTGGTCAGGGTTAAATTTGGAAACGCTGGAAATCGAACCCCGGTCGCCGACATCGAAGGCAAACGTATACGCCCGTCCGCCATCCCCGACCACAACGCCCTGACTTTCCACCGTGTTATTTCAATATTGAGAGAGAAACGTGACGTCACGTGACATGGACGCAGACCAACGTAGCACATTGTCGTTATTTACACGACCGCTAGAGGTCGCTTAACTTTAAAATGTAACTATAGGTCGTAATAAGCTGCTTGAACAAACGACCTATGGGCTCGTTTTTTGGGGGAGGACAGGCTCTGTAGCATTATAATGTCCGGCCTCTGGATGTCATTCTAGTTTGATTTTTTTTTGTACTCCTTTCAAGATATCTGTCCTATAGTTCCGCTTGATGGTGTTGGTCTGAAACAAACCGGACCAGTACAATGTAACAACCTAGCGAACTCCAGTTTGGACTTTAAGTGGACTTTGCGGTGTGAAAGCGCCCTTAGGTGAAGCAGCCAGAAACACTCCTTTGTCCATGTTGCAGCTGAACTGAGCTGCATGTTGGGAAAAAAATTGCGGGGGGGGGGGTGTTAATTCCAAAGTTTATCAAAATATCATTGGATGAAATGTTTGTCTTCGCCCCCAAGTGCAGGATGAGTCATCAACAGAAATGTGCTGTTTACTGGAAAGAGACACTTTGTTCATTTTGATACAAAATTTCTAGAAATCATCATTTGTGGTCATTTTTTTGGCCTGTATTGGTGAACAGGTGAACTCTAAGTACAGCAACATTGCCAATAAGGTAAAAAAATACTATCTATAAACTACTTTTCACACTGCTGCACCACCTGAAACTCCGTAGGCTTTTAGTGACACATTATAGTCGCTTGATAGTAAGTTGAGTTTTGGCATTGACCTGCGATCTTTCTTTCCATCTCACACCGTTCCACCTCGTTTGTCTCCTCTCTGTGAATGTGTGCAGTGAATTCCCCCCTGAATCCGTACTATTCTTCCAGCCAGAGACCAGATGGCGGTGTGGAGTTCCACCCCGAGCCATGTTCTCATTTCCATTGATGTTATATGTTATGTAACGTTATGTAAGCACCCGCCGGCTTGTTCAAAGCAAAAAGCTCCCACCGCCGCCGCTTCCCCCGTTCGGGACGCCCCCCAAACCCCCCGAAAGTTACTAATTTTACAGAATTAGTAAATGACCCGTTTTCTCTTTCAGTGAACTTTTAGGACGCGTTCCATTACGTAAAGATTTCTCCTCGCCTCCTCGGTGAAAAGTCACGGGGGAAACGAGGAGGAGAGGAAGCGAGTGAAGCGGGTCCTGCCGAGTGAAGTGACGTTTGAAGCGAGGCGTTGAGGCTCCTCCCACACAGGATGACAGCTGTCACATCATTCCAAGGCTCATGCCTCATCCACATAGAAACGTTTCACAAAGTTAAGATAAATGTGTAATTCATCTGAACTATGTCAAAAATAATCTTTTAGGTTCTACCTCCATCAGGTAGAACACCTAAAAGATTTTTCTTTTTTTTAATGTGGTTTTTAATGATTCATTGATGATAAAATCGTAGACATAGCACCTTTTTTTATTGCAGCTATAGAGGAGATACAGTAATATTATTAGCAATTGATTAACATAAACCCCAAAAATGAATAAATGAAAAATACATAAAGCATAAGAATTATTATGATACAATAACCTAATATAAATAATTCTAATAATATTATAATACTGTTATTTAAGTTCCTGGCGGTTGCCATCCCTTTTTTAAATCATCCCCTCCTTCCTTCCCTATCCCTTCCTCATCCATCCTCCTAACCACCTCACCCCTCCTTCCCTTTTGTCCTAAAAAACAAACAAACAAACAAACAAAAAACATTCCCCATGTCTCCTCTTAAGCCCCTCCTTCACTCCCAAGGCTTCCCTCTCCCACCCATAACCTTCAACCCATGGGCGACTTCCACTAATCCAACATTTACATAACTGTAGACACAGAGCATGGTGACGGCGATCCTATTAATTTAGAGATCAATTTTCATTATTTGCTCCCAAAAATGATTAACTGGGCTGCAGTGCCACATCCTATGTAAAAATGTCCTAATTTGATTTGAGTCACGGTTTTCATTAGATATCTTCTTTTAGGTAGAAACGATGCACAAATTTACAGTGCGTTGACTGATGATTCAAATTCTGTGAGGCACATGAGATATTTCTCCAAACTCTGTCCCAGTTTATAGAGGGATTAAAGATATAAAAGACATTTCTAACACTCAAGAAATGTCTTAAACTGATGTGTGTCATGAATTACCACAGATCTGTAAGAACATAATGTGCAAAAATAGACAATGAAAGGCTGTTAATGAGGTTTAGTAAAAATGTATTATCCCCAAAGGGAAATGCCTTGGCAACCCACACAAACACAATACACAAGAAAGATTAATAGAGAATGAGAGACGCATCAAGGTTTTCAAACACAGCAAACAAACAGCTCACTCAGAGAAGACACAGTGATTCCAGCAAGAGAGAAATGTGCTGGCCTTGATGTGAAAATGTCATTTCATGGCACCTATATCATGTCCCGGCTTATGAATATGACCGGAATGACAACAGAGGTATGTCTTAATTGCAGAGCAAGTAAAAAAAAAAAAAAATCTGGGCAGAAATTTTGTCCTTTAAATGATCACCCAAAAATGCTAAAAACAGTGTCATAAATAATCATGTCACAGAGATTAATCAGCTGCAGCGTCTCCTCCTCTGTCCCTGTAATCACATTATGTGACAGCTCAGCTACTTCTGCCTATAGGGGAAACTTTTATATCCTGTAAGTCAAACAGAGCTGTCAGCATATGAATATTTAAGATAACAGCTAACAAATGTTACTCTTTGAACTTAGGCTGTCAATCAAATTAAGGGGCGGAGCTTCATCTCCAAGCCGCTGCACTGAGATTTGGATGTAAACATTGCAGCTTGTAAACATTAAAAATTAAGACATTCCGAATGTCTTTGATGGTAATAAATCAGTTCAACATATTCACTGGGGTCTAACAACATACTCTACATCTGTACGAGTGAAATCATGAAAGTAAACAAATCCACGTTGTTTACAGGGAAAACAATGTACCTCAGGTAGTGATTTTTTTTTCACTACCTGAGGTAGAACTCTTCAATTTAATCTTGGATTGAGTCATAAAATCTTACAGTGAAAATACTAAGTGAAAAAAAAAAGTCCACGTTTCATCGCAATTCAGTCCTTTTCAAGCATTTCTAGAATTAAGAAAGTGTGCCACATTGCCAGAGTGGGACTCAATTCCCTGTATAGATCAATGGGTAGCAGGGGTGGACTTACTGATTTTGGGGGCCCTAAGCAAAGGCAAGCATGGACCCCCCTGAATCTCAACTATCTTGCTTTTTAATCCATCCTTTCTAGATATAAACTTGGGTAGCTTTGCTTATTATTTTTTTAACTTCTCTCAACTACTGATGCAGTGGCAAGGGGTTTACATTAGTTTTATTCTTGTCTTTTGTGGGGCCCGAACCCAGAACGTTGTGTTTACATCAGGGGTCTCAAACTCAATTTACCTGGGGGCCGCTGGAGGCAGAGTCTGGGTGAGGCTGGGCCGCATCAGGTATTTGTTAAAAAAAATCCAATCTTCTCAAATGTCTTTATTTTTATTTTTTAACACAAAATAAGATTTAAACGTCTTTATTAACAGTTCTTTAACCTCAATGGGTTCTTCTGAATATGAATTGTCCTGAACATGAATGGAACATTGAAGAACATGAACTGTTCTTCTGAACATGGCTTTTCCGCTTTTTGAACGTCATTTCCGCTTCTTTTTCCTGTGACAGCAGCACGGTGGTCGGCGGATAATAGCCCGGTAGCAGTCTCCTTTGTTTTTGCGCTCGATGTTCATGTCTTTCATGATGACATGAACACCATGGCATTTGTAGATGGTAGAAAGTACCGGGATAGCGAGCGCAAAAAGGCGACTGCTCCCGGAGTGTTATCCGCCGTGCTGTTGTTACAGGAAAAAGAAGCGGAAATGACACCGTGCTGTTGTTGTTGTTGTAAACGTAGTCATAGAAACAAAAAAAACAAATGACATCATATAGAAATATATGTAGTGTTCATCGTGTGAGGCAATGCAAATAGCGCGATGCAAATAAAAAATAATGACCCACAAATAACGGTGCGACCCTATAATTGGTCCGGGTTACCGGGGACTGTTATCGCCGACGGACAGGTGTCGCTATGTGACTGCAGACTACATTAGGCTACATTGAGTTCCTTACTTTTCTTTTATCCCGCCGCGTACGCATCACTTTGATTTATTTTGTCAGAGAGAGACATATATACGTATAATGTCCCGCTGGGCAGCAACTTAAAAAACTTTTTTTTGGAAGTGTTGTGAACGCAGCGCGCTGGGACGAATGTCCGCGTGTGCCCAATAGAAACGAGGCAGCCAGCCAGGCACGGAAGAAAACTCTCCATGGCAACGCTGCTGTAACTTTCACTCATTGAGAAATGTTTCTCTGCTTGCATCAAGCCCGGTCGATGTCCCACCCCCGAGAGCCATATACCCCACCGTGATTGGTAGGTTCGTTCAGCTCCGCACACAATACTGTAAAGTGCCATCCATATAAAACTTGCGGGCCGCACTAACATTAAACTTTCATATTAAGGTGGGGGCCACAAAATATCGTCTCGCGGGCCGCAATTGGCCCGCGGGCCGCGAGTTTGAGACCCATGGTTTACATGGTACGTGTCTTGGACCGCTGAGCCACAAGGATGCCACCGACAATTAATTTTTGACATTGTCCAATGGGTTTTGAATGAGGCAAAGTGGTCCAACCCATAGAGGAACATGCAGCCCTTCAAGTGAAAACATGAAAATCACAGTTACAAGGTTTTCACACAACAACAGCGATATGTTAATTTTATTCATACAACCCCAGTGATACATTTGATCACATTCTCTGCATTCACTGCAGGTGCCAGCGAAACAGCAGGGGTCTCCTGTGCCTCAGCCAAGCAAACCTGGTGATGAAATCAATTTGGACAGGGGAGACGTGGCCATATAATTGACTGAGAGCTAACGCTGTGCCTGTCTTCGTTACACAAAATCGAAGATTATCCTGCACTCTCCAAAAAATGTACGAGCTGCGCTTTTATCCAGCATTCAGAAAGAAACTGTTTCAGCTACACAGAGTTCATCAGCATCATCAGACATGTTCATTGTAACTAGGGTATTGGCTTTTTATTAAAAGTTGAATATTAGATAGTGTCTTTGTCCAAGACTAATAAGATGGAGGTTCCTCCCTGATCAGCCCCCCCCCTCCCAATTTACTCAACAGCATCAGGGGCAACAATCAGTCCAAATGGATTATGTCAAAATATCCAGTATTCAAAAAGTATCCAGCTTAACATACTAATTTGACAAGCTTCATTTAAACATTAGGTTAGTCTAAATACAAACTTGTACTTAAGGTGCATGTGTAGCCAATGTGTTTTCTTACTGTTGACTGACACAAAGCTTGAGGTTTTTGCCTTGTTGAGAAGGTTAAAGGTCACCACTGCTCTCATAACTCGGAAACTTGGGTAGCAAAATTTTTCCGACTTAATCATCTGACTTTGGAGGGCAATCATGTGAGATTTCCATGTAGGAAATTAGTTTTTCCGATATATCGGATAGCACATGAATGCACAGTTAGTTATAGCTAGCCTACCTTGTGGTTTGCAAGTGATTTTCAGGGAATGTGTTACTACTCAAAAGCAGTCAGGGAACTAACATTACTGGCAGCCTGTTTCACAAGCTAATGTTTGAATATCCCAGCGTTAGCTAGTTATTTGTGCTGCAACATCACATAACGGTATAAGCGGTTGCTAAGGTGAACTGTATTTTGGTGTTAGCTAACAAGTGACTAGTGTTATGGAATAGTGGTAGCTAGCTATATCAGTAACAGCACACATCAGGGATAGCGGTAGCTAGCTAAGTGTGTGGCGTACAAGGCTAACGCAGCTGTAGGTAATGCTAATTAACATTAGCAAAGTTAGCGTTAGCAACATAATTTGATTTGGAGTTTTATCTGTGGTATTATCAACTACTAGTCTACTTGTGTTGCCAAAACACATAGATATTGATAACTATTAATATAAAATGTACACAAGTAAAAGCAATTTTACACATAATTCTCAGAATATTTACCGATACACAACAGAATGTGTTTGTAATGTGTTTTTGCTCCATTTGCAGTGAATGTAAGCAGGGGCGGCACATAATTTGTTTTAATTTTGTGCTATCGATCATTTTGAAAGAGAAGGTGTCACTTTTCTCTAATGGTGGATATCACATTTTGGAACAAAGCTCTCGGTGTGGGAGTTAATTAAGTGTGGAGATAATTAGCTGTGTTTATTTACCGATACACAACAGAAAATGAATCAAAATCAATAAAAATAAAACTTTTTCACAGCAGTATTCAGTTTGACCGGCCAATATTCATCCTTGTTTTTCTTTTCATCAGTTTTCATCAGGAAAAGCACGTCTTACAGGGAGATAGGCAGTGTAAAAGAAAACACATCTCATTCTCAATCTGATCTTGTCTCTCTCCCTCTCTCTGTATTCTGACCCTTGTGGAAGTTGGAAATGCTTCATATCCACCTCACGTTCAAACATCCTACTTTCGAACATCCCAAAAAGTTTTCTATACATTAGAAACACAGGAACAGTAGCATCAATCCAAAAACGTTTGGGGCGAGGAAAGCAATCTCACAAATCTAGATTACATCTGTTTATGCCCCAGACGAACGCCTCTGTGCATCTGCATTGTCAACAACAGCCAGCAGCAATGAAAGATTAATAGTCCAGCCCACATTCGTCCCTCTTCACAACTGACATCGCTGCGACGCTCGGGGAGCTGGGAGGGGAAAGTGAAAGAGCCAAAGTATATGGAAAAGTATCATTTGTTTGGGAAAAAAGTTTTTTTTTAATTTATATTTTGATTGGAATTTGATGTCTATGTTTTCTAACATGCTGCTTTTTCTGTAATGTGTATATCTGTTCAGAGGTCATATTTATCAGCGACAGTAGAGGTAAAAAAAAAGGCCTACATCTACTTCAGTTGAATTATTTCTCAGGTCATTTTAAAGGAGTACAATGAGTTCTTGAGAGATCAGTCCATTGGTCAAGTGATGAGAAGTGAGAACACAGACACCAAAATCATATGTGTCCCCGGTAGATCATTTGCTCCAGTGATATGCTTTAGCATGTATATTGAGTGATAGTAGGCTCCATGCTAACACTTTAGCATACACAATAGTGCGTCATAGTATAGGCTCCATGCTAACACTTTAGCATAGACTATATTGAGTGATAGTAGGCTCCATGCTAACACTTTAGCATACACTATATTGAGTGATAGTAGGCTCCATGCTAAACTTTAGCATAGGCTACACTATATTGCGTGACAGTAGGCTCCATGCTAACCCTTTAGCATAGACTGTATTGAGTGACAGTAGGCTCCATGCTAACCATTTAGCATAGACTGTATTGAGTGACAGTAGGCTCCATGCTAACACTTTAGCAAACACTATACTGCGTGATAGTATAGGCTCCATGCTAACACGTTAGCATACACTATATTGAGTGATAGTAGACTCCATGCTAATTTCATGGATCAGGCTGTCTGTCGGTCAAACATATTATATTTATATTATTTATCTCAGACACCACTGGTCTGATTTTGACAAAACGTGAAAGGAAGATACATTTTGGCTCTGTGTTCTGGTGTTAAAAAAACAATACAGATTCGCCTGATAAAGGTGCTATAATTAAAGGTCAAAACTTTGAAAGGCCTTATAACTCCTACACCTAAGTCTGATTGATATGAAACTTGCTACTTAAATCCGATTATCCTTACAGGAGCGCTACAATTAAAGGTCAAAATGTCAAATTTTGAAAGGCCATAACTGCTACACCACCGGTCCAATTGTGATGAAACTTGGAGGGATGATGCATCTTGTTATTTATTATCCTAAGGGGCTTCTGCAACATTCGTGGGGGACGACATGTTTACTTGGTCTTCCTCTCACAGTGAACATAAGCAGGAGCTGCTTGTAATTTGTTAATGTTAGGTGTAATTTTTTCAAAAGGTGGAGATCTCATTTTGGAATTAAACTCTTCATATTGAGACAGAAAAGACACTTAGGTGCATCTCCACATGTTTTCTCACAGTGTGCCAGTGTGTGTGTGTGTGTGTGTGTGTGTCAGTATCAGTATCAGCTGTGAACGTTGGCAAGTTTCACTCTCTTTTCAGACACCAGTAGTTAAAAGGAATGGCCTGGTAAGAAGTTCGTTCGTTCGAGATATTAGAGTATTGTACTACAATATACTGATTTGTTTCTACTGTGTAACATTAAAGAAAGAACTGTCTGCAGTATTAATGCAGGATAAATGCGTGAAGGAGGACTTCTACACAAGCTGCATGCCACTGCTCCAGAGTCACCAAGAGAAATGTATTGTGCTTGGTGATTAAAGTGATTCAGATCTCAACTGAATGTGTTTGTAATGTGTTTTTGCTCCATTTGCAGTGAATGTAAGCAGGGGCGGCACATAATTTGTTTTAATTTTGTGCTATCGATCATTTTGAAAGAGAAGGTGTCACTTTTCTCTAATGGTAGATATCACATTTTGGAACAAAGCTCTCGGTGTGGGAGTGTGGAGATAATTAGCGGTGTTTCTCTTCCTCTCACAGGGAACATTAGCAGGAACTGCACAGCGGAGGGATGGTCTGACATTTTCCCCAACATAACCAGTGTGTGTGGGTCGGAGCCAATCCAGGATAAGGTACAGTAGGCATCTGTACAACTGAACATCTTTTGTATTTGAATATTTTTATTATGCATACCGCACTGTTGCCTTTTATACTTTCCGTCTGTTGTATTTATTTTCACCACCGCACTGGAGTTTATGTTGTAAAAGTCACAGCGATGTTTCACCTGTACTCTAATGGATTCCACTGGCAGTAACAGAAACCTGAACATAATGTGGACCAATAGTGGCCTGTGATTGGCAGAGCCTGCAGGGCTGAATGTTAATTAACCCCGGTTAGTGGGTTAGATTGCAGCATCTTTAAAAGGTCGATATGTCCAGCAGAAATCCGCCTCTTGCTATTGATAGCAAGAGGCGGATTTCTGATTTCTGATTTTCAGATTACTTTGATACGTGCTTGAATAGGGTTAGCAATTAGTGTGTGTGTGTGTGTGTGTGTGTGTGTTTGCCTGCCTGATTTTTGCATTCGTAAAGGAAACATTCACCCTTGGATACTTTATCATCAATGCATTCTGGGATTCATTTTGTCTTGTCTACTTCTACGCCTACTTGTAGTTGGTGATTCTCAACATTTCCCATAATGCCTTTCAACCCCCCCCCCCCCCCCCCCCCCCCCTTTGTGAGTGCAGAGAGAACGATTGAAAATCACAGCAGCAGGATCTGTTCTTGAATCTGTTCACCAACGTGTTAAATGTCAGTTTTCAGTCTATTTTCTTGCCTCATTCAAATGAATGGGAAGTAAAAATCTGAACGCTACAAACATCCAGCTGCATCTGATCTTGGTGATTAGTTTATATTCTGGTTTTCATGGCAGTCAAGTGCCGAATAACCCCCATGTTAAAACTAAGTGGAATATTGCTTGAAAGTCACCAGTAGATGAGTGGACAGCAACCAGCAGGGGGCGATGTTCATTAAGGCTGAGGGGAAAGTCATTTTTTTGGCCCGTGATCGCTCCTCCACCCGAACAGCGAGGACACCCAAAAGACAGAAAGAGGTTTTGGTGAGAAGCCCGTTCAGCCTGGCTCGGCCTCGTTGGCGGTAATTGCGTCTCCCCTCCCCTTTCACCGGTTTGGTTCATTTTGGGTCACGACTGTTTATTTTTCTGAATCGGCCATTGTGCGGTTCAAAGTGTCTGCCTGTCTCTCTCTCTATCACTCTCGCTTTCTTTTTCTCCCTTTCTGTCTCTGTTCACACTCTCACTCTCGCTGTTTAACTCTCCCAGTCTGTACTGGGCCGGATCCCAGTGCCCGAAACTTTGAACTGGTCTCATCTCACTCTGAAAAAGATACAGTATCTTTTCTGTCACTAGTTCACTGAGGATTAAATAAAGCAAAACTCCAACTGTGGCTTTCATCCAAGAGCAGCAGTTTTTCACCTGGATGTAATGATTTTTGCTGAACACACCACTGAATAATATGTGTTCATATGATATTATACCACAGGGCCAAATGAATGAACTCTTTCCTGCTTTCAGAAAGAAACTTTGCAATTCAAGAATTAACAGAAAAACAAACTTACAGTGTTGCGATGATTGAAACTTTAACTCAATACTTGCAAAAATGCAAAAGTGTTGAAAAAGTGTAATGGAAAAGGCATTTGCTTTGTGTGTTAGCGAGAATGTCAAAAAGAAAAACAATTACTTCTAATGTGATATTGTTGGTGTTAATGACATCTGAATATACAACTGAAACACTGTGAGAAAGAAAAAGGTTTCAAATCCCATGTTTTTATGGCTGCGCTGCTCCTCTGTTTACACCTGAATTATAGATGGAGCTTTAAAAAGTTTAACTAGCTGTTCCACCTCTGATCTAAAGTGCTTGTGAACTCAACACAATGTTTAATTTCAAGACTTAATAAGGGTTACACTTTGTAAATAACAGACATGTTTTACTTTGACTGACCTGTTTCACTTCAGCAGAAGTAGAAACGGATAAATTTGTTAATTTGACGACTATCTTTTCTGGGGAGGCGGGGATGGGGGGGGGGGGGGGGGGGGGGGGGGTTCCAGGACATTCCAGGTCTTCTACTTTAATATAAAAAAAATATTATATTTAGATTCATTAAGACAATATTTACTTGACTGGAAAAATCTGGACATGACATCACCTCGTCTATGATTGACCAGTTATCAACTAAGAAGAAAAATACAACAAACTGCTAAATGTACCCAGAAATGCAAAGTACTTCACCAATAGCTGTTTTTTTTTAAGTGTGTTCAAGTGTTTTATGGTGGATTTTTCCTTTAAGTTTCAATTTGTCACTTACTGTGGGTGGAGATTTGGGCAAATAGGGTGAGTCCACGCAGTATCAATTCGAGGGAATGGGACGCTCTTCTCTGCTACAGCCCCACTTTGTGAATTATGCTGATAATACAGGTTCATTTTTCAAATCCAGTTAATCCAAAATAAGAGTTAGCCTGATTTCAAGATTTTACTGATCACTTTTAAAGCTCGTCTAGATCTGGTGCCAGGCTACATCCCCCCAGACCTTTTTTAAGAACCTTGTGAGATCCTCAGCAGAGCTCTTCTGGCTGTTCCTCGGTCGATCTCTAGATTGAAAACAAAAGGTGATCGATCATTTGCCGTTAGAGCGCCTGCACTCTGGAACGGCCTGTCTTCTTTTAAATCGCTTCTCAAGACACACTTGCTTGTACGTAATTGTTTCTCTGTCTTTTTAGTCTTGTGTTGCCCTTATTGCTCCCTCCGCCAACAGAGTTAGATGGGGATTTTGCTTTCAGCCCGTTCCGTTCTGTCTGACTGTTTGTTTGTTTCTGTATCTATCAGCAGGATATCTCCAAAATTTCTGAACAGATTTGCATGGAACTTTGTGGAAAATTTGGTCATGGGGCAATCAAGAACTGATTAAGTTTTCGCACCGATTGGCCAAAGGGGGCGTGGACTTCTCATAAAAAGACATGTAACTTCTGAACTTATTGAGGTTGGTGGTGAACTGCTGCCTCGGTCCTTGTGCATGAACCATCTGAAACTGCTGGTCTACAACTGCTGCTCATTTGAAAATGTGGCACATTTAAAAGTTGGAGTTTAAAGGATAACGCTGGTGTTTTTTAATGCATTTCTTACCGTCAACAAATCCTATGAAAATAACAAAATCAACAATGCGTTTGCTCTACTCCCGTTACTTTCCCACTTCCCACGTTCCCTTTTTAGCCTTCAAACCAGAAGTCACTGGCTCCAATTGTAAGCTAAAAACCTTTAAATACAGCTCACAAAGACATAGTTTACATTTTAAAAATCGCTAACTGTTACCATGAAAAGTCAGACTGTTGTAGTTATTACCAAATCAAATTCAAATGGGAACAAATTCTTCATTACGCCGGGGACTATTTTCTGTGCTACGGAACTACTTTCCTGAGATGGAAAACGTGTTTACGGTCGGTTTATTAAGTTGTTTGAGGAAAAAGTCGACTGGCCGGGTGCATTGCAATGATGAAATATACAATATACAATACAATGGAGTTCTATGGCTGCTGGGACATGAGGCTTTATTGGGCATCGGCTACATGGGCGAGACTTGTCAGCAAAACAAATTCACTGCTAATTTTGTTATTTTCATAGGATTTGTTGACGGTAAGAAATGCATTAAAAAACACCAGCCTTAATCTTTAATGCACTTTCTTTGCCAAATATACAGTATAGAAAGCGTTAACAAAAGTTTAATTTGGTCAACTATCTGACTGGAAATGGCAGATCTTGATAATTGCTGGTGTTGGCGGAGATATGCACTCTACTGAGAAACATCTTTCTATGAATTTCCCCAAGGGGATTAATAAAGTGCTATCTTATCTTATCTTGTGTTTTTTCTGTTTTGTCTCTCGTTCTCTGTAAAGCATTTTGTAAACTTTAAGCATTATTATTCTTCTCATTATTAATGCATACAAATTTTGCCAAGTGCAGCTTTAATATGAACTTCTAATGTATCAATGAAACCTTGTTTACAACATGTATAACCATAAAATAACACAATTTCACTACACAGTTTTCCTGTTGGAGAAACCAAATCATTGTTACAAAACCCAAACCCTATTACAGCGTGTTTGTGGGATATACATCATATAACAGAAGCCAAATAATTATTAATTATTTGCTTTTCCATTTCATGTAAGAACAAAACATAAAAGAAGTTTCCCATTCTCTGACTTTAAGGCTAACCTTGAGGCTGCCGTCACCCCCTGTTGCTGAAAACAAGCGGCGCTGTAAGTTCACACTTGTTCTTGCGAGTAAATTCTGCAAATGCTCGACTTGGCGCTGTCGTTTATTTTTCCCCTCCGTTTCTGAGAGAATCAGAGAATCGAGGGAATTGTAGAACTCTCTGAAGCGCTGATGCAGAACAATCACTTCATTACGGACATTTTCTTGTTGCGCTAGCAGAGAAAAAAATCTATGAGCTGGCCTGTTGGCATGCGTGTGTGTGTGTGTGTGTGTGTGTGTGAGAGAGAGAGGCATCACGGCATGCTTGCACATTTGCATGTGTGTGTTTGTGTGTGAGAGAGTGAGAGAGGCAGAGACCGAGGGAAATGGAGAGAGAAAGTGTGTGTGTGTGTGTGTGTGTGTGTCAGTCCCAATCACTGATAGTTGCTGTGCAGTGAATACACAGCAACCCAGATCCTTCATTAACAAGGCAGTGCAGCACACACACACACACACACACACGCAGTGGAGCAGAGATTATTTAACAGTTTATATTTAGTTATTCATTTTTATTATTATTTTCATTCAGTTGCATTTAGATGCTTTGGCAATACTGTTCATTTAATAAATGGTATTGCCATGCTAATAAAGCAGATTGAATTGAACAGAACTGAACTGAACTGACTGAAAGTAAGAGACAGAAATAGAGAGATAGCTAATCGGTTCTTTATTTGTTATTGTTCTGTAGAGAATAATTTGTTTTGTCATCTTCTGCTTTGGCAGTGTATGGAATTATGGTGTAATGCCAATAAAGCAGCATTGAATTGAAATGAATTGAATTGCACTGACAGAAACACCTTGATGAAGTTCTGTGGTTTTACTGCAGTATTTCTCTCGGTCTTTAACTACCAGATCACAAACAGCATCTTTAGCTCCGCTTGTCTCTTTCCATTCAGTTCTTCACTCTCTCCTGTAAGGCCTCATGCCAGTTTGATCCACGTCTTCCCCTGCTGACATTGGAAGGTCGTCACTCACGTTCGTCCGTTAACGCAGAAGGGCGTGATGATGATGTCGACTGGCGCTCTCCAACCGCCGCCGCGAATCACACACAAATCAAGTCTGATCAGTCTCCGCCGTGAAGATGTTTCGTGAGGGAGAAGACTGATAGAGGCATTACGTAACGTATCAGGTCAGATCAGAGCGGTCAGACTCTGCGGGGCTGCTGTCCACACAGCGGTGGCCATCTTACAAGTCTCCCATCATGCATCTGGCCTGTATTAGTGCTGCAGTGGGAAGCCTAGAGGCTGGTCCTTAACCATAAAATCCGCAGGAAACTTTGTGGAAAGTTTGGTCATGAGGCAAAGAAGAAGTGAAGAAACTCTGTTTATTGAGCAAGTGCACAAAGCCAATCTAGCTTCTAAAAAGCAACAGATGATTAAACACTTGGAGGTTGCAAGCTTAGTCCTCCATGACAAAACTGTTTCAGTGAAGAAAGTTGCAAGGATAGAGATTGATTGGCAAATGTTATCCATCCACACTGTCCTTCAGTCTTTCCATCTAAACATTCACTTCATTCATACATTTAACCAGTTCCATTAACAACAGGATTGTCCTTCATTCTTTCCATCTTCACTAGTGTTTCTTCTTTGGTAACACTGCTGCTTCATTTGACTTTTGATTCCACATCTGCTCTAAACATGAAGACTGCACTTTGTTGTGTTTTAGGGGGAAATCGTCTCAGTTATACTGTCATATTAGTTTCACATTTTCTCTAGCAGCTTTGATAGACTTCCTGGAATGAATACAGAAGAAATACTTTAATCATTTTTGGAAAAAAAAAACTTTATTTATCTTTGCAAACATTCACTTTGATCACACATCAAATCACTAAAACCTGGTAAAAGACTCTGGTTCAATCTTTCCATCTACATATTCACTTCATCCACACAATCAATCTGTTAAACCAGTATGTCAGCACTGTGGAGGAAAACAATGAATCCTCTCCCTATTGATTATAATAATAATAATGATTACATTTGTAGTTCACTTTTCTTAACAAAGTTACAAAGTGCCGGGAACAAAATCAACATATTAACAACTATTCAGCTATAATAAAGGGAAGACTTCTAGTGCTGGCTCCATTAAGGCCCATGCAGTGGAACAGAAACAGCAGAAAATATTACAGCAACAATACAAATATGCAACAAAGATAAGAACTATATAGACCACACAACAGTTTACATTTTCATATGATTAAATGTTCATTTGGATACTCTCTATTACGGCTGAACAGACAAAGAAAAGAGAAACTCAAACTGCATCAACAGAAAATCAAAGCTCCGCCCACACTGTTTGATTGACAGGTGATCTGTGGGAAATGCAGTGCAGAAACACCACAGTGAGGCTGAGTGACAAAGATGGAGAAAAAAAAAGAAAAACATAAAAAACAGAATCTCACACATTGCTGCTTTAATAACTCCTGTCTACTTGAGCTTACTCAACTCAGCAGTGTCTCCATAATAACAATGAAGCCAAAGTCCAGTATAGAGAGGCTGAGTGAATGTGGTCTGGACTCTGTGGAGGAGAGTCATGGTTTCAGAGACGCTGTAGAAGGACAGAATACCTGCTCTGTGATCCAGGTACACTCCTACTCTGGAGGACCGAGGGACTGGGATGGGAGTTTTGATATTGTTATGTATGAATTTATTGTAGAAATAATCTAATGCCCAAGACTTGTCATTGCATCCGAACTCACATGTACCCCCTGTTCTGCTAATATCCTTATATGCGACTGCTATTGAAACTGCCGTCCCGCTCCACTCCACCTCCAAGTAACAACGTCCAGTCAGACCCTCTCTACTCAGGACCTGACGCTTGTCAGTGAATCTGTCTGGGTGACTAGAATATAACTGGGTTTTTTTCATGACTGTTGCTTTTGTGTTCCCCTCAGATAATGACAGATATGTGTTTGCTGTGTTTGGATCCAGTGTGATTTGACATGAATATTGTAAGAATTCAGCTCTGGTCTTGGGCTCTCTTGGTTGTGACAGTAAAACATCCACTTCAGTCACTGTCAATGAGATCTTAGTCCATTCCTCTGTAAGAATGTCCTGTAGTTTATCTCTGGCCTCTGACACAGCTGCAGTCACATCCTCAAAGTACCACAGAGGATGGATATTGGTGCTGGGTGAGTCTGTAGATTCACTGAGACGTGACAGCGAGGGGTAATTGTGTAGAAAATGGGTGTGATCCTCTGTGTGTGAGAGCTGCTCCAGCTCAGCGTCTTTCCTCCTCAGCTCAGCAATCTCCTGCTTCAGCTTCTCCTGAAGTTCTTCGGCCCGACTCGCTTCCGCTTTCTGCTGGGATCTGATCTGCTCCTTCACATCAGAGCTTCTTTTCTCAATGAGACGGACCAGCTCAGTGAAGATCTTCTCGCTGTCCTCCACAGCTTTATCAGCAGAGAGATTGATAGCCTCCACCTCCTGTTGAAGCACCTTCACATCTTTCTCTCTGTTCTGGATTCTCTGCTGGATTTTTTGCCGACTCACCCCGAGCTCTTTCTGCCTCTCAGTCCATTCTGCTGCAGCTGAGACTGTGTCGTGGCCTTTATGTTCATCCATGGAGCAGAGATAACAGATACACTGCTGATCAGTACGGCAGAAAATCTTCATCACCTCATCATGACGAGAGCAGATGTTCTCCTGAAGTTTCATGGTGGCTTCGACTAGCTTGTGTTTCTTTAATGGAGCTGCATCATAGTGAGGCTGAAGGTGCTGCTCACAGTAAGAGGCCAGACACACCAGACAGGACTTGAGGGCTTTCACCTTTCTCCCAGTGCAGACATCACAGGCCACATCTCCAGGTCCGGCATAGCAGCGATCAGGAGGAGCAGCTTGGAGTCCTGTCTTCTTCAGGTCCTCCACCAACTCTGCTAACATGGTATTTTTCACCAGGACAGGCCTTGGTGTGAAGGTCTGTCTGCACTGGGGGCAGCTGTGGATTTTCTTCTGATCCTCTTCATCCCAGCAGCTTTTAATACAGCTCATGCAGTAGCTGTGCCCACAGGGAATAGTCACCGGATCCTTCAGTAGATCCAGACAGATCGAACAGCAGAGTTTTGCTCCGTCCAGCTGAATTCCTTGCTGCGCCATTTCACTTCTCAGTAACAGTGTGTCAGATAGTTTCACTTTCTATCAACTGAAAACAAGTTGTGCTCCGATCCAAACCAAAACTCTGTTCCTTGTCTTTATGTTCATTTGCTGATCTGTAGTGAATGGGCTCGTCAGCTCTTGCACTTCACAACATGTTGTTTCCACCCATCTTTAAACTGGCAGATCTGTGAAAGGGGAGGGAACAGGAAATATCTGGTCAGAATGGAACTGGCTGTGTTTGAGACCAGGAAGAAGAGGGAGGAGTTATCAGGCTTTGCTTTATTCCAGGAAGAGGAGCGGTTTGAAAGAGGCAGTGTGTGTTTAGCTCTCGTTTACAATATGAAGTGAAGATTATGACAAATAAAAATGGAATAGTTAAATTTAGGATTAATCTCTCTCTCCCCGTATTTCCCCCTCACTTTTTAAAGTGCGACATTTTAAAATAAAGTTCCAAAACCTATTAAGTGGCTTGTGGAAAATTGAACAATAAAACTAGAATGTCTCTCTCTCTCTCTCTGTCCCTCTCTCTGTCCCTCTCTCTCTCTCTCTCTGTCCTTCTCTCTGTCCCTCTCCCTCTCTGTCCCTCTCTCTCTCTCTCTCTCTCTCTGTCTCTCTCTCTCGCTCTCTCTGTCCCTCTCTCTCTCTCTCTCTGTCCTTCTCTCTGTCCCTCTCTCTCTCCCTCTCTGTCCCTCTCTCTCTCTCCATCTCTCTCTCTCTCTCTGTCTCTCTCTCTCTCGCTCTCTGTCCCTCTCTCTGTCCCTCTCTCTCTCTCTCTCTCTCTCTCCCTCTCTTCAGTGGTGGAAATAGTACTAGAATGTTCTACTCAAGTAGAAGTACTTTGCTGATATTTTACTTGAGTAGAAGTAAAAGTACTGCTGTAAAAATCTACTGAAGTAAAAGTAAAAAGTGTCTCATTTAAAATGTCCTCAGAGTAAAAGTTACTGAGTCACTTTTTAGAAAAGAGAACGTTGTTAGTTGTGATCTTTTCCATGTGATTCTAAAAAGAGAGAGGACAGAGTTCAGACCAGATTCTTTTAACTGGAAATATTTGGAAGTTACAAAATAAAGTGCAGAAACAAAGTAAAGTCAGATTCCTCTTCTCACTGTGAATGGATCCACAGTTTGTCAGTTTACGTTGATCCAGCTTCTGCTGCTGATGGAGAGACACAATCTGTTCTGTGATGGATGGAAGTACACAAAAAGTACACAAAAAAGCGACTCAACTACAGTAACTTGAGTAAATGTAATTAGTTACTTCCACCCTTGCGCTGGTTAATCCAGGGAAGGAGAGTGAGTGTCCTCTCTGTGTTTTGAATGAAACTGTTGCACATGATTTACTTAGTATGTTGTTTGCTCTTGTTGCCCTCTAAAAGACTGCTGTTACATTCAAAACTGTGATTGCATCAACAAGACGGATTAACACATCTCTGTTTCGTCTCACTTTAACATTATTTGCTCTCTGCAAACACACTCCGTCGTCATTCAACTCATTGATAGGCACCCGATCAAAAAGCTTCAACCTACTGTTAACAACAATGTGATCAACACATTTGTCGTGCCTTTTCGTAGCCCTATCTTAAGTCTTTAGATCTAATCCTTGAACAGACCCAGTGTTGAACTGAGCTGTAGGTTCCCCATCAGAAGGCATGGCCAACAATACAGTCTGTTAGTCGTGGGACGGCCCGTTAGCCAACGATCTCTCTCATACCTTTTTTTCATCATGGTTACCTCATTGCTGTGCTGTGACATCTCATCCACGCTTTTCTTCTTCAGCTGATCAAAACAACAGACGTCCGACAGTTAAACACATCATGTCAGACCACTAGAAATTGCAAAACGTAACTTAAAATGTAAATAGATTAATTGATAATTCATGATTCACTCATAGAAGACTGTCACTGCCATCTTCCCTCAGTATAAAGACTTAGTGGCCGTCAACTTGACAAAACCGGCAAACCGAGTTCTTCTCAGCTCCGATTACCGATTTATTAGTACGTTAACTTTGGATCAAATCAGAATCAATAACGTTATGCAAGATAATCCGTTGTGCAATTATGAAGTTGTACGGCCAAATATATCAGAACATGCACTGTAGCGTGAATGCAGCTATACTAACGTTAGCTAGCTCCCTAGATAAAGTAACTGACTGTGACCAAATATCTCAAGTAATCTGAAATAAGCTCGTCTCAGCTGATCTTCTTCATTAACAGTAGTTGGTGTTCCACTGACGAGTTGGAAATGTCCGAAGCAAGTAATATTAACACTGATTTAGTTGTTTATAGTCACTTTATTAAGTTACAGTCCATCTGTCCGTACGTCCGTACGTACGTACGTACGTCCATAAGTCCGTCCCATTCTCGTGAACACGATATCTCAGGAACACCTTGAGGGAATTTCTTCAAATTTGGCACAAACGTCCACTTGGACTCAAGGATGAACTGATTGGATTTTGGTGGTCAAAGGTCAAAGGTCAAGGTCACTGTGACCTCACGTCCGTCCCATTCTCATGAACGCGATATCTCAGGAACGCCTTGAGGGAATTTCATTACATCTGGCACAAATGTCCACTTGGACTCAAGGATGAACTGATTAGAATTTGGTGGTCAAAGGTCAAGGTCACTGTGACCTCACAAAAGACGTTTTTGGCCATAACTCAAAAATTCATACGCTAATTATGACAAAATTTCACACAAATGTCTAATAGGATAAAGTCATGAAGTGATGACATTTTATATCCAAAAGTTGAAAGGTCAACTTCACTGTGACATCATAATGTTTTGCTTACCACTGTAGCTGAGAAAACGATCTTGGGTCATTCTACAAAAACGGTGGAAGTTACTTACTTAACCACTTACTTTTGCAGACACCAAAATCCCAAAATCCACCAAAGTTGACCTAATAATCACATTAATTATATATGTTCAATAAATAAAGACTGTCCTTGCAATGATAAAACAAAGTTTATTGGCGGAGGCATACAACCGCGAGGCGGTTATTTCTAGTTTTATTTTTTAATCTGCTATGAATCGCTATCAATTGCTTTACCACCAGTTCGCCACACTGCAATACAATAATAGAGAATTGAAGAATTGAATCATTCATTGGACCAACGCAATGTCAATATTGTATTCTGGTTGTTGACTGATAAAGGAGGACGTCCTCCCTTGAAGCATCATTTTACGTGCCAATATAAAAAATGAAGTACATTAAATTGATATTTTGATTTCCCTCTTGCCTCTCAAAAATAGAGGAGGAGCATCCTCCTCTGCCTCTGTGGACCAGCCTCCTCTGCTGTGTACACGCTCCAAAAGAAAAAATGATGTACACTACTAAACTTTTTGTTTGAGCGGGCTAAGTTGGTCGTTTGGCTGAGCTGCAGAACTGAGGTGAGGGCTGCTGGGCCGACTGATCTCTGGCCAGTTGTCTAATTAAGACTGTCTGTTGCATAAATATTACTGTATAACTGACTTATTTTGAGACAGGAAGTGTTAAGAACTTTGTTGCTAAGGCAGTGAGTCGGCCTAAGGGGGCGATCACACCGAGAAGCGTCGCTAGAAATGCATCGCCACCAAAACTGTTGTTTTCCTATCGTATCGTATCGGTTGCGTTTTTCTGGTGGTTTTTAGGCGCGCATAAAAGTTAAAATATTTTCAGCTTTTTAGCGCAAGGTGCGGAGTCTCACCGCTCGTCAGTGTCTCACTTGGGCCAGGCAGCCAATCAAATCAAGCAAAAGCCGGGCTTTCCTTCCCGTTTTGATGCTGTTTGATGTGGTAGGAACGGTGGGACACTGGCAAACACACATGAAAAGCTGATATTAGCGGTCTTTAACCCGGTCGCACACGCAGCCCTGCTCCACAGGCGCACCAAGCTGTTTGGCCGGACACGGTCTGCCGAGGCGTTTTTGAAGCGGTTGCGTCTGTAGCAACGCTTCTCGGTGTGATCGCCCCCTAACTGTCAGAGAGGGAAGTTTAAATACTGAAGCTATTTCGAACAAGATGGCAAATGTTTGTTTTTTGGAAAAATCCTGAAGAAGAAAGCGAGTCTTTAGAGACAGAAACAAACTGTTAGAGATCTACAACAATCAACAACTAGTGGAGTGACTGCAATTTCCTAGAGAAACCATCCTTATCTTAAATCTGACTTAAAGACGGTTTAAGTCTAAGACTAGGTCTGTCTTTATGCAACTGGCCTCTGGTGTTTGTGTTTAGGGGGACGGTTACAGCACGCCTCAGGTTGAGTACATGTTGTTGGATTAATGACATTGATGCAGTCTGTACTGTGGGGAGGAGGGTTGAATATTTGTATTTGAATGTGATTTGTCAGCTGGGCTCTGTCAGTTATATTGAGGCTGTTACTGGTGTTGTTGCTGTTCTTGTCATTGTTTTTATCGTGTCTGTTTTTTCCCTGTGTGTGTGTGTGTGTGCAGGTATTGTGTGTGTGGGTGTATGGGATCAAGGTTCAAGGTTTAAGGTTCTTTATGGTCATAAGCACAACAAAACAGCGAGAAGCAGATAATGTTAGCTATGAAAATCTTGAGCCTAGTGCTAGCCACAACAATACAGCAGTATACAAACAATGCAGTAATACAATAGCAGTGCAAAATGGTAAAGTGACCATCAGTAAGAAGTAATACAAATATAACATGACAGAGTATAATAACAGTATAAAATAAAATAAATAAACAAAATATGATATGTACACTTTTTAAAATATATGGACGTATGAAATGGAATGAAGATGAGATGTAAAGTGTAGTTGGCTAAAGTGGGCAGTGTGCAAGTGTGTGTGTGTGTGTGTGTGTGTGATGTTCCAATAGCTTGGCTAGCAAGTGCTGTTTTTTTTTCTCATTTGAACCCATATAAGTCCAGTGTGGAAGGTTTTATTTTCCTTTGGTACAAAGAAAATAATAGATAGATAGATAGATAGATAGATAGATAGATAGATAGATAAAACAAAACTAAAACTACCAAACCCACTGAAAATGAACTAAAACTGAACTTGAAATATATATGAATGGATGTGTGGTGAGTATTACAAGCAGAAATAAAGGAAGCAAGCAATTTGATTCATAAAATATCCTATATGATATTCACACTACATTTTATTCAAGGTTTCTCCACATGTTCTTTTTCAATATTCTGTACTTTTTCCAGACCTTTTTTTCCTGGCTGGATTTTGAAGATTTTGCTCAGTTCAGTGTGAAATATTCTGATCGTGGCTTAACTAGCTCATATCATTTTGAAGTTTATTCTTCATCACAATATCTGAAATGACAGCTGGTCCACGACTACATAAAGTCTGTGGTCATATGTGTGTCAGGACTGAACAAAACTTTTTCAGACATTTTATGCGATTCCCAAACTTGACCTGGAAATGATCAAATGAATTCTTCCTACTTTTCCAGGCTTTTCAGGCCTGCGGAAGAAACTCTGTTTATTGAGCAAGTGCACAAAGCCAATCTAGCTTCTAAAAAGCAACAGATGATTAAACACTTGGAGGTTGCAAGCTTAGTCCTCCATGACAAAACTGTTTCAGTGAAGAAAGCTGCAAGGATAGAGATTGATTGGCAAATGTTATCCATCCACACTGTCCTTCAGTCTTTCCATCTAAACATTCACTTCATTCATACATTTAACCAGTTCCATTAACAACAGGATTGTCCTTCATTCTTTCCATCTTCACTAGTGTTTCTTCTTTGGTAACACTGCTGCTTCATTTGACTTTTGATTCCACATCTGCTCTAAACATGAAGACTGCACTTTGTTGTGTTTTAGGGGGAAATCGGCTCAGTTATACTGTCATATTAGTTTCACATTTTCTCTAGCAGCTTTGATAGACTTCCTGGAATGAATACAGAAGAAATACTTTATTCATTCTTGGGAAAAAAAACCTTTATTGATCTTTGCAAACATTCACTTTGATCACACATCAAATCACTAAAACCTGGTAAAAGACTCTGGTTCAATCTTTCCATCTACATATTCACTTCATCCACACAATCAATCTGTTAAACCAGTATGTCAGCACTGTGGAGGAAAACAATGAATCCTCTCCCTATTGATTATAATAATAATAATAATGATTACATTTGTAGTTCACTTTTCTTAACAAAGTTACAAAGTGTCGGGAACAAAATCAACATATTAACAACTATTCAGCTATAATAAAGGGAAGACTTCTAGTGCTGGCTCCATTAAGGCCCATGCAGTGGAACAGAAACAGCAGAAAATATTACAGCAACAATACAAATATGCAACAAAGATAAGAACTATATAGACCACACAACAGTTTACATTTTCATATGATTAAATGTTCATTTGGATACTCTCTATTACGGCTGAACAGACAAAGAAAAGAGAAACTCAAACTGCATCAACAGAAAATCCAAGCTCCGCCCACACTGTTTGATTGACAGGTGATCTGTGGGAAATGCAGTGCAGAAACACCACAGTGAGGCTGAGGGACAAAGATGGAGAAAAAAAAAGAAAAACATAAAAAACAGAATCTCACACATTGCTGCTTTAATAACTCCTGTCTACTTGAGCTTACTCAACTCAGCAGTGTCTCCATAATAACAATGAAGCCAAAGTCCAGGATAGAGAGGCTGAGTGAATGTGGTCTGGACTCTGTGGAGGAGAGTCATGGTTTCAGAGACGCTGTAGAAGGACAGAATACCTGCTCTGTGATCCAGGTACACTCCTACTCTGGAGGACCGAGGGACTGGGATGGGAGTTTTGATATTGTTATGTATGAATTTATTGTAGAAATAATCTAATGCCCAAGACTTGTCATTGCATCCGAACTCACATGTACCCCCTGTTCTGCTAATATCCTTATATGCGGCTGCTATTGAAACTGCCGTCCCGCTCCACTCCACCTCCCAGTAACAACGTCCAGTCAGACCCTCTCTACTCAGGACCTGACGCTTGTCAGTGAATCTGTCTGGGTGACTAGAATATAACTGGGTTTTTTTCATGACTGTTGCTTTTGTGTTCCCCTCAGATAATGACAGATATGTGTTTGCTGTGTTTGGATCCAGTGTGATTTGACATGAATATTGTAAGAATTCAGCTCTGGTCTTGGGCTCTATTGGTTGTGACAGTAAAACATCCACTTCAGTCACTGTCAATGAGATCTTAGTCCATTCCTCTGTAAGAATGTCCTGTAGTTTATCTCTGGCCTCTGACACAGCTGCAGTCACATCCTCAAAGTACCACAGAGGATGGATATTGGTGCCGGGTGAGTCTGTAGATTCACTGAGACGTGACAGCGAGGGGTAATTGTGTAGAAAATGGGTGTGATCCTCTGTGTGTGAGAGCTGCTCCAGCTCAGCGTCTTTCCTCCTCAGCTCAGCAATCTCCTGCTTCAGCTTCTCCTGAAGTTCTTCGGCCCGACTCGCTTCCGCTTTCTGCTGGGATCTGATCTGCTCCTTCACATCAGAGCTTCTTTTCTCAATGAGACGGACCAGCTCAGTGAAGTTCTTCTCGCTGTCCTCCACTGCTTTATCAGCAGAGAGATTGATAGCCTCCACCTCCTGTTGAAGCACCTTCACGTCTTTCTCTCTGTCCTGGATTCTCTGCTGGATTTTTTGCCGACTCACCCCGAGCTCTTTCTGCCTCTCAGTCCATTCTGCTGCAGCTGAGACTGTGTCGTGGCCTTTATGTTCATCCATGGAGCAGAGATAACAGATACACTGCTGATCAGTACGGCAGAAAATCTTCATCACCTCGTCATGATGAGAGCAGATGTTCTCCTGAAGCTTCACGGTGGCTTCGACCAGCTTGTGTTTTTTAAAGGTAGAAGATTCATAGTGAGGCTGGAGGTGCTGCTCACAGTAAGAGGCCAGACACACCAGACAGGACTTGAGGGCTTTCAGCTTTCTCCCAGTGCAGACATCACAGACCACATCTCCAGGTCCGGCATAGCAGCGATCAGGAGGAGCAGCTTGGAGTCCTGTCTTCTTCAGGTCCTCCACCAACTCTGCTAACATGGTATTTTTCACCAGGACAGGCCTTGGTGTGAAGGTCTGTCTGCACTGGGGGCAGCTGTGGATTTTCTTCTGATCCTCTTCATCCCAGCAGCTTTTAATACAGCTCATGCAGTAGCTGTGCCCACAGGGAATAGTCACCGGATCCTTCAGTAGATCCAGACAGATCGAACAGCAGAATTTTGCCCCGTCCAGCTGAATTCCTTGCTGCGCCATTTCACTTCTCAGTAACAGTGTGTCAGATAGTTTCACTTTCTATCAACGGAAAAAACAAGTTGTGCTCCGATCCAAACCAAAACTCTGTTCTTTGTCTTCATGTTCATTTGCTGATCTGCAGTGAATGGGCTCGTCAGCTCTTGCACTTCACAACATGTTGTTTCCACCCATCTTTAAACTGGCAGATCTGTGAAAGGGGAGGGAACAGGAAATATCTGGACAGAATGGAACTGGCTGTGTTTGAGACCAGGAAGAAGAGGGAGGAGTTATCAGGCTTTGCTTTATTCCAGGAAGAGGAGCGGTTTGAAAGAGGCAGTGTGTGTTTAGCTCTCGTTTACAATATGAAGTGAAGATTATGACAAATAAAAATGGAATAGTTAAATTTAGGATTAATCTCTCTCTCCCCGTATTTCCCCCTCACTTTTTAAAGTGCGACATTTTAAAATAATGTTCCAAAACCTATTAAGTGGCTTGTGGAAAATTGAACAATAAAACTAGAATGTCTCTCTCTCCCTCTCTGTCCCTCTCTCTCTCTCTCTCTCTCTCTCTCTCTCTGTCTCTCTCTCTCTCGCTCTCTCTGTCCCTCTCTCTCTCTCTCTCTGTCCCTCTCTCTCTCTCTCTCTGTCCTTCTCTCTGTCCCTCTCTCTCTCTCTCTCTGTCCTTCTCTCTGTCCCTCTCCCTCTCTGTCCCTCTCTCTCTCTCCATCTCTCTCTCTCTCTCTGTCTCTCTCTCTCTCGCTCTCTCTGTCCCTCTCTCTCTCTCTCTCTCTCTCTCTCTCTCTCCCTCTCTTCAGTGGTGGAAATAGTACTAGAATGTTCTACTCAAGTAGAAGTACTTTGCTGATATTTTACTTGAGTAGAAGTAAAAGTACTGCTGTAAAAATCTACTGAAGTAAAAGTAAAAAGTGTCTCATTTAAAATGTCCTCAGAGTAAAAGTTACTGAGTCACTTTTTAGAAAAGAGAACGTTGTTAGCTGTGATCTTTTCCATGTGATTCTAAAAAGAGAGAGGACAGAGTTCAGACCAGATTCTTTTAACTGGAAACATTTGGAAGTTACAAAATAAAGTGCAGAAACAAAGTAAAGTCAGATTCCTCTTCTCACTGTGAATGGATCCACAGTTTGTCAGTTTACGTTGATCCAGTTTCTGCTGCTGATGGAGAGACACAATCTGTTCTGTGATGGATGGCAGTACACAAAAAGTACACAAAAAAGCGACTCAACTACAGTAACTTGAGTAAATGTAATTAGTTACTTCCACCCTTGCGCAGGTTAATCCAGGGATGGAGAGTGAGTGTCCTCTCTGTGTTTGAATGAAACTGTTGCACATGATTTACTTAGTATGTTGTTTGCTCTTGTTGCCCTCTAAAAGACTGCTGTTACATTCAAAACTGTGATTGCATCAACAAGACGGATTAACGCATCTCTGTTTCGTCTCACTTTAACATTATTTGCTCTCTGCAAACACACTCCGTCGTCATTCAACTCATTGATAGGCACCCGATCAAAAAGCTTCAACCTACTGTTAACAACAATGTGATCAACACATTTGTCGTGTCTTTTCGTAGCCCTATCTTAAGTCTTTAGATCTAATCCTTGAACAGACCCAGTGTTGAACTGAGCTGTAGGTTCCCCATCAGAAGGCATGGCCAACAATACAGTCTGTTAGTCGTGGGACGGCCCGTTAGCCAACGATCTCTCTCATACCTTTTTTTCATCATGGTTACCTCATTGCTGTGCTGTGACATCTCATCCACGCTTTTCTTCTTCAGCTGATCAAAACAACAGACGTCCGACAGTTAAACACATCATGTCAGACCACTAGAAATTGCAAAACGTAACTTAAAATGTAAATAGATTACTTGATAATTCATGATTCACTCATAGAAGACTGTCACTGCCATCTTCCCTCAGTATAAAGACTTAGTGGCCGTCAACTTGACAAAACCGGCAAACCGAGTTCTTCTCAGCTCCGATTACCGATTTATTAGTACGTTAACTTTGGATCAAATCAGAATCAATAACGTTATGCAAGATAATCCGTTGTGCAATTATGAAGTTGTACGGCCAAATATATCAGAACATGCACTGTAGCGTGAATGCAGCTATACTAACATTAGCTAGCTCCCTAGATAAAGTAACTGACTGTGACCAAATATCTCAAGTAATCTGAAATAAGCTCGTCTCAGCTGATCTTCTTCATTAACAGTAGTTGGTGTTCCACTGACGAGTTGGAAATGTCCGAAGCAAGTAATATTAACACTGATTTAGTTGTTTATAGTCACTTTATTAAGTTACAGTCCGTCCGTCCGTACGTACGTACGTCCATAAGTCCGTCCCATTCTCGTGAACACGATATCTCAGGAACGCCTTGAGGGAATTTCTTCAAATTTGGCATAAACGTCCACTTGGACTCAAGGATGAACTGATTGGATTTTGGTGGTCAAAGGTCAAAGGTCAAGGTCACTGTGACCTCACGTCCGTCCCATTCTCATGAACGCGATATCTCAGGAGCGCCTTGAGGGAATTTCATTACATCTGGCACAAATGTCCACTTGGACTCAAGGATGAACTGATTAGAATTTGGTGGTCAAAGGTCAAGGTCAAGGTCACTGTGACCTCACAAAAGACGTTTTTGGCCATAACTCAAGAATTCATTCACTAATTATGACAAAATTTCACACAAATGTCTAATAGGATAAAGTGATGAAATGATGACATTTTATATCCAAAAGTTCAAAGGTCACCTTCACTGTGACATCATAATGTTTTGCTTACCACTGTAGCTGAGAAAACGATCTTGGGTCATTCTACAAAAACGGTGGAAGTGCTGTCACTTACTTTTGCAGACACCAAAATCCCAAAATCCACCAAAGTTGACCTAATAATCACATTAATTATATATGTTCAATAAAGAAAGACTGTCCTTGCAATGATAAAACGAAGTTTATTGGCGGAGGCATACAACCGCGAGGCGGTTATTTCTAGTTTTATTTTTTAATCTGCTATGAATCGCTATCAATTGCTTTACCACCAGTTCGCCACACTGCAATACAATAATAGAGAACTGAAGAATTGAATCATTCATTGGACCAACGCAATGTCAATATTGTATTCTGGTTGTTGACTGATAAAGGAGGACGTTCTCCTTTGAAGCATCATTTTACGTGCCAATATAAAAAATGAAGTACATTAAATTGATATTTTGATCTCCCTCTTGCCTCTCAAAAATAGAGGAGGAGCATCCTCCTCTGCCTCTGTGGACCAGCCTCCTCTGCTGTGTACACGCTCCAAAAGAAAAAATGATGTACACTACTAAACTTTTTGTTTGAGCGGGCTAAGTTGGTCGTTTGGCTGAGCTGCAGAACTGAGGTGAGGGCTGCTGGGCCGACTGATCTCTGGCCAGTTGTCTAATTAAGACTGTCTGTTGCATAAATATTACTGTAAGACTGACTTATTTTGAGACAGGAAGTGTTAAGAACTTTGTTGCTAAGGCAGCGAGTCGGCCTAAGGGGGCGATCACACCGAGAAGCGTCGCTAGAAACGCGTCGCCACCAAAACTATTGATATCCTATCATACGCCGCCGTTGCGTTTTTCTGGTGGTTTTTAGGCGCGCATAAAAGTTAAAACATTTTCAGCTTTTTAGTGCAAGGTGCAGAGTTGCACCGCTCGTCAGTGTCTCACTTGGGCCAGGCAGCCAATCAAATCAAGCAAAAGCCGGGGTTTCCTTCCCGTTTTGATGCTGTTTGATGTGGTAGGAACGGTGGGACACTGGCAAACACACATGAAAAGCTGATATTAGCGGTCTTTAACCCGGTCGCACACGCAGCCCTGCTCCACAGGCGCACCAAGCTGTTTGGCCGGACGCGGTCTGCCAGGCGTTTTTGAAGCGGTTGCGTCTGTAGCGACGCTTCTCGGTGTGATCGCCCCCTAACTGTCAGAGAGGGAAGTTTAAATACTGAAGCTATTTCGAACAAGATGGCAAATGTTTGTTTTTTGGAAAAATCCCGAAGAAGAAAGCGAGTCTTTAGAGACAGAAACAAACTGTTAGAGATCTACAACAATCAACAACTAGTGGAGTGACTGCAATTTCCTAGAGAAACCATCCTTATCTTAAATCTGACTTAAAGACGGTTTAAGTCTAAGACTAGGTCTGTCTTTATGCAACTGGCCCCTGGTGTTTGTTTAGGGGGACGGTTACAGCACGCCTCAGGTTGAGTACATGTTGTTGGATTAATGACATTGATGCAGTCTGTACTGTGCGGAGGAGGGTTGAATATTTGTATTTGAATGTGATTTGTCAGCTGGGCTCTGTCAGTTATATTGAGGCTGTTACTGGTGTTGTTGCTGTTCTTGTCATTGTTTTTATCTTGTCTGTTTTTTCCCTGTGTGTGTGTGTGTGTGTGTGTGCAGGTATTGTGTGTGTGGGTGTGTGTGTGTGCAGGTATTGTGTGTGTGTGTGTGTGTGTGTGCAGGTATTGTGTGTGTGTGTGTGTGTGTGTGCAGGTATTGTGTGTGTGTGTGTGTGTGTGTGTGTGTGTGTGCAGGTATTGTGTGTGTGGGTGTATGGGATCAAGGTTCAAGGTTTAAGGTTCTTTATGGTCATAAGCACAACAAAACAGCGAGAAGCAGATAATGTTAGCTATGAAAATCTTGAGCCTAGTGCTAGCCACAACAATACAGCAGTATACAAACAATGCAGTAATACAATAGCAGTGCAAAATGGTAAAGTGACCATCAGTAAGAAGTAATACAAATATAACATGACAGAGTATAATAACAGTATAAAATAAAATAAATAAACAAAATATGATATGTACACTTTTTAAAATATATGGACGTATGAAATGGAATGAAGATGAGATGTAAAGTGCGGTTGGCTAAAGTGGGCAGTGTGCAAGTGTGTGTGTGTGTGTGTGTGTGATGTTCCAATAGCTTGGCTAGCAAGTGCTGTTTTTTTTTCTCATTTGAACCCATATAAGTCCAGTGTGGAAGGTTTTATTTTCCTTTGGTACAAAGAAAATAATAGATAGATAGATAGATAGATAGATAGATAGATAGATAGATAAAACAAAACTAAAACTACCAAACCCACTGAAAATGAACTAAAACTGAACTTGAAATATATATGAATGGATGTGTGGTGAGTATTACAAGCAGAAATAAAGGAAGCAAGCAATTTGATTCATAAAATATCCTATATGATATTCACACTACATTTTATTCAAGATTTTTCCACATGTTCTGTTTCAATATTCAATACTTTTTCCAGACCTTTTTTTCCTGGCTGGATTTTGAAGATTTTGCTCAGTTCAGTGTGAAATATTCTGATAGTGGCTTAACTAGCTCATATCATTTTGAAGTTTATTCTTCATCACAATATCTGAAATGACAGCTGGTCCACGACTACATAAAGTCTGTGGTCATATGTGTGTCAGGACTGAACAAAACCTTTTCAGACATTTCATGCGATTCCCAAACTTGACCTGGAAATGATCAAATGAATTCTTCCTACTTTTCCAGGCTTTTCAGGCCTGCGGAAGAAACTCTGTTTATTGAGCAAGTGCACAAAGCCAATCTAGCTTCTAAAAAGCAACAGATGATTAAACACTTGGAGGTTGCAAGCTTAGTCCTCCATGACAAAACTGTTTCAGTGAAGAAAGCTGCAAGGATAGAGATTGATTGGCAAATGTTATCCATCCACACTGTCCTTCAGTCTTTCCATCTAAACATTCACTTCATTCATACATTTAACCAGTTCCATTAACAACAGGATTGTCCTTCATTCTTTCCATCTTCACTAGTGTTTCTTCTTTGGTAACACTGCTGCTTCATTTGACTTTTGATTCCACATCTGCTCTAAACATGAAGACTGCACTTTGTTGTGTTTTAGGGGGAAATCGTCTCAGTTATACTGTCATATTAGTTTCTCATTTTCTCTAGCAGCTTTGATAGACTTCCTGGAATGAATACAGAAGAAATACTTTATTCATTCTTGGAAAAAAAAAACTTTATTGATCTTTGCAAACATTCACTTTGATCACACATCAAATCACTAAAACCTGGTAAAAGACTCTGGTTCAATCTTTCCATCTACATATTCACTTCATCCACACAATCAATCTGTTAAACCAGTATGTCAGCACTGTGGAGGAAAACAATGAATCCTCTCCCTATTGATTATAATAATAATAATGATTACATTTGTAGTTCACTTTTCTTAACAAAGTTACAAAGTGCCAGGAACAAAATCAACATATTAACAACTATTCAGCTATAATAAAGGGAAGACTTCTAGTGCTGGCTCCATTAAGGCCCATGCAGTGGAACAGAAACAGCAGAAAATATTACAGCAACAATACAAATATGCAACAAAGATAAGAACTATATAGACCACACAACAGTTTACATTTTCATATGATTAAATGTTCATTTGGATACTCTCTATTACTGACTGATATAACACAAAAGTGATTCAACCTATATCCAGTTCATGAAACTTTTCCATTGTTTTTCCTCTGCCGCACAGGAAGTGATGCGTTTTACGTTTCCGGTTTGTTTGGAATAAACAGAAGAAGAAGAAGAACTGGGTAGTTAGCATGAGCAGCGATAGCCGCCATGGCTGAACAGACAAAGAAAAGAGAAACTCAAACTGCATCAACAGAAAATCCAAGCTCCGCCCACACTGTTTGATTGACAGGTGATCTGTGGGAAGTGCAGTGCAGAAACACCACAGTGAGGCTGAGGGACAAAGATGGAGAAGAAACAAATACAATGTAAAAATCTGATTTTCACACATTGCTGCTTTAATAACTCCTGTCTACTTGAGCTTACTCAACTCAGCAGTGACTCCATAATAACAATGAAGCCAAAGTCCAGGATAGAGAGGCTGAGTGAATGTGGTCTGGACTCTGTGGAGGAGAGTCATGGTTTCAGAGACGCTGTAGAAGGACAGAATACCTGCTCTGTGATCCAGGTACACTCCTACTCTGGAGGACCGAGGGACTGGGATGGGAGTTGTGATATTGTTATGTCTGAAGTGATAACTATTGTAGTAATAATATAATGCCCAAGACTTGTCATTGTTTCCAAATAAACATTCATTCGAGGTTCCTGTTCTGCTAATATCCTTATATGCGACTGCTATTGAAACTCCACTCCCCCTCCACTCCACCTCCCAGTAACAACGTCCAGTCAGACCCTCTCTACTCAGGACCTGACTCCATTCAGTGAATCTGTCTGGGTGACTAGAATATAACTGTTTTTCTCTCATAAATGTTGCTTTTCTGTTCCCCTCAGATAATGACAGCTGTGTGTTTGCTGTGTTTGGATCCAGTGTGATTTGACGTGAATATTGTAAGAATTCAGCTCTGGTCTTGGGCTCTCTTGGTTGTGACAGTAAAACATCCACTTCAGTCACTGTCCATGAGATCTTAGTCCATTCCTCTGTAAGAATGCCCTGTAGTTTATCTCTGGCCTCTGACACAGCTGCAGTCACATCCTCAAAGTAGCGCAGAGGACGGATATTGGTGCTGGGTGAGTCTGTAGATTCACTGAGACGTGACAGCGAGGGGTAATTGTGTAGAAAATGGGTGTGATCCTCTGTGTGTGAGAGCTGCTCCAGCTCAGCGTCTTTCCTCCTCAGCTCAGCAATCTCCTGCTTCAGCTTCTCCTGAAGTTCTTCGGCCCGACTCGCTTCCGCTTTCTGCTGGGATCTGATCTGCTCCTTCACATCAGAGCTTCTTTTCTCAATGAGACGGACCAGCTCAGTGAAGATCTTCTCGCTGTCCTCCACTGCTTTATCAGCAGAGAGATTGATAGCCTCCACCTCCTGTTGAAGCACCTTCACATCTTTCTCTCTGTCCTGGATTCTCTGCTGGATTTTTTGCCGACTCACCCCGAGCTCTTTCTGCCTCTCAGTCCATTCTGCTGCAGCTGAGACTGTGTCGTGGCCTTTATGTTCATCCATGGAGCAGAGATAACAGATACACTGCTGATCAGTACGGCAGAAAATCTTCATCACCTCATCATGACGAGAGCAGATGTTCTCCTGAAGTTTCATGGTGGCTTCGACTAGCTTGTGTTTCTTTAATGGAGCTGCATCATAGTGAGGCTGAAGGTGCTGCTCACAGTAAGAGGCCAGACACACCAGACAGGACTTGAGGGCTTTCAGCTTTCTCCCAGTGCAGACATCACAGGCCACATCTCCAGGTCCGGCATAGCAGCGATCAGGAGGAGCAGCTTGGAGTCCTGTCTTCTTCAGGTCCTCCACCAACTCTGCTAACATGGTATTTTTCACCAGGACAGGCCTTGGTGTGAAGGTCTGTCTGCACTGGGGGCAGCTGTGGATTTTCTTCTGATCCTCTTCATCCCAGCAGCTTTTAATACAGCTCATGCAGTAGCTGTGCCCACAGGGAATAGTCACCGGATCCTTCAGTAGATCCAGACAGATCGAACAGCAGAGTTTTGCTCCGTCCAGCTGAATTCCTTGCTGCGCCATTTCACTTCTCAGTAACAGTGTGTCAGATAGTTTCACTTTCTATCAACTGAAAACAAGTTGTGCTCCGATCCAAACCAAAACTCTGTTCCTTGTCTTTATGTTCATTTGCTGATCTGTAGTGAATGGGCTCGTCAGCTCTTGCACTTCACAACATGTTGTTTCCACCCATCTTTAAACTGGCAGATCTGTGAAAGGGGAGGGAACAGGAAACATCTGGACAGAATGGAACTGGCTGTGTTTGAGACCAGGAAGAAGAGGGAGGAGTTATCAGGCTTTGCTTTATTCCAGGAAGAGGAGCGGTTTGAAAGAGGCAGTGTGTGTTTAGCTCTCGTTTACAATATGAAGTGAAGATTATGACAAATAAAAATGGAATAGTTAAATTTAGGATTAATCTCTCTCTCCCCGTATTTCCCCCTCACTTTTTAAAGTGCGACATTTTAAAATAAAGTTCCAAAACCTATTAAGTGGCTTGTGGAAAATTGAACAATAAAACTAGAATGTCTCTCTCTCTCTCTCTGTCCCTCTCTCTGTCCCTCTCTCTCTCTCTCTCTGTCCTTCTCTCTGTCCCTCTCCCTCTCTGTCCCTCTCTCTCTCTCTCTCTCTCTCTGTCTCTCTCTCTCGCTCTCTCTGTCCCTCTCTCTCTCTCTCTCTGTCCTTCTCTCTGTCCCTCTCTCTCTCCCTCTCTGTCCCTCTCTCTCTCTCCATCTCTCTCTCTCTCTCTGTCTCTCTCTCTCTCGCTCTCTGTCCCTCTCTCTGTCCCTCTCTCTCTCTCTCTCTCTCTCTCCCTCTCTTCAGTGGTGGAAATAGTACTAGAATGTTCTACTCAAGTAGAAGTACTTTGCTGATATTTTACTTGAGTAGAAGTAAAAGTACTGCTGTAAAAATCTACTGAAGTAAAAGTAAAAAGTGTCTCATTTAAAATGTCCTCAGAGTAAAAGTTACTGAGTCACTTTTTAGAAAAGAGAACGTTGTTAGTTGTGATCTTTTCCATGTGATTCTAAAAAGAGAGAGGACAGAGTTCAGACCAGATTCTTTTAACTGGAAATATTTGGAAGTTACAAAATAAAGTGCAGAAACAAAGTAAAGTCAGATTCCTCTTCTCACTGTGAATGGATCCACAGTTTGTCAGTTTACGTTGATCCAGCTTCTGCTGCTGATGGAGAGACACAATCTGTTCTGTGATGGATGGAAGTACACAAAAAGTACACAAAAAAGCGACTCAACTACAGTAACTTGAGTAAATGTAATTAGTTACTTCCACCCTTGCGCTGGTTAATCCAGGGAAGGAGAGTGAGTGTCCTCTCTGTGTTTTGAATGAAACTGTTGCACATGATTTACTTAGTATGTTGTTTGCTCTTGTTGCCCTCTAAAAGACTGCTGTTACATTCAAAACTGTGATTGCATCAACAAGACGGATTAACACATCTCTGTTTCGTCTCACTTTAACATTATTTGCTCTCTGCAAACACACTCCGTCGTCATTCAACTCATTGATAGGCACCCGATCAAAAAGCTTCAACCTACTGTTAACAACAATGTGATCAACACATTTGTCGTGCCTTTTCGTAGCCCTATCTTAAGTCTTTAGATCTAATCCTTGAACAGACCCAGTGTTGAACTGAGCTGTAGGTTCCCCATCAGAAGGCATGGCCAACAATACAGTCTGTTAGTCGTGGGACGGCCCGTTAGCCAACGATCTCTCTCATACCTTTTTTTCATCATGGTTACCTCATTGCTGTGCTGTGACATCTCATCCACGCTTTTCTTCTTCAGCTGATCAAAACAACAGACGTCCGACAGTTAAACACATCATGTCAGACCACTAGAAATTGCAAAACGTAACTTAAAATGTAAATAGATTAATTGATAATTCATGATTCACTCATAGAAGACTGTCACTGCCATCTTCCCTCAGTATAAAGACTTAGTGGCCGTCAACTTGACAAAACCGGCAAACCGAGTTCTTCTCAGCTCCGATTACCGATTTATTAGTACGTTAACTTTGGATCAAATCAGAATCAATAACGTTATGCAAGATAATCCGTTGTGCAATTATGAAGTTGTACGGCCAAATATATCAGAACATGCACTGTAGCGTGAATGCAGCTATACTAACGTTAGCTAGCTCCCTAGATAAAGTAACTGACTGTGACCAAATATCTCAAGTAATCTGAAATAAGCTCGTCTCAGCTGATCTTCTTCATTAACAGTAGTTGGTGTTCCACTGACGAGTTGGAAATGTCCGAAGCAAGTAATATTAACACTGATTTAGTTGTTTATAGTCACTTTATTAAGTTACAGTCCGTCCGTCCGTCCGTCCGTCCGTACGTACGTACGTACGTCCATAAGTCCGTCCCATTCTCGTGAACACGATATCTCAGGAACACCTTGAGGGAATTTCTTCAAATTTGGCACAAACGTCCACTTGGACTCAAGGATGAACTGATTGGATTTTGGTGGTCAAAGGTCAAAGGTCAAGGTCACTGTGACCTCACGTCCGTCCCATTCTCATGAACGCGATATCTCAGGAACGCCTTGAGGGAATTTCATTACATCTGGCACAAATGTCCACTTGGACTCAAGGATGAACTGATTAGAATTTGGTGGTCAAAGGTCAAGGTCACTGTGACCTCACAAAAGACGTTTTTGGCCATAACTCAAAAATTCATACGCTAATTATGACAAAATTTCACACAAATGTCTAATAGGATAAAGTCATGAAGTGATGACATTTTATATCCAAAAGTTGAAAGGTCAACTTCACTGTGACATCATAATGTTTTGCTTACCACTGTAGCTGAGAAAACGATCTTGGGTCATTCTACAAAAACGGTGGAAGTTACTTACTTAACCACTTACTTTTGCAGACACCAAAATCCCAAAATCCACCAAAGTTGACCTAATAATCACATTAATTATATATGTTCAATAAATAAAGACTGTCCTTGCAATGATAAAACAAAGTTTATTGGCGGAGGCATACAACCGCGAGGCGGTTATTTCTAGTTTTATTTTTTAATCTGCTATGAATCGCTATCAATTGCTTTACCACCAGTTCGCCACACTGCAATACAATAATAGAGAATTGAAGAATTGAATCATTCATTGGACCAACGCAATGTCAATATTGTATTCTGGTTGTTGACTGATAAAGGAGGACGTCCTCCCTTGAAGCATCATTTTACGTGCCAATATAAAAAATGAAGTACATTAAATTGATATTTTGATTTCCCTCTTGCCTCTCAAAAATAGAGGAGGAGCATCCTCCTCTGCCTCTGTGGACCAGCCTCCTCTGCTGTGTACACGCTCCAAAAGAAAAAATGATGTACACTACTAAACTTTTTGTTTGAGCGGGCTAAGTTGGTCGTTTGGCTGAGCTGCAGAACTGAGGTGAGGGCTGCTGGGCCGACTGATCTCTGGCCAGTTGTCTAATTAAGACTGTCTGTTGCATAAATATTACTGTATAACTGACTTATTTTGAGACAGGAAGTGTTAAGAACTTTGTTGCTAAGGCAGTGAGTCGGCCTAAGGGGGCGATCACACCGAGAAGCGTCGCTAGAAATGCATCGCCACCAAAACTGTTGTTTTCCTATCGTATCGTATCGGTTGCGTTTTTCTGGTGGTTTTTAGGCGCGCATAAAAGTTAAAATATTTTCAGCTTTTTAGCGCAAGGTGCGGAGTCTCACCGCTCGTCAGTGTCTCACTTGGGCCAGGCAGCCAATCAAATCAAGCAAAAGCCGGGCTTTCCTTCCCGTTTTGATGCTGTTTGATGTGGTAGGAACGGTGGGACACTGGCAAACACACATGAAAAGCTGATATTAGCGGTCTTTAACCCGGTCGCACACGCAGCCCTGCTCCACAGGCGCACCAAGCTGTTTGGCCGGACACGGTCTGCCGAGGCGTTTTTGAAGCGGTTGCGTCTGTAGCAACGCTTCTCGGTGTGATCGCCCCCTAACTGTCAGAGAGGGAAGTTTAAATACTGAAGCTATTTCGAACAAGATGGCAAATGTTTGTTTTTTGGAAAAATCCTGAAGAAGAAAGCGAGTCTTTAGAGACAGAAACAAACTGTTAGAGATCTACAACAATCAACAACTAGTGGAGTGACTGCAATTTCCTAGAGAAACCATCCTTATCTTAAATCTGACTTAAAGTCAGTTTAAGTCTAAGACTAGGTCTGTCTTTATGCAACTGGCCTCTGGTGTTTGTGTTTAGGGGGACGGTTACAGCACGCCTCAGGTTGAGTACATGTTGTTGGATTAATGACATTGATGCAGTCTGTACTGTGGGGAGGAGGGTTGAATATTTGTATTTGAATGTGATTTGTCAGCTGGGCTCTGTCAGTTATATTGAGGCTGTTACTGGTGTTGTTGCTGTTCTTATCATTGTTTTTATCTTGTCTGTTTTTTCCCTGTGTGTGTGTGTGTGTGTGTGTGTGTGTGTGTGTGTGTGTGTGTGCAGGTATTGTGTGTGTGGGTGTATGGGATCAAGGTTCAAGGTTTAAAGTTCTTTATGGTCATAAGTACAACAAAACAGCGAGAAGCAGATAATGTTAGCTATGAAAATCTTGAGCCTAGTGCTAGCCACAACAATACAGCAGTATACAAACAATGCAGTAATGCAATAGCAGTGCAAAATGGTAAAGTGACCATCAGTAAGAAGTAATACAAATATAACGTGACAGAGTATAATAACAGTATAAAATAAAATAAATAAACAAAATATGATATGTACACTTTTTAAAATATATAGACATATGAAATGGAATGAAGATGAGATGTAAAGTGCGGTTGGCTAAAGTGGGCAGTGTGCAAGTGTGTGTGTGTGTGTGTGTGTGTGTGTGTATGTGTGTGTGTGTTTTTGGGAGGGGGGGGTCAAGTGTTCAAGTGTGTGTGTGTGTGTGTGTGTGTGTGATGATCCAATAGCTTGTCTAGCAAGTGCTGGTGTTTTTTCTCATTTGAACCCACATAAGTCCAGTGTGGAAGGTTTTAGTTTCCTTTGATACAGGGAAAATAATAGATAGATAGATAAAACAAAACTACAACTACCAAACCCACTGAAAATGAACTAAAACTGAACTTGAAATATATATGAATGGATGTGTGGTGAGTATTACAAGCAGAAATAAAGGAAGCAAGCAATTTGATTCATAAAATATCCTATATGATATTCACACTACATTTTATTCAAGATTTCTCCACATGTTCTGTTTCAATATTCAATACTTTTTCCAGACCTTCATTTCCTGGCTGGATATTGAAGATTTTGCTCAGTTCAGTGTGAAATATTCTGATAGTGGCTTAACTAGCTCATATCATTTTGAAGTTTATTCTTCATCACAATATCTGAAATGACAGCTGGTCCACGACTACATAAAGTCTGTGGTCATATGTGTGTCAGGACTGAACAAAACTTTTTCAGACATTTTATGCGATTCCCAAACTTGACCTGGAAATGATCAAATGAATTCTTCCTACTTTTCCAGGCTTTTCAGGCCTGTGGAAGAAACTCTGTTTATTGAGCAAGTGCACAAAGCCAATCTAGCTTCTAAAAAGCAACAGATGATTAAACACTTGGAGGTTGCAAGCTTAGTCCTCCATGACAAAACTGTTTCAGTGAAGAAAGTTGCAAGGATAGAGATTGATTGGCAAATGTTATCCATCCACACTGTCCTTCAGTCTTTCCATCTAAACATTCACTTCATTCATACATTTAACCAGTTCCATTAACAACAGGATTGTCCTTCATTCTTTCCATCTTCACTAGTGTTTCTTCTTTGGTAACACTGCTGCTTCATTTGACTTTTGATTCCACATCTGCTCTAAACATGAAGACTGCACTTTGTTGTGTTTTAGGGGGAAATCGGCTCAGTTATACTGTCATATTAGTTTCACATTTTCTCTAGCAGCTTTGATAGACCTCCTGGAATGAATACAGAAGAAATACTTTATTCATTCTTGGAAAAAAAAAACTTTATTGATCCTTGCAAACATTCACTTTGATCACACATCAAATCACTAAAACCTGGTAAAAGACTCTGGTTCAATCTTTCCATCTACATATTCACTTCATCCACACAATCAATCTGTTAAACCAGTATGTCAGCACTGTGGAGGAAAACAATGAATCCTCTCCCTATTGATTATAATAATAATAATGATTACATTTGTAGTTCACTTATCTTAACAAAGTTACAAAGTGCCGGGAACAAAATCAACATATTAACAACTATTCAGCTATAATAAAGGGAAGACTTCTAGTGCTGGCTCCATTAAGGCCCATGCAGTGGAACAGAAACAGCAGAAAATATTACAGCAACAATACAAATATGCAACAAAAATAAGAACTATATAGACCACACAACAGTTTACATTTTCATATGATTAAATGTTCATTTGGATACTCTCTATTACTGACTGATATAACACAATAGTGATCCAACCTATATCCAGTTCATGAAAACTTTTCCATTGTTTTTCCTCTGCCGCACAGGAAGTGATGCGTTTTCCGTTTCCGGTTTGTTTGGAATAAACAGAAGAAGAAGAAGAGCTGGGTAGTTAGCATGAGCAGCGATAGCCACCATGGCTGAACAGACAAAGAAAAGAGAAACTCAAACTGCATCAACAGAAAATCCAAGCTCCGCCCACACTGTTTGATTGACAGGTGATCTGTGGGAAGTGCAGTGCAGAAACACCACAGTGAGGCTGAGGGACAAAGATGGAGAAGAAACAAATACAATGTAAAAATATGATTTTCACACATTGCTGCTTTAATAACTCCTGTCTACTTGTGCTTACACAACTCAGCAGTGGCTCTAACACCAAGCCAAAGTCCAGGATAGAGAGGCTGAGTGAATGTGGTCTGGACTCTGTGGATGAGAGTCATGGTTTCAGAGACGCTGTAGAAGGACAGAATACCTGCTCTGTGATCCAGGTACACTCCTACTCTGGAGGACAGAGGACCTGGGATGGGAGTTTTGATATTGTTATGTATGAATTGATTGTAGTAATAATCTAATGCCCAAGACTTGTCATTGTATCCAAACTCACATGTACCCCCTGTTCTGCTAATATCCTTATATGAGACTGCTATTGAAACTCTGCCCCTGCTCCACTCCACCTCCCAGTAACAACGTCCAGTCAGACCCTCTCTACTCAGGACCTGACGCCATTTATTGAATCTGTCTGGGTGACTAGAATATAATTGTTTTTCTATCACACGTGTTGCTTTTCTGTTCCCCTCAGATAATGACAGATTTGTGTTTGCTGTGTTTGGATCCAGTGTGATTTGACGTGAATATTGTAAGAATTCAGCTCTGGTCTTGGGCTCTCTTGGTTGTGACAGTAAAACATCCACTTCAGTCACTGTCCATGAGATCTTAGGCCATTCCTCTGTAAGAATGTTCTGTAGTTTATCTCTGGCCTCTGACACAGCTGCAGTCACATCCTCAAAGTAGCGCAGAGGACGGATATTGGTGCTGGGTGAGTCTGTAGATTCACTGAGACGTGACAGCGAGGGGTAATTGTGTAGAAAATGGGTGTGATCCTCTGTGTGTGAGAGCTGCTCCAGCTCAGCGTCTTTCCTCCTCAGCTCAGCGATCTCCTGCTTCAGCTTCTCCTGAAGTTCTTCGGCCCGACTCGCTTCCGCTTTCTGCCGGGATCTGATCTGCTCCTTCACATCAGAGCTTCTTTTCTCAATGAGACGGACCAGCTCAGTGAAGATCTTCTCGCTGTCCTCCACTGCTTTATCAGCAGAGAGATTGATAGCCTCCACCTCCTGTTGAAGCACCTTCACATCTTTCTCTCTGTCCTGGATTCTCTGCTGCATTTTCTGCCGACTCACCCCGAGCTCTTTCTGCCTCTCAGTCCATTCTGCTGCAGCTGAGACTGTGTCGTGGCCTTTATGTTCATCCATGGAGCAGAAACAACAGATACACTGCTGATCAGTACGGCAGAAAAGCTTCATCACCTCATCATGACGAGAGCAGATGTTCTCCTGAAGTTTCATGGTGGCTTCGACTAGCTTGTGTTTCTTTAATGGAGCTGCATCATAGTGAGGCTGGAGGTGCTGCTCACAGTAAGAGGCCGGACACACCAGACAGGACTTGAGGGCTTTCACCTTTCTCCCAGTGCAGACATCACAGGCCACATCTCCAGGTCCGGCATAGCAGCGATCAGGAGGAGCAGCTTGGAGTCCTGTCTTCTTCAGGTCCTCCACCAACTCTGCTAACATGGTATTTTTCACCAGGACAGGCCTTGGTGTGAAGGTCTGTCTGCACTGGGGGCAGCTGTGGATTTTCTTCTGATCCTCTTCATCCCAGCAGCTTTTAATACAGCTCATGCAGTAGCTGTGCCCACAGGGAATAGTCACCGGATCCTTCAGTAGATCCAGACAGATCGAACAGCAGAGTTTTGCTCCGTCCAGCTGAATTCCTTGCTGCGCCATTTCACTTCTCAGTAACAGTGAGTCAGATAGTTTCACTTTCTATCAACTGAAAACAAGTTGTGCTCCGATCCAAACCAAAACTCTGTTCCTTGTCTTCATGTTCATTTGCTGATCTGCAGTGAATGGGCTCGTCAGCTCTTGCACTTCACAACATGTTGTTTACACCCATCTTTAAACTGGCAGATCTGTGAAAGGGGAGGGAACAGGAAATATCTGGACAGAATGGAACTGGCTGTGTTTGAGACCAGGAAGAAGAGGGAGGAGTTATCAGGCTTTGCTTTATTCCAGGAAGAGGAGCGGTTTGAAAGAGGCAGTGTGTGTTTAGCTCTCGTTTACAATATGAAGTGAAGATTATGACAAATAAAAATGGAATAGTTAAATTTAGGATTAATCTCTCTCTCCCCGTATTTCCCCCTCACTTTTTAAAGTGCGACATTTTAAAATAAAGTTCCAAAACCTATTAAGTGGCTTGTGGAAAATTGAACAATAAAACTAGAATGTCTCTCTCTCTCTCTCTGTCCCTCTCTCTCTCTCTCTCTCTGTCCTTCTCTCGGTCCCTCTCCCTCTCTGTCCCTCTCTCTCTCTCTCTCTCTCTCTCTCTCTCTGTCCCTCTCTCTCTCTCTCTCTCTCTCTCTCTGTCCTTCTCTCTGTCCCTCTCCCTCTCTGTCCCTCTCTCTCTCTCCATCTCTCTCTCTCTCTGTCTCTCTCTCTCTCGCTCTCTGTCCCTCTCTCTCTCTCTCTCTCTCTCTCTCTCTCTGTCTCTCTCTCTCTCGCTCTCTCTGTCCCTCTCTCTCTCTCTCTCTCTCTCTGTCCTTCTCTCTGTCCCTCTCCCTCTCTGTCCCTCTCTCTCTCTCCATCTCTCTCTCTCTCTCTGTCTCTCTCGCTCTCTCTGTCCCTCTCTCTCTCTCTCTGTCCTTCTCTCTGTCCCTCTCTCTCTCTCACTCTCTGTCCTTCTCTCTGTCCCTCTCCCTCTCTGTCCCTCTCTCTCTCTCCATCTCTCTCTCTCTCTCTCTCTCTCTCTCTCTCTCTCTCTCTCTCTCCTCTCTTCAGTGGTGGAAATAGTACTAGAATGTTCTACTCAAGTAGAAGTACTTTGCTGATATTTTACTTGAGTAGAAGTAAAAGTACTGCTGTAAAAATCTACTGAAGTAAAAGTAAAAAGTGTCTCATTTAAAATGTCCTCAGAGTAAAAGTTACTGAGTCACTTTTTAGAAAAGAGAACGTTAGCTGTGATCTTTTCCATGTGATTCTAAAAAGAGAGAGGACAGAGTTCAGACCAGATTCTTTTAACTGGAAATATTTGGAAGTTACAAAATAAAGTGCAGGAACAAAGTAAAGTCAGATTCCTCTTCTCACTGTGAATGGATCCACAGTTTGTCAGTTTACGTTGATCCAGTTTCTGCTGCTGATGGAGAGACACAATCTGTTCTGTGATGGATGGCAGTACACAAAAAGTACACAAAAAAGCGACTCAACTACAGTAACTTGAGTAAATGTAATTAGTTACTTCCACCCTTGCGCAGGTTAATCCAGGGATGGAGAGTGAGTGTCCTCTCTGTGTTTGAATGAAACTGTTGCACATGATTTACTTAGTATGTTGTTTGCTCTTGTTGCCCTCTAAAATACTGCTGTTACATTCAAAACTGTGATTGCATCAACAAGACGGATTAACGCATCTCTGTTTCGTCTCACTTTAACATTATTTGCTCTCTGCAAACACACTCCGTCGTCATTCAACTCATTGATAGGCACCCGATCAAAAAGCTTCAACCTACTGTTAACAACAATGTGATCAACACATTTGTCGTGCCTTTTCGTAGCCCTATCTTAAGTCTTTAGATCTAATCCTTGAACAGACCCAGTGTTGAACTGAGCTGTAGGTTCCCCATCAGAAGGCATGGCCAACAATACAGTCTGTTAGTCGTGGGACGGCCCGTTAGCCAACGATCTCTCTCATACCTTTTTTTCATCATGGTTACCTCATTGCTGTGCTGTGACATCTCATCCACGCTTTTCTTCTTCAGCTGATCAAAACAACAGACGTCCGACAGTTAAACACATCATGTCAGACCACTAGAAATTGCAAAACGTAACTTAAAATGTAAATAGATTAATTGATAATTCATGATTCACTCATAGAAGACTGTCACTGCCATCTTCCCTCAGTATAAAGACTTAGTGGCCGTCAACTTGACAAAACCGGCAAACCGAGTTCTTCTCAGCTCCGATTACCGATTTATTAGTCCGTTAACTTTGGATCAAATCAGAATCAATAACGTTATGCAAGATAATCCGTTGTGCAATTATGAAGTTGTACGGCCAAATATATCAGAACATGCACTGTAGCGTGAATGCAGCTATACTAACGTTAGCTAGCTCCCTAGATAAAGTAACTGACTGTGACCAAATATCTCAAGTAATCTGAAATAAGCTCGTCTCGGCTGATCTTCTTCATTAACAGTAGTTGGTGTTCCACTGACGAGTTGGAAATGTCCGAAGCAAGTAATATTAACACTGATTTAGTTGTTTATAGTCACTTTATTAAGTTACAGTCCATCTGTCCGTACGTCCGTACGTACGTACGTACGTCCATAAGTCCGTCCCATTCTCGTGAACACGATATCTCAGGAACGCCTTGAGGGAATTTCTTCAAATTTGGCACAAACGTCCACTTGGACTCAAGGATGAACTGATTGGATTTTGGTGGTCAAAGGTCAAAGGTCAAGGTCACTGTGACCTCACGTCCGTCCCATTCTCATGAACGCGATATCTCAGGAACGCCTTGAGGGAATTTCATTACATCTGGCACAAATGTCCACTTGGACTCAAGGATGAACTGATTAGAATTTGGTGGTCAAAGGTCAAGGTCAAGGTCACTGTGACCTCACAAAAGACGTTTTTGGCCATAACTCAAGAATTCATTCACTAATTATGACAAAATTTCACACAAATGTCTAATAGGATAAAGTGATGAAATGATGACATTTTATATCCAAAAGTTCAAAGGTCACCTTCACTGTGACATCATAATGTTTTGCTTACCACTGTAGCTGAGAAAACGATCTTGGGTCATTCTACAAAAACGGTGGAAGTGCTGTCACTTACTTTTGCAGACACCAAAATCCCAAAATCCACCAAAGTTGACCTAATAATCACATTAATTATATATGTTCAATAAATAAAGACTGTCCTTGCAATGATAAAACGAAGTTTATTGGCGGAGGCATACAACCGCGAGGCGGTTATTTCTAGTTTTATTTTTTAATCTGCTATGAATCGCTATCAATTGCTTTACCACCAGTTCGCCACACTGCAATACAATAATAGAGAACTGAAGAATTGAATCATTCATTGGACCAACGCAATGTCAATATTGTATTCTGGTTGTTGACTGATAAAGGAGGACGTTCTCCTTTGAAGCATCATTTTACGTGCCAATATAAAAAATGAAGTACATTAAATTGATATTTTGATCTCCCTCTTGCCTCTCAAAAATAGAGGAGGAGCATCCTCCTCTGCCTCTGTGGACCAGCCTCCACTGCTGTGTACACGCTCCAAAAGAAAAAATGATGTACACTACTAAACTTTTTGTTTGAGCGGGCTAAGTTGGTCGTTTGGCTGAGCTGCAGAACTGAGGTGAGGGCTGCTGGGCCGACTGATCTCTGGCCAGTTGTCTAATTAAGACTGTCTGTTGCATAAATATTACTGTAAGACTGACTTATTTTGAGACAGGAAGTGTTAAGAACTTTGTTGCTAAGGCAGCGAGTCGGCCTAAGGGGGCGATCACACCGAGAAGCGTCGCTAGAAACGCGTCGCCACCAAAACTATTGTTTTCCTATCATACGCCGCCGTTGCGTTTTTCTGGTGGTTTTTAGGCACGCATAAAAGTTAAAACATTTTCAGCTTTTTAGTGCAAGGTGCAGAGTTGCACCGCTCGTCAGTGTCTCACTTGGGCCAGGCAGCCAATCAAATCAAGCAAAAGCCGGGGTTTCCTTCCCGTTTTGATGCTGTTTGATGTGGTAGGAACGGTGGGACACTGGCAAACACACATGAAAAGCTGATATTAGCGGTCTTTAACCCGGTCGCACACGCAGCCCTGCTCCACAGGCGCACCAAGCTGTTTGGCCGGACGCGGTCTGCCAGGCGTTTTTGAAGCGGTTGCGTCTGTAGCGACGCTTCTCGGTGTGATCGCCCCCTAACTGTCAGAGAGGGAAGTTTAAATACTGAAGCTATTTCGAACAAGATGGCAAATGTTTGTTTTTTGGAAAAATCCCAAAGAAGAAAGCGAGTCTTTAGAGACAGAAACAAACTGTTAGAGATCTACAACAATCAACAACTAGTGGAGTGACTGCAATTTCCTAGAGAAACCATCCTTATCTTAAATCTGACTTAAAGACGGTTTAAGTCTAAGACTAGGTCTGTCTTTATGCAACTGGCCTCTGGTGTTTGTGTTTAGGGGGACGGTTACAGCACGCCTCAGGTTGAGTACATGTTGTTGGATTAATGACATTGATGCAGTCTGTACTGTGGGGAGGAGGGTTGAATATTTGTATTTGAATGTGATTTGTCAGCTGGGCTCTGTCAGTTATATTGAGGCTGTTACTGGTTTTGTTGCTGTTCTTATCATTGTTTTTATCTTGTCTGTTTTTTCCCTGTGTGTGTGTGTGTGTGTGTGTGTGTGTGCAGGTATTGTGTGTGTGGGTGTATGGGATCAAGGTTCAAGGTTTAAGGTTCTTTATGGTCATAAGCACAACAAAACAGCGAGAAGCAGATAATGTTAGCTATGAAAATCTTGAGCCTAGTGCTAGCCACAACAATACAGCAGTATACAAACAATGCAGTAATACAATAGCAGTGCAAAATGGTAAAGTGACCATCAGTAAGAAGTAATACAAATATAACATGACAGAGTATAATAACAGTATAAAATAAAATAAATAAACAAAATATGATATGTACACTTTTTAAAATATATGGACGTATGAAATGGAATGAAGATGAGATGTAAAGTGCAGTTGGCTAAAGTGGGCAGTGTGCAAGTGTGTGTGTGTGTGTGTGTGTGTGTGATGTTCCAATAGCTTGGCTAGCAAGTGCTGTTTTTTTTTCTCATTTGAACCCATATAAGTCCAGTGTGGAAGGTTTTATTTTCCTTTGGTACAAAGAAAATAATAGATAGATAGATAGATAGATAGATAGATAGATAGATAGATAGATAGATAGATAGATAGATAGATAGATAAAACAAAACTAAAACTACCAAACCCACTGAAAATGAACTAAAACTGAACTTGAAATATATATGAATGGATGTGTGGTGAGTATTACAAGCAGAAATAAAGGAAGCAAGCAATTTGATTCATAAAATATCCTATATGATATTCACACTACATTTTATTCAAGGTTTCTCCACATGTTCTTTTTCAATATTCTGTACTTTTTCCAGACCTTTTTTTCCTGGCTGGATTTTGAAGATTTTGCTCAGTTCAGTGTGAAATATTCTGATCGTGGCTTAACTAGCTCATATCATTTTGAAGTTTATTCTTCATCACAATATCTGAAATGACAGCTGGTCCACGACTACATAAAGTCTGTGGTCATATGTGTGTCAGGACTGAACAAAACTTTTTCAGACATTTTATGCGATTCCCAAACTTGACCTGGAAATGATCAAATGAATTCTTCCTACTTTTCCAGGCTTTTCAGGCCTGTGGAAGAAACTCTGTTTATTGAGCAAGTGCACAAAGCCAATCTAGCTTCTAAAAAGCAACAGATGATTAAACACTTGGAGGTTGCAAGCTTAGTCCTCCATGACAAAACTGTTTCAGTGAAGAAAGCTGCAAGGATAGAGATTGATTGGCAAATGTTATCCATCCACACTGTCCTTCAGTCTTTCCATCTAAACATTCACTTCATTCATACATTTAACCAGTTCCATTAACAACAGGATTGTCCTTCATTCTTTCCATCTTCACTAGTGTTTCTTCTTTGGTAACACTGCTGCTTCATTTGACTTTTGATTCCACATCTGCTCTAAACATGAAGACTGCACTTTGTTGTGTTTTAGGGGGAAATCGGCTCAGTTATACTGTCATATTAGTTTCACATTTTCTCTAGCAGCTTTGATAGACTTCCTGGAATGAATACAGAAGAAATACTTTATTCATTCTTGGGAAAAAAAAACTTTATTGATCTTTGCAAACATTCACTTTGATCACACATCAAATCACTAAAACCTGGTAAAAGACTCTGGTTCAATCTTTCCATCTACATATTCACTTCATCCACACACTCAATCTGTTAAACCAGTATGTCAGCACTGTGGAGGAAAACAATGAATCCTCTCCCTATTGATTATAATAATAATAATAATGATTACATTTGTAGTTCACTTTTCTTAACAAAGTTACAAAGTGTCGGGAACAAAATCAACATATTAACAACTATTCAGCTATAATAAAGGGAAGACTTCTAGTGCTGACTCCATTAAGGCCCATGCAGTGGAACAGAAACAGCAGAAAATATTACAGCAACAATACAAATATGCAACAAAGATAAGAACTATATAGACCACACAACAGTTTACATTTTCATATGATTAAATGTTCATTTGGATACTCTCTATTACGGCTGAACAGACAAAGAAAAGAGAAACTCAAACTGCATCAACAGAAAATCCAAGCTCCGCCCACACTGTTTGATTGACAGGTGATCTGTGGGAAATGCAGTGCAGAAACACCACAGTGAGGCTGAGGGACAAAGATGGAGAAAAAAAAAGAAAAACATAAAAAACAGAATCTCACACATTGCTGCTTTAATAACTCCTGTCTACTTGAGCTTACTCAACTCAGCAGTGTCTCCATAATAACAATGAAGCCAAAGTCCAGGATAGAGAGGCTGAGTGAATGTGGTCTGGACTCTGTGGAGGAGAGTCATGGTTTCAGAGACGCTGTAGAAGGACAGAATACCTGCTCTGTGATCCAGGTACACTCCTACTCTGGAGGACCGAGGGACTGGGATGGGAGTTTTGATATTGTTATGTATGAATTTATTGTAGAAATAATCTAATGCCCAAGACTTGTCATTGCATCCGAACTCACATGTACCCCCTGTTCTGCTAATATCCTTATATGCGGCTGCTATTGAAACTGCCGTCCCGCTCCACTCCACCTCCCAGTAACAACGTCCAGTCAGACCCTCTCTACTCAGGACCTGACGCTTGTCAGTGAATCTGTCTGGGTGACTAGAATATAACTGGGTTTTTTTCATGACTGTTGCTTTTGTGTTCCCCTCAGATAATGACAGATATGTGTTTGCTGTGTTTGGATCCAGTGTGATTTGACATGAATATTGTAAGAATTCAGCTCTGGTCTTGGGCTCTATTGGTTGTGACAGTAAAACATCCACTTCAGTCACTGTCAATGAGATCTTAGTCCATTCCTCTGTAAGAATGTCCTGTAGTTTATCTCTGGCCTCTGACACAGCTGCAGTCACATCCTCAAAGTACCACAGAGGATGGATATTGGTGCCGGGTGAGTCTGTAGATTCACTGAGACGTGACAGCGAGGGGTAATTGTGTAGAAAATGGGTGTGATCCTCTGTGTGTGAGAGCTGCTCCAGCTCAGCGTCTTTCCTCCTCAGCTCAGCAATCTCCTGCTTCAGCTTCTCCTGAAGTTCTTCGGCCCGACTCGCTTCCGCTTTCTGCTGGGATCTGATCTGCTCCTTCACATCAGAGCTTCTTTTCTCAATGAGACGGACCAGCTCAGTGAAGTTCTTCTCGCTGTCCTCCACTGCTTTATCAGCAGAGAGATTGATAGCCTCCACCTCCTGTTGAAGCACCTTCACGTCTTTCTCTCTGTCCTGGATTCTCTGCTGGATTTTTTGCCGACTCACCCCGAGCTCTTTCTGCCTCTCAGTCCATTCTGCTGCAGCTGAGACTGTGTCGTGGCCTTTATGTTCATCCATGGAGCAGAGATAACAGATACACTGCTGATCAGTACGGCAGAAAATCTTCATCACCTCGTCATGATGAGAGCAGATGTTCTCCTGAAGCTTCACGGTGGCTTCGACCAGCTTGTGTTTTTTAAAGGTAGAAGATTCATAGTGAGGCTGGAGGTGCTGCTCACAGTAAGAGGCCAGACACACCAGACAGGACTTGAGGGCTTTCAGCTTTCTCCCAGTGCAGACATCACAGGCCACATCTCCAGGTCCGGCATAGCAGCGATCAGGAGGAGCAGCTTGGAGTCCTGTCTTCTTCAGGTCCTCCACCAACTCTGCTAACATGGTATTTTTCACCAGGACAGGCCTTGGTGTGAAGGTCTGTCTGCACTGGGGGCAGCTGTGGATTTTCTTCTGATCCTCTTCATCCCAGCAGCTTTTAATACAGCTCATGCAGTAGCTGTGCCCACAGGGAATAGTCACCGGATCCTTCAGTAGATCCAGACAGATCGAACAGCAGAATTTTGCCCCGTCCAGCTGAATTCCTTGCTGCGCCATTTCACTTCTCAGTAACAGTGTGTCAGATAGTTTCACTTTCTATCAACGGAAAAAACAAGTTGTGCTCCGATCCAAACCAAAACTCTGTTCTTTGTCTTCATGTTCATTTGCTGATCTGCAGTGAATGGGCTCGTCAGCTCTTGCACTTCACAACATGTTGTTTCCACCCATCTTTAAACTGGCAGATCTGTGAAAGGGGAGGGAACAGGAAATATCTGGACAGAATGGAACTGGCTGTGTTTGAGACCAGGAAGAAGAGGGAGGAGTTATCAGGCTTTGCTTTATTCCAGGAAGAGGAGCGGTTTGAAAGAGGCAGTGTGTGTTTAGCTCTCGTTTACAATATGAAGTGAAGATTATGACAAATAAAAATGGAATAGTTAAATTTAGGATTAATCTCTCTCTCCCCGTATTTCCCCCTCACTTTTTAAAGTGCGACATTTTAAAATAATGTTCCAAAACCTATTAAGTGGCTTGTGGAAAATTGAACAATAAAACTAGAATGTCTCTCTCTCCCTCTCTGTCCCTCTCTCTCTCTCTCTCTCTCTCTCTCTCTCTGTCTCTCTCTCTCTCGCTCTCTCTGTCCCTCTCTCTCTCTCTCTCTGTCCCTCTCTCTCTCTCTCTCTGTCCTTCTCTCTGTCCCTCTCTCTCTCTCTCTCTGTCCTTCTCTCTGTCCCTCTCCCTCTCTGTCCCTCTCTCTCTCTCCATCTCTCTCTCTCTCTCTGTCTCTCTCTCTCTCGCTCTCTCTGTCCCTCTCTCTCTCTCTCTCTCTCTCTCTCTCTCTCCCTCTCTTCAGTGGTGGAAATAGTACTAGAATGTTCTACTCAAGTAGAAGTACTTTGCTGATATTTTACTTGAGTAGAAGTAAAAGTACTGCTGTAAAAATCTACTGAAGTAAAAGTAAAAAGTGTCTCATTTAAAATGTCCTCAGAGTAAAAGTTACTGAGTCACTTTTTAGAAAAGAGAACGTTGTTAGCTGTGATCTTTTCCATGTGATTCTAAAAAGAGAGAGGACAGAGTTCAGACCAGATTCTTTTAACTGGAAACATTTGGAAGTTACAAAATAAAGTGCAGAAACAAAGTAAAGTCAGATTCCTCTTCTCACTGTGAATGGATCCACAGTTTGTCAGTTTACGTTGATCCAGTTTCTGCTGCTGATGGAGAGACACAATCTGTTCTGTGATGGATGGCAGTACACAAAAAGTACACAAAAAAGCGACTCAACTACAGTAACTTGAGTAAATGTAATTAGTTACTTCCACCCTTGCGCAGGTTAATCCAGGGATGGAGAGTGAGTGTCCTCTCTGTGTTTGAATGAAACTGTTGCACATGATTTACTTAGTATGTTGTTTGCTCTTGTTGCCCTCTAAAAGACTGCTGTTACATTCAAAACTGTGATTGCATCAACAAGACGGATTAACGCATCTCTGTTTCGTCTCACTTTAACATTATTTGCTCTCTGCAAACACACTCCGTCGTCATTCAACTCATTGATAGGCACCCGATCAAAAAGCTTCAACCTACTGTTAACAACAATGTGATCAACACATTTGTCGTGTCTTTTCGTAGCCCTATCTTAAGTCTTTAGATCTAATCCTTGAACAGACCCAGTGTTGAACTGAGCTGTAGGTTCCCCATCAGAAGGCATGGCCAACAATACAGTCTGTTAGTCGTGGGACGGCCCGTTAGCCAACGATCTCTCTCATACCTTTTTTTCATCATGGTTACCTCATTGCTGTGCTGTGACATCTCATCCACGCTTTTCTTCTTCAGCTGATCAAAACAACAGACGTCCGACAGTTAAACACATCATGTCAGACCACTAGAAATTGCAAAACGTAACTTAAAATGTAAATAGATTAATTGATAATTCATGATTCACTCATAGAAGACTGTCACTGCCATCTTCCCTCAGTATAAAGACTTAGTGGCCGTCAACTTGACAAAACCGGCAAACCGAGTTCTTCTCAGCTCCGATTACCGATTTATTAGTCCGTTAACTTTGGATCAAATCAGAATCAATAACGTTATGCAAGATAATCCGTTGTGCAATTATGAAGTTGTACGGCCAAATATATCAGAACATGCACTGTAGCGTGAATGCAGCTATACTAACGTTAGCTAGCTCCCTAGATAAAGTAGCTGACTGTGACCAAATATCTCAAGTAATCTGAAATAAGCTCGTCTCGGCTGATCTTCTTCATTAACAGTAGTTGGTGTTCCACTGACGAGTTGGAAATGTCCGAAGCAAGTAATATTAACACTGATTTAGTTGTTTATAGTCACTTTATTAAGTTACAGTCCGTCCGTCCGTACGTACGTACGTACGTCCATAAGTCCGTCCCATTCTCGTGAACACGATATCTCAGGAACGCCTTGAGGGAATTTCTTCAAATTTGGCATAAACGTCCACTTGGACTCAAGGATGAACTGATTGGATTTTGGTGGTCAAAGGTCAAAGGTCAAGGTCACTGTGACCTCACGTCCGTCCCATTCTCATGAACGCGATATCTCAGGAGCGCCTTGAGGGAATTTCATTACATCTGGCACAAATGTCCACTTGGACTCAAGGATGAACTGATTAGAATTTGGTGGTCAAAGGTCAAGGTCAAGGTCACTGTGACCTCACAAAAGACGTTTTTGGCCATAACTCAAGAATTCATTCACTAATTATGACAAAATTTCACACAAATGTCTAATAGGATAAAGTGATGAAATGATGACATTTTATATCCAAAAGTTCAAAGGTCACCTTCACTGTGACATCATAATGTTTTGCTTACCACTGTAGCTGAGAAAACGATCTTGGGTCATTCTACAAAAACGGTGGAAGTGCTGTCACTTACTTTTGCAGACACCAAAATCCCAAAATCCACCAAAGTTGACCTAATAATCACATTAATTATATATGTTCAATAAAGAAAGACTGTCCTTGCAATGATAAAACGAAGTTTATTGGCGGAGGCATACAACCGCGAGGCGGTTATTTCTAGTTTTATTTTTTAATCTGCTATGAATCGCTATCAATTGCTTTACCACCAGTTCGCCACACTGCAATACAATAATAGAGAACTGAAGAATTGAATCATTCATTGGACCAACGCAATGTCAATATTGTATTCTGGTTGTTGACTGATAAAGGAGGACGTTCTCCTTTGAAGCATCATTTTACGTGCCAATATAAAAAATGAAGTACATTAAATTGATATTTTGATCTCCCTCTTGCCTCTCAAAAATAGAGGAGGAGCATCCTCCTCTGCCTCTGTGGACCAGCCTCCTCTGCTGTGTACACGCTCCAAAAGAAAAAATGATGTACACTACTAAACTTTTTGTTTGAGCGGGCTAAGTTGGTCGTTTGGCTGAGCTGCAGAACTGAGGTGAGGGCTGCTGGGCCGACTGATCTCTGGCCAGTTGTCTAATTAAGACTGTCTGTTGCATAAATATTACTGTAAGACTGACTTATTTTGAGACAGGAAGTGTTAAGAACTTTGTTGCTAAGGCAGCGAGTCGGCCTAAGGGGGCGATCACACCGAGAAGCGTCGCTAGAAACGCGTCGCCACCAAAACTATTGATATCCTATCATACGCCGCCGTTGCGTTTTTCTGGTGGTTTTTAGGCGCGCATAAAAGTTAAAACATTTTCAGCTTTTTAGTGCAAGGTGCAGAGTTGCACCGCTCGTCAGTGTCTCACTTGGGCCAGGCAGCCAATCAAATCAAGCAAAAGCCGGGGTTTCCTTCCCGTTTTGATGCTGTTTGATGTGGTAGGAACGGTGGGACACTGGCAAACACACATGAAAAGCTGATATTAGCGGTCTTTAACCCGGTCGCACACGCAGCCCTGCTCCACAGGCGCACCAAGCTGTTTGGCCGGACGCGGTCTGCCAGGCGTTTTTGAAGCGGTTGCGTCTGTAGCGACGCTTCTCGGTGTGATCGCCCCCTAACTGTCAGAGAGGGAAGTTTAAATACTGAAGCTATTTCGAACAAGATGGCAAATGTTTGTTTTTTGGAAAAATCCTGAAGAAGAAAGCGAGTCTTTAGAGACAGAAACAAACTGTTAGAGATCTACAACAATCAACAACTAGTGGAGTGACTGCAATTTCCTAGAGAAACCATCCTTATCTTAAATCTGACTTAAAGACGGTTTAAGTCTAAGACTAGGTCTGTCTTTATGCAACTGGCCCCTGGTGTTTGTTTAGGGGGACGGTTACAGCACGCCTCAGGTTGAGTACATGTTGTTGGATTAATGACATTGATGCAGTCTGTACTGTGCGGAGGAGGGTTGAATATTTGTATTTGAATGTGATTTGTCAGCTGGGCTCTGTCAGTTATATTGAGGCTGTTACTGGTGTTGTTGCTGTTCTTGTCATTGTTTTTATCTTGTCTGTTTTTTCCCTGTGTGTGTGTGTGTGTGTGTGTGCAGGTATTGTGTGTGTGGGTGTGTGTGTGTGCAGGTATTGTGTGTGTGTGTGTGTGTGTGTGCAGGTATTGTGTGTGTGTGTGTGTGTGTGTGCAGGTATTGTGTGTGTGTGTGTGTGTGTGTGTGTGTGTGTGTGTGCAGGTATTGTGTGTGTGGGTGTATGGGATCAAGGTTCAAGGTTTAAGGTTCTTTATGGTCATAAGCACAACAAAACAGCGAGAAGCAGATAATGTTAGCTATGAAAATCTTGAGCCTAGTGCTAGCCACAACAATACAGCAGTATACAAACAATGCAGTAATACAATAGCAGTGCAAAATGGTAAAGTGACCATCAGTAAGAAGTAATACAAATATAACATGACAGAGTATAATAACAGTATAAAATAAAATAAATAAACAAAATATGATATGTACACTTTTTAAAATATATGGACGTATGAAATGGAATGAAGATGAGATGTAAAGTGCGGTTGGCTAAAGTGGGCAGTGTGCAAGTGTGTGTGTGTGTGTGTGTGTGATGTTCCAATAGCTTGGCTAGCAAGTGCTGTTTTTTTTTCTCATTTGAACCCATATAAGTCCAGTGTGGAAGGTTTTATTTTCCTTTGGTACAAAGAAAATAATAGATAGATAGATAGATAGATAGATAGATAGATAGATAGATAAAACAAAACTAAAACTACCAAACCCACTGAAAATGAACTAAAACTGAACTTGAAATATATATGAATGGATGTGTGGTGAGTATTACAAGCAGAAATAAAGGAAGCAAGCAATTTGATTCATAAAATATCCTATATGATATTCACACTACATTTTATTCAAGATTTTTCCACATGTTCTGTTTCAATATTCAATACTTTTTCCAGACCTTTTTTTCCTGGCTGGATTTTGAAGATTTTGCTCAGTTCAGTGTGAAATATTCTGATAGTGGCTTAACTAGCTCATATCATTTTGAAGTTTATTCTTCATCACAATATCTGAAATGACAGCTGGTCCACGACTACATAAAGTCTGTGGTCATATGTGTGTCAGGACTGAACAAAACTTTTTCAGACATTTTATGCGATTCCCAAACTTGACCTGGAAATGATCAAATGAATTCTTCCTACTTTTCCAGGCTTTTCAGGCCTGTGGAAGAAACTCTGTTTATTGAGCAAGTGCACAAAGCCAATCTAGCTTCTAAAAAGCAACAGATGATTAAACACTTGGAGGTTGCAAGCTTAGTCCTCCATGACAAAACTGTTTCAGTGAAGAAAGTTGCAAGGATAGAGATTGATTGGCAAATGTTATCCATCCACACTGTCCTTCAGTCTTTCCATCTAAACATTCACTTCATTCATACATTTAACCAGTTCCATTAACAACAGGATTGTCCTTCATTCTTTCCATCTTCACTAGTGTTTCTTCTTTGGTAACACTGCTGCTTCATTTGACTTTTGATTCCACATCTGCTCTAAACATGAAGACTGCACTTTGTTGTGTTTTAGGGGGAAATCGGCTCAGTTATACTGTCATATTAGTTTCACATTTTCTCTAGCAGCTTTGATAGACTTCCTGGAATGAATACAGAAGAAATACTTTATTCATTCTTGGAAAAAAAAAACTTTATTGATCTTTGCAAACATTCACTTTGATCACACATCAAATCACTAAAACCTGGTAAAAGACTCTGGTTCAATCTTTCCATCTACATATTCACTTCATCCACACAATCAATCTGTTAAACCAGTATGTCAGCACTGTGGAGGAAAACAATGAATCCTCTCCCTATTGATTATAATAATAATAATGATTACATTTGTAGTTCACTTATCTTAACAAAGTTACAAAGTGCCGGGAACAAAATCAACATATTAACAACTATTCAGCTATAATAAAGGGAAGACTTCTAGTGCTGGCTCCATTAAGGCCCATGCAGTGGAACAGAAACAGCAGAAAATATTACAGCAACAATACAAATATGCAACAAAAATAAGAACTATATAGACCACACAACAGTTTACATTTTCATATGATTAAATGTTCATTTGGATACTCTCTATTACTGACTGATATAACACAATAGTGATCCAACCTATATCCAGTTCATGAAAACTTTTCCATTGTTTTTCCTCTGCCGCACAGGAAGTGATGCGTTTTCCGTTTCCGGTTTGTTTGGAATAAACAGAAGAAGAAGAAGAGCTGGGTAGTTAGCATGAGCAGTGATAGCCACCATGGCTGAACAGACAAAGAAAAGAGAAACTCAAACTGCATCAACAGAAAATCCAAGCTCCGCCCACACTGTTTGATTGACAGGTGATCTGTGGGAAGTGCAGTGCAGAAACACCACAGTGAGGCTGAGGGACAAAGATGGAGAAAAAAAGAAAAACGTAAAAAACAATCTCACACATTGCTGCTTTTATAACTCCTGTCTACTTGTGCTTACACAACTCAGCAGTGGCTCTAACACCAAGCCAAAGTCCAGGATAGAGAGGCTGAGTGAATGTGGTCTGGACTCTGTGGATGAGAGTCATGGTTTCAGAGACGCTGTAGAAGGACAGAATACCTGCTCTGTGATCCAGGTACACTCCTACTCTGGAGGACAGAGGGCCTGGGATGGGAGTTTTGATATTGTTATGTATGAATTGATTGTAGTAATAATCTAATGCCCAAGACTTGTCATTGTATCCAAACTCACATGTACCCCCTGTTCTGCTAATATCCTTATATGAGACTGCTATTGAAACTCTGCCCCTGCTCCACTCCACCTCCCAGTAACAACGTCCAGTCAGACCCTCTCTACTCAGGACCTGACGCCATTTATTGAATCTGTCTGGGTGACTAGAATATAATTGTTTTTCTATCACACGTGTTGCTTTTCTGTTCCCCTCAGATAATGACAGATTTGTGTTTGCTGTGTTTGGATCCAGTGTGATTTGACGTGAATATTGTAAGAATTCAGCTCTGGTCTTGGGCTCTCTTGGTTGTGACAGTAAAACATCCACTTCAGTCACTGTCCATGAGATCTTAGGCCATTCCTCTGTAAGAATGTCCTGTAGTTTATCTCTGGCCTCTGACACAGCTGCAGTCACATCCTCAAAGTAGCGCAGAGGATGGATATTGGTGCTGGGTGAGTCTGTAGATTCACTGAGACGTGACAGCGAGGGGTAATTGTGTAGAAAATGGGTGTGATCCTCTGTGTGTGAGAGCTGCTCCAGCTCAGCGTCTTTCCTCCTCAGCTCAGCGATCTCCTGCTTCAGCTTCTCCTGAAGTTCTTCGGCCCGACTCGCTTCCGCTTTCTGCCGGGATCTGATCTGCTCCTTCACATCAGAGCTTCTTTTCTCAATGAGACGGACCAGCTCAGTGAAGATCTTCTCGCTGTCCTCCACTGCTTTATCAGCAGAGAGATTGATAGCCTTCACCTCATGTTGAAGCACCTTCACATCTTTCTCTCCGTTCTGGATTCTCTGCTGGATTTTTTGCCGACTCACCCCGAGCTCTTTCTGCCTCTCAGTCCTTTCTGCTGCAGCTGAGACTGTGTCGTGGCCTTTATGTTCATCCATGGAGCAGAGATAACAGATACACTGCTGATCAGTACGGCAGAAAATCTTCATCACCTCATCATGACGAGAGCAGATGTTCTCCTGAAGCTTCATGGTGGCTTCGACCAGCTTGTGTTTCTTTAATGGAGCTACATCATAGTGAGGCTGGAGGTGCTGCTCACAGTAAGAGGCCAGACACATCAGACAGGACTTGATGGCTTTCAGCTTTCTCCCAGTGCAGAAATCACAGGCCACATCTCCAGGTCCGGCATAGCAGCGATCAGGAGGAGCAGCTTGGAGTCCTGTCTTCTTCAGGTCCTCCACCAACTCTGCTAACATGGTATTTTTCACCAGGACAGGCCTTGGTGTGAAGGTCTGTCTGCACTGGGGGCAGCTGTGGATTTTCTTCTGATCCTCTTCATCCCAGCAGCTTTTAATACAGCTCATGCAGTAGCTGTGCCCACAGGGAATAGTCACCGGATCCTTCAGTAGATCCAGACAGATCGAACAGCAGAGTTTTGCCCCGTCCAGCTGAATTCCTTGCTGCGCCATTTCACTTCTCAGTAACAGTGAGTCAGATAGTTTCACTTTCTATCAACTGAAAAAACAAGTTGTGCTCCGATCCAAACCAAAACTCTGTTCCTTGTCTTCATGTTAATTTGCTGATCTGCAGTGAATGGGCTCGTCAGCTCTTGCACTTCACAACATGTTGTTTCCACCCATCTTTAAACTGTCAGATCTGTGAAAGGGGAGGGAACAGGAAACATCTGGACAGAATGGAACTGGCTGTGTTTGAGACCAGGAAGAAGAGGGAGGAGTTATCAGGCTTTGCTTTATTCCAGGAAGAGGAGCGGTTTGAAAGAGGCAGTGTGTGTTTAGCTCTCGTTTACAATATGAAGTGAAGATCATGACAAATAGAAACGGAACAATATGATAAATCTCTCTCTCCCCTTATTCCTCTCTCTCTCTCTCTGTCTGTCTCTCTGTCTGTCTGTCTGTCTGTCTCTCTCTCTCTCTCTCTCTCTCTGTCTGTCTGTCTGTCTCTCTCTCTCTCTCTCTCTCTCTCTCTTCAGTGGTGGAAAGAGTACTAGAATGTCCTACTCAAGAAGAAGCACTGTTACTTTGCTGATATTTTACTTGAGTAGAAGTAAAAGTGCTGCTGTAAAAATCAACTTTAAAAAAAAAGTACAAGTACACAAAAGGCTACTCAAGTACAGTAACTTGAGTAAATGTAATCAGTTACTTCCACCCTTGCACAGGTTAACCCAGGGATGGAGAGTGAGTGTCCTCTCTGTGTTTTGAATGAAACTGTTGGACATGATTTACTTAGTATGTTGTTTTCAATGAGGAAGGACAATATTCTTGAATTTATAATGCTACAGAATAGTTTTCCCAGATGAGAGTTCACACACACTCCTCTGTAGTTATTATAGGGGTTCAGATTGTCTCCATTTTTAAATATAGGAGAAATCGGTCCCTTGTTCCACATTTCGGGGTATATGCTGCTTTCTAAGACCAGATGAAATCATTTTAGTACGGCCATGTAGAGTTTACTGCTGCTGTTAACATTTCTGTCTTGATACCCTCAATACCACACGCTTTTCCATTTTTCATATCTGGAAGTTTGACTTTTAGCTCCTCCAGTGTGATTGGACTGTCCAAAGCATTTTGGTGTTTTATTGCATTTTCTAATGATTTCAATTTCCCAGTTGTGGAAGTCTGATGTGTTTAAATCATAGTATTCTGGATTTTGATATAGATTTGAAAAGTAATTTTTCCAAACATTGCCATGGGGAGTGAGTATCCTCTCTGTGTTTTGAATGAAACTGTTGTATGTGCTTTCTTATGAATGCCAAAGGAAGGAGGCAAGGAGCTTGATTTATAAAATAACCTCAATTATATTCACACTACATTTTATTCAAAGTTTCTCCACATGTTCTTTTTCAATATTCAATACTTTTTCCAGACCTTCATTTCCTGGCTGGATTTTGAAGATTTTGCTCAGTTCAGTGTGAAATATTCTGATCGTGGCTTAACTAGCTCATATCATTTTGAAGTTTATTCTTCATCACAATATCTGAAATGACAGCTGGTCCACGACTACATAAAGTCTGTGGTCATATGTGTGTCAGGACTGAACAAAACTTTTTCAGACATTTTATGCGATTCCCAAACTTGACCTGGAAATGATCAAATGAATTCTTCCTACTTTTCCAGGCTTTTCAGGCCTGCGGAAGAAACTCTGTTTATTGAGCAAGTGCACAAAGCCAATCTAGCTTCTAAAAAGCAACAGATGATTAAACACTTGGAGGTTGCAAGCTTAGTCCTCCATGACAAAACTGTTTCAGTGAAGAAAGTTGCAAGGATAGAGATTGATTGGCAAATGTTATCCATCCACACTGTCCTTCAGTCTTTCCATCTAAACATTCACTTCATTCATACATTTAACCAGTTCCATTAACAACAGGATTGTCCTTCATTCTTTCCATCTTCACTAGTGTTTCTTCTTTGGTAACACTGCTGCTTCATTTGACTTTTGATTCCACATCTGCTCTAAACATGAAGACTGCACTTTGTTGTGTTTTAGGGGGAAATCGGCTCAGTTATACTGTCATATTAGTTTCACATTTTCTCTAGCAGCTTTGATAGACTTCCTGGAATGAATACAGAAGAAATACTTTATTCATTCTTGGAAAAAAAAACTTTATTGATCTTTGCAAACATTCACTTTGATCACACATCAAATCACTAAAACCTGGTAAAAGACTCTGGTTCAATCTTTCCATCTACATATTCACTTCATCCACACAATCAATCTGTTAAACCAGTATGTCAGCACTGTGGAGGAAAACAATGAATCCTCTCCCTATTGATTATAATAATAATAATGATTACATTTGTAGTTCACTTTTCTTAACAAAGTTACAAAGTGCCGGGAACAAAATCAACATATTAACAACTAATCAGCTATAATAAAGGGAAGACTTCTAGTGCTGGCTCCATTAAGGCCCATGCAGTGGAACAGAAACAGCAGAAAATATTACAGCAACAATACAAATATGCAACAAAAATAAGAACTATATAGACCACACAACAGTTTACATTTTCATATGATTAAATGTCTGTTTGGATACTCTCTATTACTGACTGATATAACACAATAGTGATCCAACCTATATCCAGTTCATTAAACTTTTCCATTGTTTTTCCTCTGCCGCACAGGAAGTGATGCGTTTTACGTTTCCGGTTTGTTTGGAATAAACAGAAGAAGAAGAACTGGGTAGTTAGCATGAGCAGTGATAGCCACCATGGCTGAACAGACAAAGAAAAGAGAAACTCAAACTGCATCAACAGAAAATCCAAGCTCCGCCCACACTGTTTGATTGACAGGTGATCTGTGGGAAATGCAGTGCAGAAACACCACAGTGAGGCTGAGTGACGGAGATGGAGAAAAAAACTTAAAAGGTAAAAATCTGAATCTCACACAGTGTTTCTTTAATAACTCCTGTCTACTTGAGCTTACTCAACTCAACAGTGGCTCCAATATAAAGCCCAAATCCAGGATAGAGAGGCTGAGTGAATGTGGTCTGGACTCTGTGGAGGAGAGTCATGGTTTCAGAGACTCTGTAGAAGGACAGAATACCTGCTCTGTGATCCAGGTACACTCCTACTCTGGAGGACCGAGGGCCTGGGATGGGAGTTCTGATATTGTTATGTATGAATTGATAACTATTGTTGTAACAATCTAATGCCCAAGACTTGTCATTGTATCCAAATACACATTCATTAAAAGTCCCTCTTCTGCTAATATCCTTATATGCGACTGCTATTGAAACTCTGCTCCCGCTCCTCTCCACCTCCCAGTAACAACGTCCAGTCAGACCCTCTCTACTCAGGACCAGATGCCATTCAATGAATCTGTCTGGGTGACTATAATATAACTGTTTTTCTCTCATGCATGTTGCTTTTTTGTTCCCCTCAGATAATGACAGCTGTGTGTTTGCTGTGTTTGGATCCAGTGTGATTTGACGTGAATATTTTAAGAATCCAGCTCTGGTCTTGGGCTCTGGTTGTGGCAGTAAAACATCCACTTCAGTCACTGTCCCTGAGATCTTAGGCCATTCCTCTGTAAGAATGTCCTGTAGTTTATCTCTGGCCTCTGACACAGCTGCAGTCACATCCTCAAAGTAGCGCAGAGGATGGATATTGGTGCTGGGTGAGTCTGTAGATTCACTGAGACGTGACAGCGAGGGGTAATTGTGTAGAAAATGGGTGTGATCCTCTGTGTGTGAGAGCTGCTCCAGCTCAGCGTCTTTCCTCCTCAGCTCAGCGATCTCCTGCTTCAGCTTCTCCTGAAGTTCTTCGGCCCGACTCACTTCCGCTTTCTGCCGGGATCTGATCTGCTCCTTCACATCAGAGCTTCTTTTCTCAATGAGACGGACCAGCTCAGTGAAGATCTTCTCGCTGTCCTCCACTGCTTTATCAGCAGAGAGATTGGTAGCCTCCACCTCCTGTTGAAGCACCTTCACATCTTTCTCTCTGTTCTGGATTCTCTGCTGGATTTTTTGCCGACTCACCCCGAGCTCTTTCTGCCTCTCAGTCCTTTCTGCTGCAGCTGAGACTGTGTCGTGGCCTTTATGTTCATCCATGGAGCAGAGATAACAGATACACTGCTGATCAGTACGGCAGAAAATCTTCATCACCTCGTCATGACAAGAGCAGATGTTCTCCTGAAGCTTCATGGTGGCTTCGACCAGCTTGTGTTTTTTAAAGGTAGAAGATTCATAGTGAGGCTGGAGGTGCTGCTCACAGTAAGAGGCCAGACACACCAGACAGGACTTGAGGGCTTTCAGCTTTCTCCCAGTGCAGACATCACAGGCCACATCTCCAGGTCCGGCATAGCAGCGATCAGGAGGAGCAGCTTGGAGTCCTGTCTTCTTCTGGTCCTCCACCAACTCTGCTAACATGGTATTTTTCACCAGGACAGGCCTTGGTGTGAAGGTTTGTGCGCACTGGGGGCAGCTGTGGATTTTCTTCTGATCCTCTTCATCCCAGCAGCTTTTAATACAGCTCATGCAGTAGCTGTGCCCACAGGGAATAGTCACCGGATCCTTCAGTAGATCCAGACAGATCGAACAGCAGAATTTTGCCTCGTCCAGCTGAATTCCTTGCTGCGCCATTTCACTTCTCAGTAACAGTGAGTCAGATAGTTTCACTTTCTCTCAACAGATAAAAGTTGTGCTCCGATCCAAACCAAAACTCTGTTCCTTTTCTTAATGTTAATTTGCTGATCTGCAGTGAATGGGCTCGTCAGCTCTTCCACTTCACAACATGTTGTTTACACCCATCTTTAAACTGGCAGATCTGTGACAGGGGAGGGAACAGGAAACATTACAGGATGAGGATCAGTTTGAATGAGGCAGTCTGGCAGCACGGATCAAATTGGCTACCTGACAGAAACACAAAAATCAAGGAGGATTAGAAGCAACAATAATACAATAAATAAATAACAATAAATACACTCCACTATGGCACAACCTCGACTTCTTACTCAACAAAACATCACTTACATTCACCACATGGAAACAAAGCGGTATCACACACCTTCACCACATTTTCCAGAACAACACCTTCAATATATTCAATACCTCCAAATAAAATCTGGATTAAATTCTAAAATTAACATCAACAACAACAACCTATAGCCTCCCCCTCTAGTGGTAGAAATTTTCAAACTGATACATTTTAAGAAAATCTTTTCCAAATTGTAAAGACTAATATCCTCCGATGACACAACTATATCACACCAACCCATTCTCATTCCCAACTCGTCCTATGTTGACTCTTTGTAAAATCCCTTGGCGTTGCTATAACGACGCTAAAGGTACCCTTCTGCGTCTGTATAGGACGCACCGGGTGTCCCATAGACTGCATGGTAAAGCCTCTCGCGGCAGTATTGGACGCCTGCATCTTTCTCTCCTAGACCACACAGTCTGGCGTACTGTTTCTGCCCAATAAGGCATTCCGCTTTGATGCATTTCTTTGCTTGAGCTCTTTGGCGCTGATATTAATTTTTTTTTTAAAAATGGTTAGTATGGTTGTAGATCAATTTCGAGGCCAAATGAAAAAAAATCGCTTGCATTTACCATTTGATGTCACCTGCTAGATAAATAAATACATTTGGCTGATAACCTATATAACAAGTTATTTCAGTGGCATCTCAATGAAGTGTATAAAAGATAGCACTTTATAACGACTGTATCGTTACATCTACTTTACAATAACCACAATTTAAATAGAAGAACGCAGCCGGGAGTTCTGTTTCTAAAAGTTGCATAATCCGTTTCATCATTGAGCATACCTCTTTCTGCCCGTGATGAAATCGCGGCAAAATAGCAAAACTAGAGTTTGCATTGTTTGGCACTTCCTATGAGCACTTCACAATAAAAGCCCTGCTGCGTGGATTTTGTAGTTTTGTTGTTGTTTCTCCCGTAGTTGACATTGTAAACATGGAATTGACATTGTTACTGGGGTATTTGAGGGTGGAGAAAAACAAATCTTTTGTCAGATTTGAGCCATCTTAATGGGAAGCAGGAGAATTTCAGAAAATATTGCATTTCAACACAACTCAGTGCCGCCTGCCATCAGTAACCCCACTCTCATGAAAGTGCAGCTCAATAGCTTCCTAGAGAAGTTGACCCCATGTCTCTAGCCCCTTGTGTTGCTGCATAATAAGCCTTCAAAAGTAGCCTGGGGTCAGAGTTCAAAGGGCAATATTGCAGTGCAGGAACCACCCATGTTCTTCATATTGACATATGTTACTCTCCAGGTCGAGGCCTTTCCAAAAATGTTTTTAATTTTGTCCTACGGCAAACTTTAATTTTCGCCTCTGTCCGGCTCCAGCCTCTTTCAGGCGTAGTTTCTGAGACCCTTTGAGACTCCAGCCTGGATAAAGTCAAGTCTTTTGATTTTTTGCTTATTTAGTTGAAAAAATCCTTCAAGGTACTGATGTTTTCCCTAATCATAGTCATACTTTTGGATTTGGGCTAGTGTAGATCAAATTTTACCACCAAATACATATAGATACAGATATAGAGCTGATTGGTCATGTGGTGTTGACATAATCGGCAAAAATGCTTAAAAGTGTCTAGAATTTGAACAGGCAGATCTCATGTCCCATTAGAGGTCCAGTCATGAAAATGTGTTCAACTCCTGATGTGAAACAAGTTGGTAATGTTGCATGGAAGAAATAATTAACTTTCGGTGTGTGTGTGTGTGTGTGTGTGTGTGTGTGTGTGTGTGTGTGTGTGCATGTGTGTGTGTGTGTGTGTGTGCATGTGTGTGTGGTATTTATTAAAGTTAAAGGAACATGTATTTGAGACCAAGAAGAAGAGGGAAGAGTTATCAGGTTTTGCTTCATACCAGAACAAGGAGCAGTTTTGGTGAGGCAGTGTGTGTTTAGCTCTCGTTTACAATATGAAGTGAAGATTATGACAAATAGAAATGGAATAGTTAAACGTTGGATCAATCTCTCTCTCCCCTCATTTCTCCCTCACTTGTTTAAGTGCAACATTTCAGAATAAAGGTGCAAAACCTATTAAGTGGAAAGTCTTTTAGAAAAAAATCTAAACTGACGAGAAAAACGTTTTAGAATGGTTCTCTCTCTCTCTCTCTCTCTCTCTCTCTCTCTCTCTCTCTCTCTCTCTCTCCTTGGCAGGACAAGACAATTTGTGTTGCCAAAGCATTTACAAGAATATAACCCTCAACAATAAACAATCATATTAAGAAGTCAAATTTTAAAACAGTGGATCTTGTACAACAACAATTCATATCTGTTCATGTTCATTCAGCTAGCCTGGAAATATATACAGTCAGTATTAATAATAAAATACTTTTTGCTGTATTTGATCACCCAGATTAAAGTCCCCACTCTAATCTTATTCACCCAATTCAAGACCTATCAACCTAGCTTGCGTGCTCTCGAGCCGATGTAAGGGAGTCACCCCTGATTCCAACTTGGTTCTTGGGGGTTGTGAACGAAACACCGTTTTATCGTAAGGAACAAAATCTCCTCACTTCTATGCAGAGCTGAGAAGGGGTCACCGGAGTCAGTCCTATGTTCCCAGGGTCCTATGTTACCAGGGTCCTATGTTCCCAGGGTCCTATGTTCCCCAGTTCTACATATGTGCTCTTCCAGGGTCCTATGTTACCAGGGTCCTATGTTCCCAGGGTCCTATGTTCCCCAGCTCTATAAACTATATAAATTGTATGGCATGCAGCAATAACACATTCTGGGTAGTTTTGTGGATCAAACCCAACCCAAACAAGAGTTTGAGTCAAGTTTGAGTAAAATTTTATCTACAGAACCACCCAGACTCTTTAATATTCTCTGCCGGGTCAGATTTGACCACAGATGTAACAATTCTTTTTAGAGACCTTCAAAATTAAATAAAATGATAACCATTGGTTTTGTTGTTCCAATAAAAAAAAATGGATAATATTTATGAAATATTTTAACTTGAAACGGGTCAAATTTGACCCCAACACATTAGGAGGGTTAATGTGTGTTAACAGAATATTGAACTGGGGAACTTAGGACCCTGGGAACATAAGACCTTGGGAACTTAGGACCCTGGGAACTTAGGACCCTGGGAACATAGGACCCTGGGAACATAGGACCCTGGGAACATAGGACCCTGGGAACATATAGGACCCTGGGAACATAGGACCCTGGGAACATAGGACCCTAGGAACATAGGACCTTGGGAACATAAGACCCTGGGAACTTAGGACCCTGGGAACATAGCACCTTGGGAACGTAGGACCCTGGGAACATAGATACGCTCCCGGCTCACCTTAACCACAAAACTGCACTTCCTTAAGTTATTTATAGACACACTCAAGAGAAACACAGAATAGATCTTAGAAATTTGTTTTTTATTACTCACCCAACAAAACCAGCAAAGGTTTGTCTTCAAATGCAGTTCAAGTTGACAGGTTTACAAAAATCTAAATATGTTCTTTGTATTTACCTATCTACCATGCACATTCAAAGTTCTGCTCTATTAACTTCAGCAAGAATTAAAGAGGATATTATTCTTCTACGGAGTGACAAAGAGCTCCGCTGCAGTCGTCCAAGAAGCGGCCCCGGACAGTAATTTCTCAGCCTCTTTATACTGTCCAAGTTACACACAAAGCAGGTTTCAAATGTCATGCATAAAACACCCACTCATCACGTGTCATGTATAGGACACACACACCTCTTTCTACTGAATCTTGTCCAGGGTTTACACACAAACAAGTCTCGGGGGTATATGCTTCACACACACACACACAAGTTTCACCTCACATCGAGACGAGTGTGACATTTTTCTTACTCAGTTCAACCGTGTGGCCTTACGTTCTTGCTTTCGTTGGTTGTGATGAGGGGGAAGTAGAGGTAGAAGCAGCTTGTACAGGCAGCACTTTAGGTCACATAGAGGTCATTTTGCACAAGGCCTTGCAGCAGTCCCACAAGATGAAAAGGAGGGAAGGGGGGAAGAAGAGAGAGGCCGTCTAGCTGGGAATCTGTTGGTTGTGGCTGGAGGCCTACACCGGGTCAGCTCCGGAGGTGTCAGGCGATGGCAGAGGAGAGGAGATGAGAGGCGACGACCCCCAGGAAGATGGCGAGAGAGGGGGAGTAGTTGGCGAGAGAGGGGGAGATGCATCCCGGCGTGCTCCCTCCTCCTGTCGTTCTATCAACTCTAGTATCTCACCCTCTGCCTCCTCACAATGTTTCTATCCCAGTTTGGTCCCCTCTGAGCAGTACGCCGTCCCGACCGGACCCATGCTCCGTCTGTCCCACAACAGTTTATAGTAGCAGAGTTCAACAGTTTGGTCTGTTCTCTCTCTCTGAGGCGGTGGCAGGCTGATACAGATCCTGCTGCCAGTAAGCAGTAGGGTCACAGGTTTCTCTTATCTTGTCATATTTTGGACATGAGAACAGAAAGTGTATTTCTGTCTCTATTTCCATGAGGTTGCAGTGCTCTCTCTCTCCCTCTCTCTCCCTGTCTCTCTCTCCCTCTCTCTCCCTGTCTCTCTCTCTCTCTCTGCAAAATGTTCTGTTTGGCCGGACTAAAGGCTGACCAGGAGAAACAAGACGAATGGCAGCGGGCCTACTGACCCACTGCTCATGTTTAGGGCAGAATATGCAAATTACAGGCTGGTCAATGACACTGAAGGATTTCAGAATGTGTCTTAAAGGATAAGTTCAGTGATTTTTAACCTATATATAATTTGTCTCTTCCATCTCTGTAGTACTTGGACCTGCAGACAATATTGGCTCCAGTCAGCTGTCAGTTGAAACAGCTCTGTTGCCTCTTGCTGCAACAATGAGTCCAAACTGTTTGTCAAAATATCTCCAAAAAAGCCATTTGTGGCTCCACAGGGAAGTTGAGTGTAAACTGTGCCGCAGCTCAGACTGCTGTGGGGTGAAAGTGTGTTACTGGTGGTATGATCTACTTCTGCAGACAGTCAGGTCAGATTGTAAACAGTAGAGTTTGGTAGAAGAAGATCCACCGAGTGGAAACGGTGCGGTGCTGCTGCTTTGGATAGAAATACATTGGTGTCTAGAATTTGAACAGGCAGATCTCATGTCCCATTTCAGCTCCAGTCATGAAAATGTGTTCAACTCCTGATGTGAAACAAGTTGGTAATGTGGCATGGAAGAAATGATTAACTTTTGATGTGTGTGTGTGTGTGTGTGTGTGCGTGTGTGTGTGTGTGGTATTTATTAATTAAGTTAAAGGAACATATTTTTGAGACCAGGAAGAAGAGGGAAGAGTTATCAGGTTTTGCTTCATACCAGAACAAGGAGCGGTTTGGGTGAGGCAGTGTGTGTTTAGCTTTCGTTTATAATATGAAGTGAAGATTATGACAAATAGAAATGGAAAAGGTAAACGTTGGATCAATCTCTCTCTCTCCTCAGTTCTCCCTCACTTGTTTCAGTGCAACATTTTAAAATAAAGGTGCAAAACCTATTAAGTGGAAAGTCTTTTAGAAAAACAGAAACTGAAAAACTGAACAGAAAAACTATTTACAATGGTTCTCTCTCTCTCTCTCTTTCTCTCTCTTTCTCTCTGTATCTCTCTCTCTCTCTCTCTCTGTCTCTCTCTCTCTCTCCCTCCCTCTCTCTCTCTCTCTCCCTCTCTCTCTCTCTCCCTCTCTCTCGTGGTGAAGCTGGATGAGTGTGTTGAACATGTATTCGTTGGGTGTAACCGTGTTGAACCTGTACTTGAAACACTGAATGTGCTCTGTGGCAGATTGGGTGAGGTTTTTTCTGTGGCTCTGTACATTCTGGAGCCAGTCTGTTCTTTGAGAAGAAAAGTAAAATGTGTGTTACTAAATTGTCTGTTTGGATGGGCTGAATTGGCCATCAGGCTGACCAGGAGAAACAAGACGAATGGCAGCGGGCCTACTGACCCACTGCTCATGTTTAGGGCAGAATATGCAAATTACAGGCTGGTCAATGACACTGAAGGATTTCAGAATGTGTCTTAAAGGATAAGTTCAGCGATTTTTGACCTATATATAATTTGTCTCTTCCATCTCTGTAGTACTTGGACCTGCAGACAATATTGGCTCCAGAGTCAACGTTGCCTCTTGCTGCAACAATGAGTCCAAACTGTTTGTCAAAATATCTCCAAAAAAGCCATTTGTGGCTCCACAGGGAAGTTGAGTGTAAACTGTGCCGCAGCTCAGACTGCTGTGGGGTGAAAGTGTGTTACTGGTGGTATGATCTACTTCTGCAGACAGTCAGGTCAGATTGTAAACAGTAGAGTTTGGTAGAAGAAGATCCACCGAGTGGAAACGGTGCGGTGCTGCTGCTTTGGATAGAAATACGTTGGTGTCTAGAATTTGAACAGGCAGATCTCATGTCCCATTTCAGCTCCAGTCATGAAAATGTGTTCAACTCCTGATGTGAAACAAGTTGGTAATGTGGCATGGAAGAAATGATTAACTTTTGATGTGTGTGTGTGTGTGTGTGTGTGTGTGTGTGTGTGTGCGTGTGTGTGTGTGTGGTATTTATTAATTAAGTTAAAGGAACATATTTTTGAGACCAGGAAGAAGAGGGAAGAGTTATCAGGTTTTGCTTCATACCAGAACAAGGAGCAGTTTGGGTGAGGCAGTGTGTGTTTAGCTTTCGTTTATAATATGAAGTGAAGATTATGACAAATAGAAATGGAAAAGTTAAACGTTGGATCAATCTCTCTCTCCCCTCAGTTCTCCCTCACTTGTTTCAGTGCAACATTTTAAAATAAAGGTGCAAAACCTATTAAGTGGAAAGTCTTTTAGAAAAACAGACACTGAAAAACTGAACAGAAAAACTATTTACAATGGTTCTCTCTCTCTCTCTCTCTCCCTCTCTCTCTCTCTCTCTCTCTCTCTCTCTCTCTCTCTCTCTCCCTCTCTCTCGTGGTGAAGCTGGATGAGTGTGTTGAACATGTATTCGTTGGGTGTAACCGTGTTGAACCTGTACTTGAAACACTGAATGTGCTCTGTGGCAGATTGGGTGAGGTTTTTTCTGTGGCTCTGTACATTCTGGAGCCAGTCTGTTCTTTGAGAAGAAAAGTAAAATGTGTGTTACTAAATGTTCTGTTTGGATGGGCTGAATTGGCCATCAGGCTGACCAGGAGAAACAAGATGAAGGGCAGCGGGCCTACTGACCCACTGCTCATGTTTAGGGAAGAATATGCAAATTACAGGCTGGCCAATGACACTGAAGGATTTCAGAATGTGTCTTAAAGGATAAGTTCAGCGATTTTTGACCTATATATAATTTGTCTCTTCCATCTCTGTAGTACTTGGACCTGCAGACAATATTGGCTCCAGAGTCAACGTTGCCTCTTGCTGCAACAATGAGTCCAAACTGTTTGTCAAAATGTCTCCAAAAAAGCCATTTGTGGCTCCACAGGGAAGTTGAGTGTAAACTGTGCCGCAGCTCAGACTGCTGTGGGGTGAAAGTGTGTTACTGGTGGTATGATCTACTTCTGCAGACAGTCAGGTCAGATTGTAAACAGTAGAGTTTGGTAGAAGAAGATCCACCGAGTGGAAACGGTGCGGTGCTGCTGCTTTCCAGGCTTTGGATGGAAATACGTCGGTTGGTCATCATAATGTTTTCACAGACTGGCTTTTTTGGAGATATTTCGACAGCACTAATGGACATAGGCATAGAACTTGGTCCAGTGGTAGAAGGGCAGCTCTAATGGAAACTGAACAGATATAGAGCTGATTGGTCATGTGGTGTTGAGATAATCGAGTAAAATGCTTAAAAGTGTCTAGAATGTGAACAGGCAGATCTCATGTCCCAGTTCAGCTCCAGTCAGGAAAATGTGGAACAAGTTGGTGATGTGGCATGGAAGAAATTATTAACTTTTTGTGAAAATCTGACATGTGGAACTGACATATATTGACAATTGCATAGTGTTGGCGGAGGAGTGCGCTCTACTGACTGCCATCTAGTTACTTTTGTTCACCTCCTTTACATATCAGATTGAAGTTGAATCATCCAAAAACTGATTATCCCCATCCCAACCATAATTAGTCATTTTCTCCGTCAGTTGATGCAGGCACACCCTGAGCTAGTCCAACCTCTATAGGCCTAGAGGAAAATGAAGTGATGTTGACTCTCTGGGCGGAAGTATTCCCTCTACTTTGCATTTATCAAGTAAAAGGATGAGAAGAACATTGTACATCAATGCTGTTTGGTTCCCGTGATCCTTTACAGGAGCAGGAACTGATCGAGGCTGCGTTCACACCAAGCACGGTTGGAACGGTTTCTTCAAACTCTGCAGTGTTTCCTCCTTTAGTTCAGTTCATTTGTCCAGGCGAGAGTGATGTCATTTGGTGGCACCAATTAACATAACGAAGCGCCTGAAAATGCGAGTCTCAGTCCTCTAACGAGAGAACTGCGGTGCGGTTCATTAGGAGGGAGAACATACTACAGAAACTACAGAAAATGACCCCAAAACGCAAGGGATTATGGGTTTAAGGAGTCTGATGTTGACATCTGATAGCAGCGGTTCCCCATGCTTGGAAAGCCTAGCAGAACTACATGAAGTCTGGACTGATGCTCATATTCAGCTAATTCTTCATGTGTTCTTAACTGGTATGAACACAAATTCTATATTTGCCTTTATTAGATAGTAGACAGAGACAGAGCGAGAGTGGGGAAGGACATGTGACGGCTATATATCACATTCAAATAAACTGATAATTAAATCTGTGTCGGCGCTGTGGGACTTGAACACTTGTTGTACTTGTTAGCAGCAGGAGGGAGTCGTTCTGTCGCCCAGGGAGCTGCGGAGCGTCTGCGTCCTTCCGTCCATCAGAGGCGATATTTCAGACACCACTGGTCTGAATTTGACAAACTTGGAGGGATGATGCATTTTAACAGTACGCTGATTGTCCTGATGGGGGCGCTATAATTAAACTTTGAAACTGAACTTTGAAAGGGCCATAACTGCAGCACCACCGGTCCATTTTTGATGAAACTTGGAAAAAAACTTGATTTTCAAATGGCAGATCTTTCAATTTACAAGAAAACTCTTCAAATGTCTTTCTCCTTTATGACTTTAAGCAGTCAGGATAATCATTTGACACCGTGTACGGTATGAATCTGTTATCTGTGGACTCAATAGAGCTGAAATGTGGCCCCTTTTTAGGGTTCAGAAGTAAAATTTCCTATTGATTTTCTCCATAAACGTTTCAGAAAATCCCCAAAGAAAGAGTTTTAAGATTTTAACCAAATCAGCCTGCCACCAGATGAATAAAGAGGCTATAACAATACATAAAAAAAAAAAAAAAATGGAATGGACTGCTCATCCCATACAGCATCATGAGTGATGTCATCGATTCCCTTTCCCTTATTTTCAACAGTGATATTAAATAATGGAATAATATAGTAGTTGTTTTTGGTTTGTAACGACTCTTCTGTCTTTAAATAAAGACATCATATCTGACTGTACAATAAAGGTATGAAGTTCACAGTCATTTTGCAGTAACTGACTGATAGTTTGTGGTACTGTCATCGCTCAAAGCCAGATAAGATAAGGTGAGATGATACCTTATTGATCGCTGTGGGGGGAATTACGTTGTTGCAGCAGCAAAGGTAATAGAAATCAATAGAGAAAAAGACAAGCAGAGGATAAGCAGTATATATATATGAAAAAGCAATATAGCAAATAAGCAATAAAAATGGTAAAACGCTGTAATAATAAAGCAATAAAATAGAATGTAAGCTATGTACATAATGTGCAAATGTGCATTGAATTCACATTAACAGTCCGCAGAAGGCCGCATATTTATACAAACAGTGTTGCAGTAAAGTACGAGTGCAGTAAAGAATCTATGCCCTTATCAAATATATTACATGACAGAGGTATCATATGTACAGAGAAAAAAGCAGTTTTCAAAACACATGTGCATTATTATCTGTTCACTGCATCACCATATTATTAGAACAACAAACAGGAAAAAGTGTCAAGTGTGTCGCCTCATGTGCCGAGAGACAGAAATATATAAGGAAGAAATGCATAAGAAATATAAGATGTCGCTTGATAACTCAGCGGTGACCAAATAATGAACGGGTGACACTGACATTATAGTTTCGCAGTAACTAAACGATACTTTTCTAGATTTTCTTGTTTAACCTATTTGTCTCTTTTATTCAGTGTTTTGTTACTTTGCTTATCCCTTGTTGGGTTTTATTGTAACTGTTACTCTTCTTATCTTTTATTTTATAGAAAGCACTTTGTAACTTTGTTTTGAAAAGTGCTATATAAATAAAGTTATTATTAAAAGCTCTCACCCACGAGAATAAGGCTTATAAATACAACATTACTACCAAGTCACTTTGTTTACCGTTGTTGCTATACATCAAAATAAACCTTCTGATTCCTTCTTTCCACATAATTCCCTGCTACATATCAGCTATTTTCCGTACTGTAAAAAAAATAAAAAATAAAGTGCTACCCAACAAAACTTTAAATCCAACTGATTGATGGCTTCTACAGGAACAGGTGTAGTTGTTTTTACAGTGTGAGCTCATGGTGAGTCTACCTTACACTCTTATAATCAATAAGCAGATTCCCTGTGGGGAAAATGAATGGGGAATTTCTGGAGAAACTTCCAGAACTCGACATTTCGGCTGTTCTGACCTTTTTGTACACAGCCTGATGGGAAAGAATCCATCATGTGCTAAAGGTTAAAATGTTTCACTGTGGTTGACATTTGAATATAGGATACATGTAGAGAGGAGGGTTACACACACATGCATACACACACACACACACACACACACAGATGAGCTGTGTTCAGACAAACTGTGGAGAGGTGTGAGAGAGAGAGAAAAGAGAAAGAGTGAGAGAGAGAGAGAGAGAGATGGGAATATTACACACATACACACACTCACACGCACACACACACACAGACAGGAGAGGTGTTAGATAAACTTTGAAGAGATGTGTGAGAGAGAGAGAGAGAGAGGGAGGGAGAGAGAGGGAGAGAGTGCCAGAAAGATGTCAAGTTGCAGGTGAATATTACTAACACACACACACACACACACACACACACACGCACACACACGCACACACCTGCAGAGCTACTCGACCTGTTTAACCAAAGGAATGTAAATTTGACCTCAGAAGTGTTTTAGCTTCTCACTCTTTGAAACACACTTTTGTTTTTCTCACGGAAAACAGGAACGAGGAAATCAAATACGGAAAACATTTTCTGAGGAAACAAGATAAGAGGGGAGATTCACACACACACCCACACACACACACACACACACACGGGCCATTTATTGGCACATTTCAATCTCTTTGTATCTGTCTCTGGCAGGAAAAGAGTCTCTCGACAGCTCTTCATACCAGAGATAAAAGCTTTCTCCCCAACAAAACACACAGTCTCTCCATCCTTCTGCCTGTCAACATCTTATATGGTGCTTCATTTCAGCCAAAGAAGCATTATTGTATGGCATCTTTGTAAACTGTTGAAACAATGAGGAACATAATTTATGTCCTGGAATGTCCTAAATTACAAACTAAATTTAAAAGGTCTTGACTATGGTTAAATATAACATTTTGAAGTGTTAAAATCAGTTTCAGAAGTCTTGCAAATACTTACAATCATTTCTTGGTATGCTGTTTTACCAGAAATCATCCCAGACCTGCAGACCTGCTGCAAAACCTCCAATAATAATAATGACAATAAAGACTTTCTTTACCTCAACAAAAGGCCTTTATTAGAGACAAGCTGTTATTTCTTTGGCAGATTCACAGATCCACAGTGAATGTCAGATACTACAACTACTACTACTACCACTACTACTACTACTACTGCTACTGCTACTACTGCTACTGCTACTACTGCTACTACTACTACTACTACTGCTACTGCTACTGCTGCTACTGCTACTGCTACTACTGCTACTGCTACTGCTGCTACTGCTACTGCTGCTGCTACTGCTGCTACTGCTACTGCTACTGCTGCTACTGCTACTGCTGCTGCTGCTGCTGCTACTGCTACTGCTACTGCTGCTGCTACTGCTACTACTACTGCTGCTACTGCTGCTACTGCTACTACTACTGCTGCTACTGCTACTACTACTGCTGCTACTACTGCTACTACTACTGCTGCTACTACTGCTACTACTACTGCTGCTACTGCTACTGCTACTGCTACTGCTGCTGCTGCTGCTACTGCTACTACTACTACTGCTACTGCTGCTGCTACTGCTACTGCTACTGCTACTACTACTACTACTACTGCTACTGCTACTACTACTACTACTACTACTACTACTACTACTGCTACTACTACTACTGCTACTGCTACTACTGCTACTGCTACTACTAGTACTACTGCTACTGCTACTACTGCTACTGCTACTACAACTACTACTACTACTAGTGCTACTACTACTACTGCTACTACTACTACTGCTACTAGTACTACTACTAACACTACTACAACTACTACTGCTACTACTACTACTACTGCTACTGCTACTACTACTGCTGTTACTACTGCTACTACTGCTACTACTACTACTACTACTACTACTGCTACTGCTACTGCTACTACTGCTACTACTACTCCCAATAATGATAATAACAATAGTAATAATGAATGTCTGGATGAAATAATCATGCAAAACAACGAAGTACTTTATGAATAGGCAGTAATAAGCAGTAATAAGCAGTAATAAGCAGTAATAGGCAGTTCTGCAGCATTGAATCTAAATCACATATTGATGAACAAACAGGAGCAGGGCTGTGTAGTGAACACTCACTGTTACATCTGGAGTTGTCACTTTCATTCTTCTTTTATGTTTTTTTGCTGATGCATTTGCACCTTTATGTTTGTCACTATGCATTTGTGTCATTTTGTGTATCATTTTGGCTGATTTTTGGCAGTGTGCGTAATACTGTCTGTCTTTGACTTTTGCAACATCACTTGAACTATATGTACATCTGCCACATTCTAATTGTATATGAAGAGTTAATTTCCAATGCTATATATACTAATGTAGTTGGGCTTTAATGAAACCCAGACAGACAGTTGGTTTCTCAGCAGCAGACCAACCTGCAGCTCATTCGGCTCCACAGTGTTGTGTAACTGCAGCTTCATCCCTCTCACTTGTTTGGTTCATTTTGGGTCATGAGAGGCATCACTGAATCACCCATTGTGCTGTTCAACCTCTCTCTCTCTCTCTCTCTCTTTCTCTCTCTCCTCTCTCTTTTTAATTCTCACTTTCTTTTTTCTTTTTCTCCCTATCGTTTTTTTCTCCCTGTCCTTTTTCCCTTTCTCTCTGTACCTCTTCCCTCTCTCTCTTTCTTTTTGACGTTTAAATACATACAACTGAGTAAAAAAAACTAAAAAATAACCCCCCGTCCCTCTCTCTCTCTCTCTCTCTCTCTCTCTCTCTCTCTCTCTCTCTCTCTCTGTCTCTCTCTCTCTCTCTCGCTCTCTGTCTCTCTCGCTCTCTCTCTCTCTCACTCTCTCTCTCTCTCTCTCTCTCTCTCTTTCTCTCTCTCCTCTCTCTTTTTAATTCTCACTTTCTTTTTTCTTTTTCTCCCTATCGTTTTTTTCTCCCTGTCCTTTTCCCTTTCTCTCTGTACCTCTTCCCTCTCTCTCTTTCTTTTTGACGTTTAAATACATACAACTGAGTAAAAAAAACTTCCCTCTCTCTCTCTCGCTCTCTCTCTTGCTCTCTCTCTCTCTCTCTCTCTCTCTCTCTCTCTCTCTCTCTCTGTCTCTCTCTCTCTCTCTCTCTCTCTCTCTCTCCTGCAGCTGATCTTCTACATGGTCGTGCAGACGTTGTACACTCTGGGTCACAGTCTGTCTTTGATCGCCCTCACCACAGGGAGCGCCATCCTCTGTCTGTTCCGGTGAGATAAAATATTCAGATACTGTTGCTGATGAGATGAAACTTCAGTATGCTGTATGAAAGAAATGAAAAATTATAAAAATATACATTTATAACAAATTATTAGATTATGAGAATATGAAGGAAACAAATATGTGAATTTACACAATGTTGTGTGCACATTAAAGGTAAAATGTTGCTATTTGTTGTTTTGCCAAAGTTGTATTTTGAAAAACTGTGGCCTCTGAAGCAGGCCAATCAGAACGTGGTCAGTTTGTGATGTAGGGAGCTGACTTGACTGAGTCTCTTAGCTGGGAAAGGGGCACTAGAGAATAAATTACTAAAAATATTTAGAAATTCTTTTCACAGGTGTGTTGAATAGACTTGAGGTAATCATACTGTATAAAATTGGAGGAAAAGCGAAAAATATAATCAAGTTACAAAAAAAGTTACAAAGTGCTTAACAATCAGGAAATTAAAAAATGTATCAGATATAAAAACAGCAAAAATAATTCAATTTTGTATAAAATATGCAAGTCAAATATTGAGTAGGCTTTTTTATGCAAATGGATACAAATGGAAACAATAAGAAAGTCTGGTTAAATGCCGAAGTGGCAAGTAGAGCTTTAACAGCTACAGCCAAACTTCAGCAGCTGGTGGCTGGTGTGTTAATTAAAGTCCCAAAACCAATCTTGAGGGAAAGGTTATTGTTTCTTGTGGTTTGTATCTCCATGCAGATTGACTTGAGGTTCTCCTGCACTTATAACCTGAGTCTGGTAAAAACTGAGTGTTTAATTAGCTTCAATAGAAAAGGCAATTAGGCATATTTCTATTTCCCAGCTTTATCTTTCGGTGTCTTCAGTACTTTGATGAGGGGCTGTCACGCACACACACACACAGTCTATTCATATCAACAGTCTGTGTTACTATGTGTGTGTGTGTGTGTGTGTGTGTGTGTGTGTGATAGCCCCTCACCAAAGTACTGGTAAATTGGATTTTCCAAAGTCTTAATATCTGAGGATGAATTGAGTTTGTTAATTGAAATCATGTTGATTAGTGTTTTTTTTTTACTTTCAATGTTGGTATTAATAAAAAAACAAACATTTAAATTACTTATTTCCTAATTACCTCAAAAGGCATCTGTATAATCCAGTAAATCCAAATTTGACAGACGCAGCGAAACCTTTGAACTCAGCAGCGTATTCTGTATAAACATAAACCACATGTCTGCAGAACATAAGTTTATCAAATGGCTTATTCTCTTCTGCAGCCATGTATTTTAAGAAGTTGCATGGTGGGGTTTTAACAGAGAAGTGGCCAAGGTTCATGAAACTCATTCAACGCATAAATGACCATGTGCACACAAAAATACCAAAGTTGTATGTGTTGTTTCCATGACAGCAGTGAATTACATCATCCCCCTACAGTCTGGTGATGGCTGACCCTCTATACTGTGCACAATCGATATCAAAAGTCTACGCACCCTCAGCTTTTCTAGTTGCATTGAGGCCTGAAAGAAAAACTACATAAAACTACAAAACTACAAACTACATGTTTCACTTTCATGTGGATATACAGTAGTAACTGACAAGATCAAGGTAAAAACAAAAGGCTACTCCATTCTGACAGTGTATTAATTGAGTTAATTAACAGTGTATTATTATTATTATTTCTATTATTATATCCTGGGTCTCAGTGGAGAGTTTTAGTGTTTTTAATGCTGTTTCAGAGGCTTTTCCACCCTGACAAGAAACAAATTCTGGGAGAAACACACTGGATCCTTGGAATTATGTGGCATGAAAATGATCAAATGTAAAGATGTTTGAATATTGGCACAAAATATTGGCTATCAGCAGCTTCAATTAAAAAAATGGTTTCCGTGTCAGCCTTGAAAAGCCCATGTCAATCAAACCTGAGGTGTAACGCTGTTGAGATTTAACGAATCGCATTCCAAAGCATGAAAAAAATAATTTGTAATGTGTGTGTATTTGTGTGCACTGCGTTTGGCAGGAAGCTCCACTGCACCAGGAACTACATCCACCTCAACCTCTTCTTCTCCTTCATCCTGAGAGCCGTGGCGGTGTTGGTAAAAGACGACATCCTCTTCTCTCGAAACACGCAGTGCTCCAACCAGCCGTCGCTGGTGAGGTCACAGCCTCTGTCTCTGGTGCAGTGCCTGGTGGTGTGGACACGGTCCAGCACCGCAGTAATACAGTAAACAATACTACAGTAACACTCCATGTACTGTCCTGAGGGAAATTCAGTTTGCAAGGCCAGCACAGAGAAGAGGGTGCAACACATGGAGCACACTGACTCGTTAACAGCGTAAACACGTTCAGACTGAACGTCCATCTGGTCCCACTCCATTATTCAGCCTCAGATTTCCTCCTCGTTAGCCGTTTTCTGTGTGGGGGGGTTGATTTTCCCCGAACCATTCATTAGTGACCAACGTATCTGAACCAATCACTAGTGACTGATGTATTCGGCCTCTCTGACGTTACTTCAGTCACACTGATGCTGCAGCCAGTTAGCCTCTACATCCATGGTCTTTGCAAAGACAATCTGTTGGTTAAGGAGGTGATTTCAAATTCAAGAAATCTATTCTGCCGAAACAGCAATGAAAAGCTGTTGCACAAACGGTTAAAATATCACCAACTTTAGTCCCGCCCACAAAGCTGCTGATTGGCCCGATTGTTTCTCTGAGCGAGAACAAGCCGTTGACGACGGAAACACCAGACTCTCTGAATCACTTGACAAAATCTGAAAAGTGGGACGAGTCTGGAACCAGGCTAGAACCTGGTTGCAGACTCCTGAAACATTAAAAATTAAGACTTTCTTAGCATCTTTGAAGGTAATACATTTATTTGACATAGTCATTGGAGTCTAACAAAATAATCTATGTCTGTATAAATGAAACTATGAATGTAAACAAATCCACGTTCCAAATGGCAGCGAGAGGTAACTGTTTGAAAAATTTCAAAACATCAAAACCCAGAAAAATCCTTTAAGGTGACGTCAGTAAGCTGCACACAGCAGCTCATGTTTACCAAGCCGGCCGGTCTGTGATGCTTTACACCAGAGGAAACCAAAGAGAGAAACAATTTTGCATTTCACTCTTGATTTGTCACTTCCTGTGCGGAGACGATTTCCCACCAGTGTCCATACTGAAATGTGAATTTGTATGGAATGATTGAATTTATTGAAGTTGAAACTGATTATAGAAATCAAACTCATGATGCTCTTACCAAGTTTTTATCCTATTAAAACCATATTGCATTGAAAAGTCCTAGATATTTAGTTTTCTTTAAGATATTAAATTGATACTGGACTCTTGATTTGTTCTGACTTGACTTGCTGTTCTACATTTAGACTTGAGACTTGACATTAATGACATGGACTTGACTTGGACTTGTGAATGAAACCCTGCATGCACTCCTGTATTTATACTGCTGCACCATGTGTGTTTTCAGATGGGTTGCAAGGCCAGTCTGGTGTTTTTCCACTACTTCATCATGGCCAACTTCTTCTGGCTGCTGGTGGAGGGTCTTTACCTTCACACCCTGCTCATCGTCATCTTCTCCGAGAACCGACACTTCATCGTCTACCTGCTCATCGGCTGGGGTAGGCCTCCCGCCGTCTCGTCAAAACCACGTTAACTCCGGTTTGAATGGTTTTTTCATTTAATTTGAAGGTTTACATAAGCCTTTGGAATGAACAAGAATCGACTGAGTGGTTTAACAAATAAAATTAACTTGCTGTCATGGCCCATTTTCAGCTCTGTCAGATCTCTGCCACCTCTGCCAGATGGACTTTTTTTTAAAGTGCTTATATCTTGTTCAGCCAGTAGTGTTCATCTATTAAAGCATTTCTCTCTCTAAACTTCAAAGTAGGGCTGGGCGATATTGACAAAATCAAATGTCACAATATTTTAGACCGAATACCTCGATATCGATAATATGACGATATTTTGCCGATGAATATTCGTGCTTTCATAAGATATTTACACACAAGAAAATTTTGAAAATGTGTAATGATCATTACTAATCAGTGATGTGTAATCAAGTAATGTGGATATGATTATGATGACATGATATGATATGATCATTGTTCATTTTACTTTTTTTTTTTAGTTCAGAAAATTTTATTTCTTTACTGTAACGCAGCCTTTAAGACCAGGAAGAAGTAACATTTAAGTTATTTCACAATATTACGTTAAACAAAATCCCAGACGATATCTAGTCTCATATCACGATATCGATATTACTACCCTACTAATGATTCTCTTATTATTCAGTACTAAAGATAATTAGATTGTTGCAAAAGATAAGAGCATTAAAAAGGAATTTAAGTGAGGTAGTACATGAACAAAAGATGATATTTCCAGTAATTGCACATATGGGTAGCCATGGGGCAGAGCGGTTTTGACAAAAATCAAGTAATGACAGCTTAAAGCTTAAAAAAAAAAGAAAAAAAAAAAGGTAAAATCACGAGGATGCACCAAAATATTTCTTAATAAGTGGAAAAAAAAATCTAGAAACATCTATTTGGATTTCTTAATATGCTAAATAAAAAATTTTCAAAATGTTGAGAGATAGATCGATGAAAAGCGTGTTACCGTGGTCTAACAGTCCCACCACTGCATACATACACCAACCCTGGCCGTGTCGGTGCCTTGCTCTACACAGAACCACATTATCCTCATTGTGAAGGGACGAGGAATCATTTTTCCACGTGGCAAAGTGTCAGCGAGGAGCGTGGGCGAGCGTTGAATATGTTTTATCAGTGTTTCCCTCCTCGCTGTCTGCAGGAATCCCCACGGTGTTTGTCTTTGCGTGGGTGATGATGAGGATTTATCTGGAAGACACGGGGTGAGTGACATCAGCAGCTTCAGCCTCTTCGCTTTGCTTTGTCTTTGCATCGATATGGAAACAAAATTTTGAACTTGGTGTATGTACGCATCTTAATGTCTACTGAGTAATAACCTTAAAAGTACATAAATTATAATGTATCGCATGAATGTACATCAGTGTATATTCTGATTGACGACTGATTACTCATTATTAATTCTCTCATTTATTTTGCACCATTGGATTTGTGAATGTATGTCATGTAATCTTGCCATTTTATAGGAATTATTATCTTCCCTTAAGAAATACAGAATTTCAATCACATTAGCAAGTAAAATGCATTGGAATTCAATAGGGACTGCATTTGTTATGTTATTAAGTTCGCAAATGACTTTTTATTGATTAGTTTCTGTCAGCAGATAACCACATGGGAATGCAGCGTAATAACAGCAATATCCCACATTTCAAAGAGCGCTTAACTGGATAATTCAATTGGTGGCATTTGCATTGAGTAGTTATAGAAGTCCAGTACCACGGATATACTGCTAATCTGCTGTTTCTGGCCTGCGCTCTTACTGGAGAAGACAGGGTTAGGGTTTGGGTTTAGACAGAAGACACTCCAGCTCATTATCAATCCACTTTTGTAAAGTTGTACTCAGCAGGCGTATTGTAACTCCTAAGTTGAGTGTCTGAAACAGCTGCTTGCCAGACTTTTCCTTGAGCTGCTTCTTGGCAGCTGGAAAGAGAAAGAAATTTCCCAAACAATTCCCTTTCCAGCGAGTGCAGCGGTCAGTTAATGTAGCGCAGCAAGTGTACAACTCCGACCTGTCCGCTGAAATGTGTACATTATTTCTGTGTCAGATGGATTTGTGAAGAATTAGAATAGGTGGAATATGGTGATTGAAGTGCTTTAAAATCCCTAAAAAAAAAAAAAAGTGGGATTTCTATGGTGGCTACAAGGAAGAATTTGAAAGGTTTAATTCCAAAATAAGATATTAACCATTAGAAAAAACTGACACCTACTCTTAGAAAATGAATCTGGTACCTTAGAGGTTGTAGTGTAATGAGAAGGTTGCCTGTTTGAATCTCCTGACAAAGGGCAGAGGGCTATTCATTCAATTACCGTCAAAGTGTCCTTAAGCAAGACTGTGGTGTTTTACAAAAATGTATTGTTAGTATTAAAGGTCCCATATGGTGTAAAGCAGGACTCCCCTTGCCTCTGTGATGATAAAGGAGTTGGATGGTCTATCTAAACATGGTGAAAGCATCAAAACGCACGGTCGCCAACTAAATCCACACAATCCATATTAGAAAAGCGAGCCTCTAAACGAGCCGTTTGGACTTCCGTAACTTTGTGGCGTCACAAAGGTTCGCTCATTAGCATTTCTGTAAGAAATAATAGACTAACAAAGTGTTTTTTTCAAAGCGGTCGAGCGGTTGTCATTGTTTATTACCGGAGAGTTTTCCCTACCTGTAGCCGCCGGGCCGCGGCGTCTCACGTTTCACTCTTGACACGGGTAGCCAATCAGAACAGAGGGGTCGTTAATATTAATGAGCCTTAAAGACACGGCGACAGAAACAGCCTGTTCTTGGTAAGGCTCAGAGAGATGCTGGAAAATGAACGTGGAGAAATGGACTGAGAGTGTTTTTGGTTCATGACTCCACACACACAGCTTTGAATGGACCTCAAGACACAAAATAAAACTCTGGGAAGTGGAGAATATGGACCTTTAATAATATAATAGGGGTTATAAAGACATATACTGTAATAACATAACACAATGGTTTTCCCTATTCCCTCAGATGCTGGGAGAGAAATGACAACCCGATACCCAACTGGGTGATCAATGGACCAATAGGATTCTCCATTTTGGTAGGTTATGGTTCCATTCCCATACCATGTAAACTCCCCTTGTCTGTAGGTATTAAGTTCACAGATGACATAGTTAAAAATTTAAAGTGAAGTGAAAGTTTACACCTTCATTGATGGGTTGAGTGAGTTTCATGACCATTTGGACCTTGAAACCATTTAAAAACCCCATTGAACGATTTCAAAAACGCACAGGCATCAGTGAGAAGATAAGCATTCTTTTCTCCATTCCTGGGAAATTGGTATTCGTCACTTGCATCCAACAGCGGCGTGACTCCACGTAATACCCCCATGTCTCAGCGCATTAGGTTCACAGAAGGTGTGCGTGAGATATGCAAATGCCAGGCTGAGTGTATTCACACCTTCCTGCTGAGTGATGTCCCACCGTAAGCTGTTATGACTTTAAACGCCTCAGCATGGGGAAGTTACTCCCTATGGGACGTGGATGTCACTGCATGATATCCGAGGGTATTTATGCTGGTGCAAGGCAGGTGAATAAACTTCAATGTAAATGTAAGAAGAGTCCATATGCAAAATGCACTACATCCAGTTGGGAAAAAGTCATTATTCAATCAAGTTCATCATTCAATATCCAATACCAGCTCATTCGTTTCAGGGGATTCACAGCAAAATTAAGAACAGTTTCATTTTACTATAATTTAAAGCAACATTTGGCAATTTCACACATTGGTGGCTCCAAATGGCAGCGAGAAGTAGCTGTTAGAAAAATGTGAATTTCAATACCCTTAAAATTCTGTACCGTTTCATCGGTAAACTCATGTTTACCAACCCAGCCAATCTGTGGCGCTTCTTTGTACCAAAGGAAAACCAAAGAGACGAGAGAGGAAAAGATCTAACGTTGGTGAGTCCAGCTTTCTCTGGACTCGCTGCTGTTTAGGAGACAGTTTGTATTTCTCTCTTAAGTTTTGATTTGTCACCTCCTGTGGGTGGAGAAGTGACCAAACCTGACAATTTGCTGGGTAAATCTATGGCATCTCCAAAGCTCCAGAAGTTGGTTTACTTGTGTGCTGCCAAACATTTTGTGGAAGTAGGTGTCACTTTTTTTTCACTTGGTGTACATCTATTTTGGAATGAAACTCTGCATATAGAGATAGGCATAAATACAGACAGTTGCATGGATACGGTACTGATCTTGAATTCATCCATCTTGCTGCATGACACTAATATTTTGAACAACTCTCTTGAGGCGCTCTAATAATAGTATTATTTCCTCCCCGTCTCCCAGGTGAACTTCATGCTGTTCATCAGCATCATACGGATCTTGGTTCAGAAGCTGAGGTGTCCTGATGTGGGCGGCAACGACCAATCACAGTACAGGTACTGCTGACTGCTGACTGAGGCTTTGCCCACACTAATGTGGATAAATTTGAAAATTTTTCGGAAAGCGTTTTCGGAAAGTCCCCTGTCCACAGTGAGCCGCCAAAAACACATAATTTCATCCATTGGCATGTGCAGGCCACTTGAGCTGGAAGCTTTACTCCATTTCTGCCAAGCACCAGCTTTCCAACACCGACATTTTTAAAAGTTTGTTGTTTACAGAGCAATCGTTAAGAACAAAGTCCGTTAGCAAGTTAAGTTTCTGAAAAAACGCCTAAATCAAAAAGTGCAAAAGTGTCATGGTAGAGTTGTTCTTCTCTAGAGTTGTGCGAGCCAGTTTGGGACGGTTCTCCAGCCGATGCAGCCTGGATGGATCACATGACAGTGATATGCCTGAGATCACATGACAAAAACACATCAGTGTTTTCCCCGTCCGCACTACAACACCAGACCAGCGTTTTCAAATTTAATCACTTGGAAGAGCGTTTTCGGAAACCTCGTCCTCTTTTCGGTGGTCGAAAATGCCGTCTTAGTGTGGATAGAAAGCCAAAATGGAGAGATAAAGATGCATTTCTTTGCTTGAAACCCGTGAACATATGTGAACATAGCATGAGCGTCCATGAACTGCCAGCTGTCCTGAACCCCTACCTGCAAAACACTCTGCATAAATTGCACAAATAAGTGAGCTAAATGCCTGAAATTTAAACTTCAAATACAGGATGGCCCAATTGTTAGAGAAACCGTCCCGTTGAGGAAAGATCACAGCTTCGATCGCAGCAGCATCCATATGTTTTGACGACTAAATAATCTGAGATTATTACCCACAACACTCGTCTTCATCCCTTGGTCTTTTCTGTCAGGAGAGATAGGAGCGATGCTAACATTCATTCAACAAGACGTTTCTTGATGCAGCTTTTATGAACGGGAGGTAAAACCGTCTTGTGAAACCTTTGCAGACTTGCACGGTGTTTTTCCACCGCTGAGATTTGAGTCCAGTCTGAAGCGGTGTGTTTAATCTTCAGGCAACTTTACCCTCCGAGGAAATCTGAGCGGTGCCGAGCTGTTAACATGGACCGGCATCCTCATCTCCTCGAGCCGCGGGGATTTGAGATTCACGGGCGAGAAGTGATGCAAAGACTGGATAAGCCAGGTTTATTCCACAGCTAGATCTCCTGTTAGTGTAAGTGTAAAACCGCTTTTCCACCGCATGGTACCGGCTCAACTCGACTCGACTCTACTCGCCTTTTTTGGTTTTCCATTGGGCTTTTTTTGGTAGCACCTCCGTCGAGGTTCCAAGCGAGCTGAGGCGATACCAAAAGGTGACGTGAAAACACTGCAGACTACTGATTGGTCAGAAAGAATCGTCATCATTGCACGACACGGGACATATATGCTAACGTTAGCTACCAGGTTAGTTTACCCTCTTGCGTCGCCTTTGAGCAACCAGAGAGCAGTCTTTTGTCTTGCTGCCTTCTGCCTCTTCTGAAATACAACCTGTCTCCTTGCTGTGACTAACAGCCAAATACCGAGAACCCACCATCCCTTCGATATCTTCCATTGTTGCTGTGTGTGTCGCGTTGAAGATGACGTCACGGCAGTTTCATGCAGTTTTCATTCAGTAGAGTCGAGGCGAGTTGAGCCGGTACCATGCGGTGGAAAAGCGGCATAAGTGAAGGTGCCGTGTCAGTGGAGTGGAGGTGTAATGCAGGTCTTCTTCTGGGATGCCAGAATTTACTGTTGAGTCTTCTGGAGGTGTCGTGGGCCCAATTCAACCAAACATCTGTGATGGGAGGGGTTCATTTCAGGGAGTCTATGGGTCCTTAAAGGCTGAGAAAGTCTTAAAATAAATTATCTAAATTTAAGGCCTTAAAAAGCATAAAAATGTCTTAAATACAGTTATTAGCAGTCTTAGGTTTTTCATCATACAATAACAGGTTTCTTTGGATTAATACATAACAATTAGACTTCATGTCCCGTAACAATTACTGTCCTGGTGTCCTTTTTCTTATTCTGCCCTTATTCTTCTTATTTATAGTTTCAGAACATTCATTAACTACTTTCAGTCAGAAACAGGTTGGTTTTTGCTAGATTTGTTTCTTTTTTTCTTCTTCTTTTGGTTTTTAAATTGGTCTTGAATTCAATTCCAGGTACCATTTAAAAGACCTTGAAAAGTCTTAAATTTGGATTTCTGAAACCTGGATTTCTGATTTCTCTTGGATTTCTGAAAGATACCCTGAACATTTGATGACAACAGTGACACACCTGCTCTCACCCACCGCCTTTTCCTAGCCTTTCTATCTAGGTGCTCACCCTGCTGTCTGAAAGCATGAGGGAAAGACTTCCTTGAGGCAAACAGCAGCGCTGGAGGGGATTTAATAAGCTCTGTAAAAATATGCAGCCAGCCCAAATGCTCGAGCTTAAGATGGAAGCTTATCTGGTAACACATCCCGAGTTTATACACTGAGCCTCTGTGGATCATTCAGAAAGCTGTGGGATGGATCCACAGGGCGAGTATCAACTCAGAGATTATGTTGATACGTTTAGGAACACTTTTGCAGAGATCTATGGAAATGTCTTATTTTGGGCGGCATATTTTAGACTCCTATGCGATTTCAAAGTATGTTTTGTGTGACGCTGCGGGAGCGGGAAAGGCGAGCGCCCGTGGTTTGCACTGCGATCAAAACGTACAAATCAAGGGAAATGTTTACTGTTAAAATGGAGTATAACATCTGTCTCTATCTACTGTCTATATCAACGTACATATCCATATACATGTATTGTGCTTCTCTACACATACACTGAACAAAAATATAAACGCAACACTTTTGTTTTTGCTCCCATTTTTCATGAGTTGAAATAAAAGATCTAAGACTTTTTCTATGCACACAAAAGGCTTATTTCTCTCAAATTTTGCTCACAAATTTGTTTAAATCCGTGTTAGTGAGCACTTCTCCTTTGCCAAGATAATCCATCCACCTGACAGGTGTGGCATATCAAGATGCTGATTAAACAGCATGATTATTGCACAGGTGTGCCTTGGGCCGGTCACAATAAAAGGCCACTCTAAAATGTGCAGTTTTATCACACAACACAATGCCACAGATGTCGCAAGTTTTGAGGGACTGCAGGAATGTCCACCAGAGCTGTTGCCCGTGAATTGAATGTTCATTTCACTACCAACTCATTTCAACTCATGAAAAATGGGAGCAAAAACAAAAGTGTTGCGTACATGCTGTACACTGTATTTGTTATTGTTTTGTTAATTAGTTATGTAATGCTGTTGGGTGACACCCAAATTTCCCCCCATGGGGATTAATAGAGTACATCTGTATCTGTATGTTTACATATATAAATACATATATACATACATACAAGTCCTAGGCCACAGTGTTGCATTCGGTCCCAAGAGACGGGGCGTTCGGAAACGAGTAGGGGCCACAAAAAGAAAAAAGAAAAGAGTACGGACCAGAAAGTGAGTTTTGAAAGCCAGAAATGTCAGCAGCTGGTGAAGTAATCAATGAGCCATTGGTATTGATCAACAACCCTGTCAAACCCCACAGGGTCATTTTATGGTCATGTTTTGTGCTCATTTTGTGCTATGGGGCAGTAAAAATCTTACTTATTGCCCCTTCAATCATTAAACCATCCATGGACACAAACTTGAGTAGTTAAACCATCCAAATGCACTCCCATTTCCACTCTTTGTCATAGACGTTACATCCACTACGTGTACGCTATCCCAAGAATAAATAATAATAAAAAAAATAGTTTGTATAACTTTTTACAAAGTGCTGCAAAATAAAATGTCTCTTCATTATTGTGTTTTCCTCCCAGGAGATTGGCCAAATCCACGCTCCTGCTGATCCCTCTGTTTGGGATCCACTATGTGGTCTTCGTTTCCCTCAGTGAATCCATAGCAGAAGATTACAAGATCTTCTTTGACCTGGCCATCGGATCCTTTCAGGTATAATACCTTTTTTGGGTTATTTATGAATAGATACAGTATGTACAGTGCACTGTGTATCGTCTTGCACTATGTAAGTGTATGAATGCATAAGTTGTCAATATGTGTGCACATCGTCACCCAAAAAAAACTTTTGTACCTTCACTGTACTTAAATAAAGTGATTCTGAATTTCTGATGTCTTCCAGTTGTAATTTTGAGATTTAAATGCTGACTTGCTCCTGATCTTTGTAGTGTTTTCTCCTTATTATGTGTTTTATTTTGTTTTTACAGGGTCTGGTGGTGGCCATTTTGTATTGTTTCTTAAACAGTGAGGTAAGCTGTCACTGTCTTTAATATGAAATCTTAATAATAATAATAATATTAATGTGAACTGAAACTCACTCAGTTCCAATTAACATCCATGTTAGTCACAGAGAGCTTGCAGAAGATATCACTGCTTTTATAGTATTTGATTTTTAGGAGGCAAAAAGAAGTAAGCATGTTAAAATGTCCTCAGAAATTCATGTCTGTACCCAGAAGATAACACATGATTAAAAATACTTATTTCCAATTTGGTCCTCAGTGGAAACATTGGGTGCAAACATTTGATAAGCAGTAAATTATGTTGGCAAGTTATTTGGTTGGACCTATTAATTGTCAGTGTGCCTTATTTCATCATTAATTTGATTGTTTTTTCATTAAAATTATGCTAAATTGTAAATCCACCAAAAAGGCAGACTGAAACAGACCTGGGTCAGATTTGGAAATACTCATTGGCTCATTTGTTTTATCATGCATGGAGTACCAGATGGGTGGGGTTTACCATGATTGTCGAATATTTCTGCCATTCTTTGATATTGTTCTGTTTTGCAAACCCAAATACATCTACCTCAGTGACATAAAACAGACCATAAAAGTGTTTGAAAATACTATTTGAGTGGAGTATTTTGCAGTGATTTCAAAACAGTTTATAAAGTGCTTGAACAATTAAAAATAGTAAACATCATCCTCATAAAATATGATGAAAGTTAACCCTAACCTATAAAATAAATCAAAACGAGTGAAAAGAAGAAGACAGCACAAGATAAAAAGATAGGAATAATAATATAGCAAAAATAAATAAGATAAAACATATCACATAAAAGCAAGTCTATAAAGTCTGAAGATGTGATTTAAACTGGTAATCCACAAGATCCATGTTCTTCCTGTCCCTCAGCCTCACTGTGGTGTTTCTGCTCTGCACTTCCCACAGATCACCTGTCAATCAAACAGTGTGGGCGGAGCTTGGATTTTCTGTTGATGCAGTTTGAGTTTCTCTTTTTTTTGTCTGTTCAGCCATGGTGGCTATCACTGCTCATGCTAACTACCCAGTTCTTCTTCTTCTGTTTATTCCAAACAAACTGGGAATGTCAAACACATCACTTCCTGTGCAGCAGAGGATTTTTCCCAGGAAAGAGCGACCAGACACCGGCTGTTTAGAACAGACAATACTGTAGAAAAAAACCCAGGGTATACGATTAATTACTATTGTGTCTGTTTGTAACATTTGAATGCCTCTTTGCTGCAGGTTCAAGGCGAGCTCAAGAGAAAATGGCGGAGCGTATGTCTCAACTGCCATTTGAGCAGAGATCACCACCTCAACAGCACCTTCGCCTCCAGGAACGGATCTGAGCATACTGTGCAGTTCCACCGCAGCTCCCGGACCCAGTCCATCCTGCAGTCCGAGACCACAGTCCTGTAACGACCTGACGGATCCACAGGGGGGCGCACTCCTGAAAGACTTTTGTGACGCACCCAAAAAACAAAACAAAAAAAGATGATTTCATCTTTCACAGCTCGCATAAAACAGACTTTGGTCGAACAGTTTTTGTAAATAATTCTTCCCGTTTGTTTTAACCTGAGTGAAGCTTGTGCAGTGGGACATTTCAAAGCAGGTCAGAGTTTAATTTCTAATTTCTCGGAGGCAGAGCTTTTCTGGAGGCAGACATAATCACACTGGTTGAATTAAACCTCAATGGGTGGGGCTAAAGAACTTTGTTTTTTTGGCTAAGTAACATTAGACTGAAGCCCAGTGAAAAAGACAAGGAGGAGGAAGCTAATATCATGAAGCCTAGCACGTTTGCTAATAACTGAAAAAATACAATCTACCCATATTAAGTTATCTAGGTTAGCTAGTTAGCTAGCTGACCTTCCAAGTTCAAACTAGCCATACTAGCCTATAGCTATCTAGGTAAGCTAGTTAGCTAGCTGCTGACCTTCAACATCATGAATGCCACGGTCATGAATAAGTGAAGAAAAGTCATTGCCATTTATATGTTTCATTTGTATTTTGACCAGAGTTCCAGTTAGCTAACTTGTGCATTTGTTGGCTTCACGCATTGAGTTTTTAACTCAACCAATCAGGTTGTTTCTGCCTCCAGAGCAGCTCTGCCTCGGAGAAATGTTTGTAGAACTAAAACTCCAATCTGCCAATTCAGATCATGTTAGGTATCTTGTCAGTCCCTCCAGGAACTTGCGATTTTGCGATCGCAATAATTAACGCAAATTCAAGAAATCTCCGCAATATTTGCGAGAGCTTGCAGTTTTGCAAAATTGTCGCAACTTTTCCGCATGAAACGGCCAAATCAACAGACCGCTTGTGATTTGGACAAATTGTCGCATTTCGTGTCGTGGTAACTGACGTCATCGCAGCGCGCATTCAGGTGGAAGATGAACAAAGCTCACCTGCCAACAAAAATGACTGCCATAGACCGTGCAAAACAAAACAAAAGCAGCAAGAATCGAGGTGAGTGCAAAATTCAAGCTCTTGGAAGAGTTAATAGCTTAAACAGAGAGTGGGAGAGAATAGGGGGAGGCTGTGTGTGTGTGTGTGTGTGTGTGTGTGCGCGCGCGCGCGCGTGTGTGTGTGTGTGTGAGTGAGAGAGAGAAAGAGAGAGAGAAAAAAAAAGGTTTTCCTTTGCTTGCAATTTTTCCCAATTCCCGCAAGTTTACCGCAAAAAGAGCACATAAAACCTCGCAAATTGTATCGCAATTTTTTAGAAAAGCCGCGGCAAAATCAAGCATTTTTGGCCGCAATAATCACAAAAAAACTCCTGAAATCCTGGAGGGACTGTCTTGTTAGTGACTATAAAGCGGACTAAAGCAGTGGTTCTCAAACCATGTGCCATGAAGGCCCAAAGTCTTCAGGTTTTCCTTCCAACCAAACTCTGCAGCAGCTGACTTCATTGATTAGTTCCTCCTCTCTGGTTGAAGGTGTGTTGAAGTGAAATCAGCTGCTGTAGAGTTTGGTTGGAATAAAAACCTGCAGGATCTCAGGCCTCGATGGCACATGGCTGAGAGCCACTTCACTGAAGTGACTTTCAAATACTTTCGTGTGACTCATTTTGTGGTCCAGTATGACAAAACCCACCCATCTGCTCCCCGAAGCAAGTTAAAACCAATGCTAAGAATGATTTGCAAATACATTTTGACCCAGTTCTTGCACAAAAGTGCATACTGGTAAAAGCAGGGTTGTTTTATATTGAATCAAAACTGAAACTGTTCTAACAAACCGGTTCATTTTTCATGTACATTTTATTAATTGGTGTCATTGAGAAGTGCTGTGCATGCTCCAAATCCCTTTTCTGTGGTATAATGGATTTCACATTGTGCTCAGTGACCTGTTATAATGAAGCCACGCATGAGCTCCGACTGAAGATGTCATTCAGCTAAAAGGGAAACTTAAGGCAGCGTGTCCACCGGGAACCTTCTGGTTTAACAGCCAGCAGCATGGGACCACCAGAGTTGTCATATCCAGTCCAAAAAGACCCGATTTTACAAAGCCTGTCGCCGCCCTGTAGGGAAAAACGTGTTGTGCAGTAAGAAAGTGTTGTGCACGACATGCTATGGTGTGCACACAATACATAAAAGGTGTGCTCCGGTTGCATAAAAAGTGAGCAAAGAGATGTTTCGTTTATTCACACATTAAAAAGACGTCAAACAGTCAAAGGGCAATTAGAGTTAGGAAAAGACAAATTGTGCAGGTGAGGTAAAAAAAAAAAAAAAAAAAGAACCTAGAAAGGCTTAAAGCAAAACCTCTCGTACAACATAAAAAAACAAAAAATACAAATAGAAACAGTGCACAAGTAATACTGCTGAGAATTGAAAAAACAAGTGAATTCCAAATTAAACAAACAGGACCAAACAAATCAAATCAACAAATAAAAAAGATTAGAATTGTGTGAGTTAGTGAGAATATGCATAAATATGTGTGTGTGTGTGTGTGTGTGTGTGTGTGTGTGTGTGTGTGTGTGTGTGTGCGAACGACAGCAAGTGTGCCTGTATGTATGTATGTATATGTATGTGCTGACTGATAACATCCCTCCAGTCTGCATCAAGGTTATTATCGTTAACGAAAACTAACGAAATAACGAAAACTAGGTGTGGAAAAACATTTTCGTTAACTGAAATAAAAATAAAAATGAGGCTTTACAAAAAAACAATAACTAACTGAAACTGTGTTGTGTGTTTACAAAACTAACTAAAATAAACTAAAATTATAGAGAAAATGTCTTTAGTTTTCGTCTTTGTCAAGTTATTTCATACATAAGCCTAGTGTTTTGGGTGGATATGAAATCTATCTTCCAATTTATTTTTTTTCAAATTTTTTTTTACCTTTTTGAATCTCGCCCCTGACAAATACCCCATATTACAAAAAAAGACTAAAACTAACACTGAAACTAATAAAAACTAAACTAAAACTAAGCATTTTCAAAAAATAAAAACTAAACTAAACTAGCAAACTCGCTTTAAAAACGAATTAAAACTAAACTGAAATTGAAAACAAAAAGTCAAAACGAAATAAAAATAAAAACTAATGAAAAATGCAAAACTATAATAACCTTGGTCTGCATGTTGACCACCATTAGCTCTCAATATCCTGGTCAGTTGTTTCTTACCTTGCGTGGTGTTGTAGTGTTGTAGCAATGCCTTGATAACTCATCCAGTGTTTTACCTCAATTAACATGTAATCAACAAATCTATCCATTAAACCTTATCTGAAGCCCCATTCAACAAAATATATCTTTACTCAACAAAACATCAGTTCAGTTAAGCTAAAGAAAGCAATACAATCAAGTAAATTCAACTAATTATGGCAAGTGAGTGAAATTAGTTTAACACAAAGAGATCAATCAAACACGCTTTAAAAAATGTGTGCACGTTATTAACTTGTGGAGACGTGTTAATTCATTTGTTTGCGCAAATAATGAACATGTGCAAAGAAAATAATGAAAATGAAGGGACAAATGAAACGAGGGAGCGATATGTCTTCATACTCTCCTGCTGCGATCTGCACAGCTCAGCTGGTGAAGCAACAGGACTTCAGCTGTAGGGCTGCAGCATCAACCACATCACACACACCTCAACATCTTACTGCTTTCAGTGGAAAGGGAGCGCTGTTGCAGCATGTTGCCAACAGTGCTGAGAGCTCAGCATGGTTTGAGCGCTCAGACCATTGATAGTAGAATAGGATGATATTTCAACTTTTACCAAAAAAGTTCAAGCATCTACTGAGTGTCACCAGTTAAACCAGAGGAGCCCGGCGGACTAACACTAACAATCCACTGGTTTATGAATGGGAATAATGTTGGTTTTATTCATGCAGCGAGTGTTATAACAACATTTGCATGATATTCTCAGTGTTTGCGTTTTCTTTTTTTTTTTTTTGTTTATTGCGGTTTGTACTATATGGCTGTCAGTGTGTCATTTCCTTGTAAACTCAAATGTAAATTTTGTCAAAAGAGGACAAGAAAAGAGAAAAAGCTTGCTTATATAGCAGCGTGCTATATTTTTCTTTTACAGGTTGTATTGCGTTATTGCCGTAAACATTAATGATGACAGCGTGACTGAAATGAGTGGTGACACTTGACTTAAGGCGTACATACCAGGAGGGTTTTCCAAAATCCTTTAAATCCACTTTGGATAAAATATACTACCGGACGTTCATCATTCAATATCTCAAAAACAAAAATAACCCATTCTTTGAAAGTGTTGTCATTTGGTCAACAAAGGACTTCAGCTGCTGTCCTGTATAAGTGCCATAACTCGTTTTGTGCTATCACTCATTTTGTAAGAGTAGGTTCCACTTTTCAAACAGAACATTTTGGAACAAATCTTCACATACATGTACGCTATTAGCCTGTTATTAGAGACTATCACACAATACAATCCAGTACAGCTGTATGCCTTAAGAGAAGTGTTACCAAATACGCTACAAACAGGATGTCGCCATTTAACGTATCATATGACGTCTTTGTAAAACTATAAGTGGTTAAGAGTATAAATGCAACTGAAGACCATATAAAGCACACATGCTGAGTATTGTGTCTTTTTTGAACACATTAGTTTTGTATAGAGACACCATGAATGTCATGCAAAAAGAGATGATCGATAAAGGCTATCTTTGTAAGCATTGCACTGTGTGAATGTACCCTTTAATTTTCTTTTGACCTTTGCCGTGTGATACTGTTTGTGTTAAAGGTAAGGTGCAGGGTTTTTAGAAGTCTGTCCTATTGATCACTAATCGAGCCCCCTCTTAATTACCGTACTGCACTCTTCTCATTAAGCTACACTGTATGCAGCAAGTGGAGGGGAGCTGGTATTCCATATATGATATGATACCCATCAATGCTTCTCTTAGGACATTCAGAAATCTCGATGTCAGAGTTTTGGTTTTTGAGAAATTGGCGCTAGCTTTCCGGTAGCATTTGTTAGCAATATCCATGTTAGTCAATGAGGTATGAAACCATTCTCATCAAAACTGCATGAAAGCCATTCTATATCTACTTCCACAGCTGGGGTAACAGTTATAATGTATATAATGTTAAAAACATGATATAAAAGAGTGATGATTTCATTCCCTCCTGACTTGAACTAGCACTGTTAACGAATTCCTCAAAGGAAGCTGGTAGCAATTAGTCAGAAACAAAAAAATATGGATGTGAAAACTTTCTGAATGTCCTTAAAGCTGCATTAGGTGAGATGTTTATGAAAAATCAAACAAACTGGAGCTGCAGCAGAGAAGAGCGTCCCATCCCCACTAATTGAGACGCTGTAGATTCTCCCAAATTAAACTCTAGGCGGGTATGGACACTTCAAAATCATCAAAATCATCAAAAATTAAGAGCGAAATACAAAATTTAACAGCAGCGAGCGAGCTTGCGCTGTTTCCAGATAAAGCTGGACTCACCAACCATGTTTGAATTTGCTGCAGAAAGTTTTTTTCCCCCCACCAGACACTAAGAAGAAGAAATGTAGGTCTGAGGAGGGCACAGTTTAGCCCATGTCCTGTTACATGATTTCTGGGTAATGAAGTCCTTCAAACTTTCAAAATCCAAACAGTTCTCCTCGCTGCCACTTGGGGCCGCCAAAGCTGCTTAGTGCGGCTTTAAAAAAAAGAGGCATGATGAGTGATCAGTTGGGTTTAGACTTCTAAAAATCCTCAGCTTTCCCTTGAAATTCTAATCAACCAAAGCCATCGACGAGTTTGTTAATGATGTATTTTAATTATGTTTAAGAGAATGAGTGCAATCATTCTTAAAGTCAAACATATACTTTTCACCATGATGGAGCCCATCCAAACGCAAACAGTGCCTAGTAAGGTGATAAGTTATTTATTCTCTCTCCTGTCTGTATATATATGTCAAAAGGCCAAGGGGGAAAAGCATTGTCACATCATATATATCACATGTGATGCGTTCTGCTTGCTCTGTGAGTGTAATGTGTGCTTGTGTTGGTAAAAAAAGAAAAACGATTGGCTCTCTGTAAAGTCAGATGAACTCTCTGTGAGCTGGCTGCAGTGCATCGTCACAGCCAAGCTTCCCATGTGGTAGGTTTGCATAATGCATCGCACTGAAAGAGTTTCATATTTTGCATCCTGCTCCTGAATGATGTTCTGCACATGATGAGATGTTTATTAATAAAGATGGCTTTCTGTATGAGATGAGAGAAAAAAACTGTTTATTGACTAACAAGCAGGGGGTTTTAGAGGCCCTGACTCATTATATTACAGTGTTGCTCTGGTCCAATTGTCCATTGTTATCTAGCAATATATCATCTATCTTGCAATCCTTTTAGCGCCTGTGCTGCTCTCTAATTAGGTTGTGTTCATTATCTGATGAGCGATGGGACTGTGATCTATTGGACTTTCCATTCTGTCCACATGACTGTCACTGCAGCGAGGGGAAAAGAGACACACACACACACACACACACACACACAAACACACACACACACACCAAATATGGGCAAAACACAAGTTTAAATTTAACTACTAATGAGAAACATGAGGAGAACATAATTAATCTGGTCAGATAGTTCAGTCACACCTCAGTAGTTCCAGTGCTTGAGACTATATGAAAAGTTCCTTTTCCAAAATGCTACAAATCCATAAAAAAATAATAAAAAAAAAGTCATTGCCTGAAGTTCATAATGTAATACCTCTAAAATATATCGTACCCAGTCTATAAAACTGTCACTTTGTCGACCAAGGACTTTGGTTATCCAGTATCCAGTATGAAATCTTCTCCTCTGTCTGTTCTAAACAGCCGGTGTCTGGTCGCTCTTTCCTGGGAAAAATCCTCTGCTGCACAGGAAGTGATGCGTTTTACATTTCCGGTTTGTTTGGAATAAATAGAAGAAGAAGAACTGGGTAGTTAGCATGAGCAGCGATAGCCGCCATGGCTGAACAGACAGAGAGAAGAGAAACTCAAACTGGATCAACAGAAAATCCAAGCTCCGCCCACACTGTTTGATTGACAGGTGATCTGTGGGAAGTGCAGTGCAGAAACACCACAGTGATGAGGCTGAGGGACAAAGATGGAGACAAAATTAGAAAAAAAAAAAAAAACAGATTACCAATTCTTCTTCTTCTTCTATCATGTCCTCTCCACATATGGGCTCGGTCCCCGGGCCTGCCCGGCCCGGACGAGGCGAGCTGAGCGTTCAGTCGTCTCTCAGACCAGGAGCCGCCTTGATCGGAGCTGACAGAGCCGCTGGAGGCGAAGATGGCGCTAATTGGGAGGGAAGATGCTGCTGGAGAAGGAAGGATGGGCGAGGGATCCGCGTGAGGACGATGACTGAGCACTTGGCTGCACAACGCTCACTGTCGTGGAAATATGGAGCAAGGAAATCACAAGTCTCTGAAGGGAAAAACGGATTCTTTGCTACAGTTTCTATAGCAGGCAAGGGTGATAACAAAGTATTAAGAAAGCGGACTGCGGTGAGCCTAATTGTCATTTTGCTCGGGATTTTTACCCCGAGACAAAACAATAGCAGAGGAGACGATACGAATCCAGAACCCGTCAGACCTGCAGGCATGTCAGTGAACTGAGACTAGCATTGAAAACCGAGGCCAGAGAGCTGTTCATAAACCAGACGCCGCCGCATGGATCTACAGAAAAAGAGTTAGACCGAGTTCTCCGTTCATCCCATTAGGGAACGAAGTGCTGAGTTTATAAATTCACCTTGTCTCCAACTTTAGCGAAGAAGAGAAGTCGTTTGTCACAAATAGTGCCATGTAATGAAACATAAGAATAACACAGAAGAATTCTTGAATTGAGCGGTGTTGCCCTTTAATGGGAGATTTATAGTGTTGACAAAATTAGCTGACACATGCGGTGACAATATCAACATAAACCACAACACAGCAGGAGTATCGCCATCAGCTCTCTGTAGAAACTTCAAAAAAAACTTTCTGGATGGGATAATGATGTCAATTAATCCCATGATCCTTCAAGATGATCTGGGCCTGGGGGGGGGGGGGGTAGGGGCGGGGGTGGGGGGGGTATTAGCTATTAGGTATTAGCTGTAGGCATTAGTGCAAATAAGCATTGCTAATTTCACGCTCTTTAATACGTGACTCCACTGACATAAATCACCTTAATCCACGATGCTCTCTTTGCATTGGAGATGATAAAGTCTCCTCATTCCAAACACTGTGAGATTTAAAAATAAAAACTTTTTGTTCATTAAATTGGGTGCACATCATGTGACTACAAGGTTCCCTCTGACATGTTGTGCAAAAATGAATTATTCATACCAGTGCAGCACAAATTGTATTGTATTAGACTAATATGGAATGGGAAAACGTAAATGTCAAATATGAAACCGTGTGAGACAAAATAAGTTGTTGTCAGGATGCAGTGATTTGACCCTTGACCTCCTTACTAGTGGTTATTTGTAATGTTAGTGTTCGAGGAATTCAGGCTTATTCTACTGTTGCACTGTGTGTGATTCACATCGGATGAGACCTTCAGCTAAGTGCCTAAAATGTCAAAGTAAATGAAAAGGGTTTATTGCAAAATCGCCATGTATACATTTTTGAAACTTTTGTCACATGAAATTCATCACTTTATATTTCAAAAACACAGATTCTGTCTTGTGAAACATTATTTTGCGAGTAAAGGTCCTCAGATGATTCATAACTTTAATAGTAACTCGTAATGTGCTTTACTTTCATGCTATCAATCATTTTGCAAGCGTAAGTGTCATTTGTTTTGAATATATATGAATATAATAAATATAAAAAGACCACTGTGCTCAGACTGGTCAATCCTGTCAGTAGAATAAAACATTAAAAAAGTAGGGTGAGACAAAATTGTCCTTCATAGAGGATCGATTCTAATTGCAGACAAAACATTTTCAGTCTTCTGGCCATCATCAGTGTCTTAGTATATCTCATTTTGGGACAAATGTAATTCCACGCCTCACGCATGATGTCATTTTGTGATTTGATTCCTTCACTGCACACGTGTCGTGGATTCTCCTGTCGCCACATCAGACGGCACGGCTTTAATGAGCAGCTGCTGGGCCAGTGAGAAACCGATAAGGAAGCATGAATGAAGAGTCTTCACCCATCTGGTCGCTCCATCTCCGTCTCCCTCCACCCAACATCTGCTGATCAGTGACTTTCACAACAAGAAGGCAGCGTCATCGCGGTCGCTGATTCACCAAAACGTCTTTCTGATGAGATCAAGGAGTCAGATCAGATCAGTTACTCAATTAATTTACTCAAAGGCGGCTCAAGAGTCGTAAACGGAGGATTCAAGTTACTCTTTCACTTTCTTTGCCCAGTTTTTCTAGGAATTCAAACTGACAACCTTCACCTATCACCTTTAGGCTTTCCCCCACAGAAAAGGATTTTTCATTGCTGACATTTAAAGTATAAAGGGTTAAGAACCGCCTTCTTTATGAATGTTAAAATAGTGAGAGTATCCATCAAAGGAAACATGAAGCCAAACTTCATGTTTTCTCCTTATTGTGCTGAGTTGAATGTTTTCATATAAGCGCTGCGTTACATTACACTCTGCTTCCTGTCAGTAATGTCAAGCTAGGTTTGACACCATAAAGTTTATATTTTAAAAACAACAAAAAAGTTGTTAGCAGCTTGTTATTGTTAGCAATAAATAGGCTACTCTAAATGACACCAGTGACCTTTTAAGATGCAAAATGGTTCATGGGTTTGTGTCTCGTAAGTCCTGACACAACACTAGTATGTTTAAACTAGCCTCGATCCCGATGTGAGAGACGGAATTTACTAAATTTGGGTTCCCACATGACAAGAGAATGTTTTTATGAGCCTGGCTCTCAGGGTGAGAGACGATATTTCTCATTTGTATCCTGAGCTGGAAAAAGTTTAAAAACCCCTTGACAGTATGATGATGCATGCAAGAGTCAGATTGCTATTTGAGATGAATTTAGTTACTGTACTTGTCTGGCGGTGATCAATCTTAATCTGCACCAAGTGACCCAATGGAATTGCCTCAAAAACGCTCATCCCTTTAACATCCAGCTAGGTCCAAAAAAATGTCTTCTAGAGTTTGGTGGAAGACCACTGAGTGGAAACGGTGCGGTGCCGCTGCTTTCCAGGCTGTGGATAGAAATACGTCTGTTGGTCGCCATGTTGTTTTCACAGACTGGCTTTATTGGAGATATTTTGATAGACCCCACTTGGACTCATTGTTAGCTGCAAGAGGCAACAGAGCTCGCTGTGTCAACTGACAGCTGACTCTGGAGTCAGTATTGTCTGTGGGTCCAAGTGCTACAGGGATGGAAGACAAATTATATATCGGTCCAAAATCACTGAACTTATCCTTTAAGACACACAGTGAGAAAAAAGTTCAGTTCAGTTTCAGGAAACGTGTGTAGAACCCCAATTCTGTTCCAACACACAAAAATCCGTTGATGAGTTGCACATCTTAAATTGGAAGCATGTGCCAGACAATTTGCAATTAGCATAAGTGAATGCCCCAGTAAGCCCATATAAGAGGAGCAGACGTCAGCACTGTGTGCACACCTACACACCTGGCCTGCTTCTGACAGGGAGACAGACAGAGACAAAAAAGAAACGACCCTCCTCCCAGCAGGAAGCCTCTTAAGGGCAGCAAGAAGGGAAAAAAACTTTCTTCATCAGAGACAGAGATCCTTTGAACTTACTACCAGGAAAAAGTTGTCTTTTTCAAGTGTGAGCTGCAGAGTTTCAGCTCCAGATAAGCATAAAGCATGGTGAGAAATACAAAACAAGCAGAACAAGGTCCATACAGAGGAAATGGATGAATGCACTGCAGCCATAATTGGATTGCCTGCATTGACAGCTGTGAACTCCAGCTGTCTGCTGGACTGAACTCTCAGAGCTCCAGACAACATACTGCTGATCAATTATGAGGAGCTGAGAGCAATAGTAAGAAGCAATCCAAATTAATGATCCTTAGGGTGAAATTTAGTTTAATAAAAACTTTTTGCCAACTTAAATCCTGGCACAAAGCCCAACAAGGTTTGTGCGTACTGAAATAACCGCGGTCCCGATCACCCTGACATTTTGTTCTCACCTACGGACAAATGCTAAATACGAGAATACTGAATATTGCTTAAATTGCGTGTAAGAACATTTTAAGACACACGATTCCTTTCAATATATAATAACAATAAACTTTATTTACACAGCACCTTTCAAAACAATTGTTACAAAGTGCTTCACAATAAATAAAAGCTTGGAGTAAAAACTCTAGAAAAAACAAGGAATAGAAAATAAGCACAAATAAATAAAATTAAATGAAAGACATTATAAAATATAGCTACAGCAACAAGATCAATGGAGCTAATACTGCTAAGAAACAAGGAATAAAAGTAAAACACAAATAAGAATAAACAGAAATAAAAATCATAGTAAAGAAGCCTCTACATAAAAAAAAAGAAACAATTATATAAGCGCAGAATCGCCACAGAGACATTATTTAAATTGCCTGTGGAAAGCTTACAGCCAAGTGTTATCTCATTTAATGCAATAGGCATACAGCATGTTCGTGGGTTTAATGTTAATATCTTTTGTCTTTTCTGTTGTTGTTAAGGCAGCTGTCAATTTTAATGACACACTATTCAGGCATTTGCACAACATGGCTGTCTGTGTGACGGTATGATGGTAACAGAAGCACAATAGCCTGCATGGCGGGTTTTACTGCACATCAACAAGTTAGCGAACATTTCTTTTGAAAATAAATTGTTCCCCTCCATCCCTTCTCCAAAAGCTCACCACTCCAGTTGCAGCAAATCGCCACCCATTTTGTGTTTTGTCTCCTCTTTCACGGTTCCCTCAGCACCCAAAGACTTTTTTAAATATCATAACTCAGTGTTCCCCACTCCCGGAGCACACCACCTCTATTTCACCACACCCATCCATTTAATACAGAGATCATTAGTGGGGAAAAATATAGGCCTAATAAAGAAATAAAATATATAAGCTGAAAATAAATTAGATAACAGTAAATAATATAAAAACAGCCTAATACACCTTAAACTAAAGTTGCAGTGAGTCCTGCAGTCCTGACACAGTGTTTTTTTTTCCTTTTCAGGAAGCGGTCAGAGGCTGTCGTTATCTACGATCACTTTTAAGAGCGTCTTAAAGGAATAGTTCACCCAAAAAATGAAAATTCTGTCATCATCTACTCACCCTCATGCCAGTTGAAACACAGGTGAAGTTTGTCCAGATAACACACAGGGAGGCTGCCAGCACAACTTCATAGCAGCCTTCTCCAAAACAACTGAAGTCAGTGGGGACCAGTTCTTCAGAGTTCCAAAAAGACCTGCAGTATATTTACACCATAATTTAGTGCAAATCTTAACTACAGCTGATTGACTTGCAACAAATAATGGTGTATAGGTCTTTCTATTCAGTGTGATTGTTTGGCTGTTTTTGTTTTGGAGCTCTAAAGAACCGGTCCCCATTGACTTCAGTTGTTTTGGAGAAGGCTGCTACCAAGTTGTGCTGGCAGCCTCCCTGTGTGTTATATGGACTAACAAATTTCACCTGTGTTTCATTTGGCATGAGGGTGAGTAGATGATGACAGAATTTTCATTTTTGGGTGAATTATTCCTTTAAGTTAAGATGATTCTCAGAAACACCTCACAAACTAAGATGGATACTAAGATCGTCTTAGCCTTAAGAGGCCCTGATGTTTTAACAACAAGCAGAGGTGAGAAGTAGCAAAGTAAAAATACTTTGTTAATGTATTGTACTGTACATATGTATTTTCAAGTATTACTTTAGTTTTTCATTCATTTAAAACTTTTACTCACTACATTTCAAAAGAAAAATCTACACTTTCTACTCACTACATTTTCAAAACAGACTTGTTACTCTCGGGAAATTATCAACCGATTTTTAATAATTTTCCGCATCAGACAGCTTCCATCCCAGAAGCAAATGTGCTTCTGGGAGCCAAATGTGATTGGCTGCTTGTTCAGCAAAGTGACACCAAAAAGGAGGGAAAGAGACAGAGAGAGAAGCAACAGAAAGAAGAGAAGCAACAAGAGAGCAGAGAGTTAACGTGAATGAATTCAGCTGCAGACTGTTTCTCATCTGGGATTCAGAGGAACGCTCAACAGAAAACTATTTTAGAAGATTAGAAATGACTTTTTTAGACGACTACTTTTACTTTTATACTTTAGGTAAATTTAAGACCATGTACTTTTATACTTTGACTCGAGTAAAGGTTTTGAAATGGTACTTCAGCTTTTACTAGAGTATATTTTTAGATGAGTATTTTCACTTGTAACTGAGTGAGGAAGAAGACAGTGAGGGTTAGCTGACCAGATACTATGGTTAGCTAGCAAACAAGCTAGCCATGCTAACCATGTCTATTCAATTCTGTAGGCGACCTATTTGTATGTTTCGAGATTTGTGGCATTTTGCCTTTATTAGATTAGTTTAGATTAGTCTACAGTGAAGAGAGACAGGAAAGATGAGAGGGGGGATGACATGCGATAAAGGTGACAGTGACATGGTATGCACCTTAGACCACTGATTAGACCACTGATCCACCAGGATGCCCCCTGGCTGCCAAAGGGTGCATTACATCACCTGAACTGTGAGGGAAAGTACATGCAATTTGCAGAAAAAAAGATAGAGAAAACATGTATCAGAGAGAGAAAAAAAGGAGAGGGAGACGGAACCAGAGGGAAAGAGAGAGACAGAATTTGTATGAGAGAGAGAAAGAGAGAGAGAGTGAATGAGAGAGCGAAAGAGAGAGAAAACAGAGAGAGAGAGAGAGGGCACAGACCGCACTCTCAAAGTGTCTCTCGTCCCTTGTGGGTAAGGTCGGTGCAGCGGCTTTATTTTTTGGCAGCTGTTCCCGGCGACACGATTAGGTCATGCCGCCGTGACATTTTATGTGTTTACATGTTTTTCGGCTCAGTCAACAAGCAGATTATAGCTCCTGTTTCCACATGAGGGGCTGAGGTCGGCGCTGCGGCTTGTTTGTTCAGCAAAACGCACCAAAATCAAAGAGGAAATTTTCCACACAGACCCTCATGAAACAAACTCATTTTCACGCTGCAGGGGAAGGCTTTGGCCCAGTTTACACCTTTGCGTGGTCTTATTTGTTGTAGGCTTGTACCGTCCATTTTCTTTACCCTGCTTTTTCAGGGTCGCAGGGGCTGGAGCCTATCCCAGCATGCAGCGCTGTTGTCGAGTCACCAAACCTCCAGTCCAAGCCAAGTCTCAAGTCCTCAGTCCACGAGTCTGTGTCCGAGTAACCAGTGTGAATTCAAGTAATCCCTGCTAGAACAAATTGAAAAGAAGATACAAATTTACATCTGGCACATTAAAAGCGAGTTTATTAGTTAGAATGGTGACTGTAAGGACTCTATTTTCATGGCGAAGTGGCATTGTCGTCAGGCGCACCCAGGTTTTTTTCTCGCCAATGACTCACCGTAAACTTGACTGCGCTGAAGTGGGAGGAGAGGTGCAGCGGGAGGCTGTCAGTATGATCAAGCAGCGCAGAGCAATTTCGGTGTCAAGGATGACACCAAGGATGATTTTCGTGGCTTTACCAAGTGACGCGCGCAAGAACAGATTCTATTCCTCTTGTGAATGATATGACGTCTTTGTAAATTCCTTTGTAAAGCAGGAAAAAACATACAACATTTTTCTCTCATTATAACTATATACACACGAGGCTGCAGTTGAATGATTGTCATCCAACGTAGAAAGGTCAGTGTGCGCCATGACACATGGAGTGGGGATTGTGCAGGCGGCCATATTCTCTATAAGCATCATGGCAGGTGGACGCCCCCCCTCCTGGAGCCAAACTGTCCCTGCGGTTCGCCGCCGGCTCAGTTTGGCTCTTCGCTTAATAGCACTGAATCATTTCTTATATTGACCCATCTCCTCAGGCTACACCTGGACCCAACTTGAATTGACCTATCTATCATGTAGCGATGTCCTTCATGTAGCGACCCTCCTTCCCCTTCTACTCTTCTACACTCAACTCTCTGATTCTACAAATGCTACTTATTCCTACTGAAGGCTTAGCTTACTGTCGACAAAATGCACTTATTGTAAGTCGCTTTGGACAAAAGCGTCTGCTAAATGACATAATGTAATGTGATAATGTTATATTGGGTAACGGTTCTCCTTGGACCAGAGCAACACTGTAATCAAATGTGTTTTCTCCTCCAAACCTAATTTAATTTAAGGTGCCGTATATTCGCTCGTGGCAATGCTGCAGCAGGACATCGTTTCTTCTTGGGAGAAGCTTTTGTGGCGGATTTGCTTCAGACTGTTCTCTCCATCACCAAACTGTCAGAGCAGCATGGCGCAGAGCACACTGTTTTTAAGTTGAAGGAAAAGAGGTGATTTGATTGGTCATGCTTGACCCCAGCCCCTACCACACCTACTGATGATGTATTCCCCCTAATCCAACCAGGCGCCACATCCTGTGCTCCCACACCATGCACTGACTACACTTTGCATTGACTCACGAAAATAGAGCCTTTAGATGTGGATTCCAGTCATTTCATTTGTTTTTTGATTTGTGTTTCAAAACAGACTAAAAATCCACGTAAGTGAAGCTCACAATACATGGTGGAGCCATCTTTATCTAGAACGGGACTAGCGGCGTTCTCGCTCCCTGGCATCACCGATATGTTACATCATCCTGTCAGTGGTTGTGTTGTAAGGATCATTTTCACGGCATAACAAAAATACACACAATCATATTCATACCCACGCTTTTTCAAATGGTGGATATCTCATTTTGTAACTCATGTGAGTGTTATTGTGTTGAAAGGACGTGTTTAATTGTTGGAGATTACCGCTCACTTTGCCCTGTGTTTGTGTATTGGACAGCAACGATCCCAGCGCCCTGGAAATATTAAATACAAATTTTAACACAATCATCATGATGGCAAAAACAAGGAAAATAAGACTCAGGTTGAAAGTAAATTATCTTTTAAAGCTGCACTACGCAAGATTTTTGTGTAAAAACACACCCGTCTCATCAGCCTAAATCACAAAGTGGGGCTGCAGCACAGAAGAGAGTCCCACTTACTGAGACACTTTAGACTCGACCTATTTGCCCAAATGAAATTCTGGAGTCAAGTATGGTCACAGACAGGAAATCATCTCGGCACAAAGGCAGTGACAAATCAAAAAAGCAGTGAGCGAGTGTGTCTGGAGAAAGCTGGGCTGCGTTTGGTTCCACATAAACTTCCGGATGTTGGCGGAATCCCCAAATTGCCAGGATGAAAAAATTCTAAAATGTAATTTGAGAAAAAAAAACCAAAAAAACCCCATTTAAGTCTCACCTGAGCTCAGTCCCCGGCGGAGCAGTATAGGTCGACTCACTGGTTGAAATACACTGAGTTTAGTTTTACAGATTTATGTAGATTTACTTGACCACGTTAAAAACTTGCATTCATGTCGAAAAAAGCGTCCTCGATGTGTTCTCCGCTCATGATAAAGAGACGATAAAGGTATACAGCTATTTTATTCACCATCCTTGCCTCCATGCCCTCGCTGTCAGCCCAGCCCCAAGGTGGTTTTGTAACAGGTCAGACCTTGCCTCTGGCCAACACTTCAGACACCCTGCCTCAGACAAGATGAAGAGAGACAAACAGTCCTTCCCTCTAACTGACTAACAGACACTAACTCCTTATTCAGGAAATCAAAAGAAACTGTTTTACGAACTTTTCAGTCGTATCCACAGCTGTAATGTCACGGGGAATAGAGCTGGTCATGATGATGATTTGATGGTGATGCAGGCGTTTCCAGCAGCAGTAATGTGCAACGATATTGTTGAATTTTAGTCATAGTAATCTTATCACTCAGGTGCCAATGTATACAGCACTGGGACACAGTAATAGCATTGTGACATATCAACAGCGATTTTTGTTTTTATTTTTTATTTCTCCTTTATTTAACCAGGTGAGTCACACTGAGATGTCCAAGAGAGCAGCAAGCAGATATTACAATATAAAACCACAATATACAAATTACAAGGTATACATACAAATGTACAAATTACACAGTATACATTCTCAAGTGAAGTGATCCAGATTTGCATCTTTCTGGAGCTGATTCCAGGACCATGGAGCATAATAATAACTAAAAGCCATCTTCCCAAATTCTGTGGAAGGACGAGGGACAGTAATAAATTCTGAGAACGCAAGTTGTAAGAACTTTGAGGCAAAGTAATAGCAAGAGACGGTTGTAGACATAGTAACAGTTAGTGATGAGACATAGTAACAGTAATGAGACATAGTAACAGTTAGTGATGAGACATAGTAACAGTAATGAGACATAGTAACAGTTAGTGATGAGACATAGTAACAGTAATGAGACATAGTAACAGTTAGTGATGAGACATAGTAACAGTAATGAGACATAGTAACAGTAATGAGACATAGTAAAATGAGACAGTAACAGTAATGAGACATAGTAACAGTTAGTGATGAGACATAGTAACAGTAATGAGACATAGTAACAGTAATGAGACATAGTAACAGTTAGTGATGTGACATAGTAACAGTTAGTAATGAGACATAGTAACAGTAATGAGACATAGTAACAGTAATGAGACATAGTCACCGTTAGTAATGAGACATAGTAACAGTAATGAGACAGTAACAGTTAGTGATGAGACATAGTAACAGTAATGAGACATAGTAACAGTAATGAGACATAGTCACCGTTAGTAATGAGACATAGTAACAGTAATGAGACATAGTAACAGTTAGTGATGAGACATAGTAACAGTTAGTGATGAGACATAGTAACAGTAATGAGACATAGTAACAGTAATGAGACATAGTCACCGTTAGTAATGAGACATAGTAACAGTAATGAGACATAGTAACAGTAATGAGACATAGTAACAGTAATGAGACATAGTAACAGTTAGTAATGAGACATAGTAACAGTTAGTGATGAGACATAGTAACAGTAATGAGACATAGTAACAGTAATGAGACATAGTAACAGTTAGTAATGAGACATAGTAACAGTTAGTGATGAGACATAGTAACAGTTAGTAATGAGACATAGTAACAGTTAGTGATGAGACATAGTAACAGTAATGAGACATAGTAACAGTTAGTAATGAGACATAGTAACAGTTAGTGATGAGACATAGTAACAGTAATGAGACATAGTAACAGTTAGTAATGAGACAGTAACAGTTAGTGATGAGACATAGTAACAGTTAGTAATGAGACATAGTAACAGTTAGTAATGAGACAGTAACAGTAATGAGACATAGTAACAGTTAGTAATGAGACATAGTAACAGTTAGTGATGAGACATAGTAACAGTTAGTAATGAGACATAGTAACAGTTAGTGATGAGACATAGTAACAGTAATGAGACATAGTAACAGTAATGAGACATAGTAACAGTTAGTAATGAGACATAGTAACAGTTAGTAATGAGACATAGTAACAGTTAGTGATGAGACATAGTAACAGTAATGAGACATAGTAACAGTTAGTAATGAGACATAGTAACAGTTAGTAATGAGACATAGTAACAGTTAGTAATGAGACATAGTAACAGTTAGTGATGAGACATAGTAACAGTTAGTAATGAGACATAGTAACAGTTAGTGATGAGACATAGTAACAGTAATGAGACATAGTAACAGTAATGAGACATAGTAACAGTTAGTAATGAGACATAGTAACAGTTAGTAATGAGACATAGTAACAGTTAGTGATGAGACATAGTAACAGTAATGAGACATAGTAACAGTAATGAGACATAGTAACAGTTAGTAATGAGACATAGTAACAGTTAGTAATGAGACATAGTAACAGTTAGTGATGAGACATAGTAACAGTAATGAGACATAGTAACAGTTAGTAATGAGACATAGTAACAGTAATGAGACATAGTAACAGTTAGTAATGAGACATAGTAACAGTTAGTGATGAGACATAGTAACAGTAATGAGACATAGTAACAGTTAGTAATGAGACATAGTAACAGTAATGAGACATAGTAACAGTAATGAGACATAGTAACAGTAATGAGGCAAAGTAACACCAATGAGGCAAAGTAACAGCAATGAGGCATAATGATAGCAGTGAACAGTTGTTTTCTACTGCTACAAATATAATATTCATAATCTTGTGTTGCCAAGATAATTAATCATTTCTCAATAAAATAAACTGTTCTGATCTCGGGTCAGTGCCAGCGTCTCAGGTGGGAATCCCCAAGTCCTCCGCTTCCTTGCTGCCATGTGCTGCCTTGGCACTGCGATCGCTGAGGGATACAGAAACATAAAGAAGTCATGCATAATGTAAATCTGTACAGCACATCCCTCAAGCCAAGTGTGAGCTCACAGATTTCCCCTCAAGCCTTATAAATATTCTAAAAATGCAACCGCAGTTACAGTTCAATGGTTTCCTCTGTTAAGTTTGACAGGTTTATGTTCTGCATACAAAATAGAGCATAGTATAAGTTGTTATACAACATATTCCGATATATATCTTTTTATCTAATATATTTCACCATTTCATTGTTTAAAGGTAAATTTCTGAAATTATTTTTTAAAGATTTGGTTTTAGCATTTTTTTTTTTTGCCTTTATTAGATAGTCTTGTAAAAAGTTTGGACCCACCTGATTGAATATTCTATGTTTCTCATTCTCTTCAAGCCATTTTGATCTAAAGGCTTCTGCTTAAATGCTTGAAATTTGTTTCTTAGACAAATATAAATAGTTGTTAATAAGTTGGTGCCTATGTTTGAATTTCTTTCCAAAGCCTTTTCCTTTCCATCAAGGCAAAGGGCGGCTACTTTAAAGAATCTAAAATATAAGATAGTTTTGATTTGTTTAACACTTTTTTAGTCGCTGCCTAATTCCATTTGTGTTATTTCACAGTTTTGATGTCTTTACTGTTATTCTAAGATGTGCAAAATTGTAAAAATTAAGAAAAATGTGGTCTGTCCAAACTTTTGACTGGTAGTTCATGTGCCTTAGACCACTGAGACCACCAGGACGCCCCCAATTCTACATTTATTTGACCATATACTGTATGTTTTATTCAAACTGACATCTGTTTCTGAAGAGTTTGACTTGTAGATTAAATATCCGATTTTTTTCCTGCCATATGAGCAAAATAGTTTGACACAGGACAGAAGACAAGACATCAGCTACACATCTACGTACATATATAAATACACACATATATAAATACCCTTCACCGATGACAGCAATTAATACACAAACGAGCCAGGTAAGGCCAGTTAATAGACCTAGAAAAAAGTGACACATGAAAAATATGAAACAAGCTTTTCTTGGAACTTTATTTACCCCATCGCAACTCAACATACAAGTGCATTTTACTACATGAAACTCACGCGACACATAGACGACCATGCCGACTTCAGGTAAGGAAAAGAAAAACACCAAGACATCCTACCCTGTACATTAATACCCTCTTCTACCCTGTACATTAATACCCTCTTCTACCCTGTACATTAATACCCTCTTCTACCCTGTGCATTAATATCCTCTTCTACCCTGTGCATTAATATCCTCTTCTACCCTGTGCATTAATATCCTCTTCTACCCTGTACATTAATATCCTCTTCTACCCTGTACATTAATACCCTCTTCTACCCTGTGCATTAATATCCTCTTCTACCCTGTGCATTAATATCCTCTTCTACCCTGTGCATTAATATCCTCTTCTACCCTGTGCATTAATATCCTCTTCCACCCTGTGTATTAATATCCTCTTCTACCCTGTGCATTAATACCCTCTTCTACCCTGTGCATTAATACCCTCTTCTACCCTGTACATTAATATCCTCTTCTACCCTGTGCATTAATATCCTCTTCTACCCTGTACATTAATACCCTCTTCTACCCTGTGCATTAATATCCTCTTCTACCCTGTGCATTAATATCCTCTTCCACCCTGTGTATTAATATCCTCTTCTACCCTGTGCATTAATACCCTCTTCTACCCTGTGCATTAATATCCTCTTCTACCCTGTACATTAATATCCTCTTCTACCCTGTACATTAATATCCTCTTCTACCCTGTGCATTAATACCCTCTTCTACCCTGTACATTAATACCCTCTTCTAACCTGTACATTAATACCCTCTTCTACCCTGTGCATTAATATCCTCTTCCACCCTGTGCATTAATATCCTCTTCTACCCTGTGCATTAATATCCTCTTCCACCCTGTGCATTAATATCCTCTTCTACCCTGTACATTAATACCCTCTCCACATTAAAATCCACTTCTGTGATTCAGATGAGTGTTTAAAAAGAATTATGGTACCCTGCAAAAGCATTTGACATATGACGACATGCAGGAGGAACCCAAACAAGCACAAAATGTTCACAATTACATTATGGCATGGTAAATATTCAGATTAGAACAGCTTTCAAAACTGTTTTGAACTCATATAGAAAGATATTTAGGTCCTGATTTCACAAAACGATGCAGGTAGAAGCTCTGGACGACTACTGACATCTCATGTCTCAACTTTAATTTTGGTGCTATGTTTATATAGCACCAAACACCAAAATGTTTCCTGGGTATCCGTGTTAACACATACTGTGTGTTCAAATATATATTTTTGAATGGATAAAGGTGAGAGAATTTCTCACAAGTAAAAGATAATTTCACCTGGTTCTGATCAAATCCTTCATGAATTTTCTTGAATCAAGTCATTTTCTTGATAGTGGTGATCTGGATTGGAACAAAGTGGAATTATCTCCAGGCATTAAAAGATTTTTGTTTGTTTGTTTGAAGAAAAATAAGATTTTAAGAGTGAATATGAGTCTTAAGTTCAACATTTTTGCAGTGCAGACCGCTGGTTCCTCATTTGCATGTGTTAGAGGGTTGATGCTGCTACGATATGATATGGATTATTCCTTGTTATGATATTCATGTCAAACCAGTGATTGGCTTTTATACATGTGTTTGCCACAGTGGCCTCACAGACTGTAGTCACCAGAGTGGAGAAAACGATTGGTACAGATGTTCATGAACAAAACATGTATCTCCTCACACACACACACACACACACACACACACACACACACTCATACACACACCCTCCCTCTCACTGACACACTCACTTTCTCTGCATCGGGGCTATTTGTATTTATTTTATTTCCCTGCCTATTGATGCTTATTTTACTGGGGTTTTTTTTGGACCGTTCTCCTCCTTGAGCTTTGATGTCATTTGGTTTCCGTTGTCTGACTCGCCTCCTTCTCAAGCTTGTCACCTTGAGTTTTTCTCTTTTTTTCTATTAGAGAGGTTGAGAGGTTTGAAGAAACTCCTCGGGGTTTCTTTATCTCACTTGCAGTTTGTATTTCTCCTCTCTTTTTACAGTTTTTTTAATCATTTGTATGTGCAAATAAAACAATACTAAACCAAAAAACTGGCTGAAAAACCTCCCTCCAAAAGACGGGCCCCTAGCACTGAGTTTTACCTGTCTCTAACAGTATGCAAATTCTGACCATGTTTATACATTTTCTATACTCTCTGTATTCCCTCATGCAAAATTACCATATTTTAGTAATCACTGTTTGTGCAGCGTAAATTAGACACATGAATTCTTTTGTCTGTGGAGCAGAACAGCGAACATATTTTTCTATTCTTGTGATAATGGGCTCGTTAATCATCTGCCACATCTTTATTATGATCAGGGAATTGATTGCCGTCTTATATAATTCTCCGGCTGATGAGTATCGAAGGCTGAGGACACGCAGATCCGGCTGAAGGCGTTAAGTGACTTCATTAGAGCCGGGAGCACTTGGTGGGGTTTTTTTTTTCTAATGTGTCCTCTACCTGTCACTTGAATGTGGTAAGATTGTGTCTGAAAGAGCTCTGAGGGCGTGTGTGTGTGTATGTGTGTGTGTGTGTGTGTGTGTGTGTAGAGGGGGGTTAGTTGGTGAGAATGACAGCCCGGCGTGGGCAGTTGGTGGCCGGTGGAGGGTTGATGCATCCGGGGTTTAAGAGTCATAGGCGGAGCGTAGTTACGGTAAGGACTGGGAGTGGGACGGGGGGGTTTGGGGGGGGTTTGGGGGGGTCGACCTGTCTGAAGAGCTGTCACTCCATTTCAGCCTGCAACGCCGAGATGTGTGTGTGTGTCTGAACCCGCAACTCTCAAGCCGGCATCAATCATCCCCCCCCCCCCCCCCCCCCCCCACCTCGTCACCTTGGAGGGAGTTCAGACAAATCGGCTCAAATGAAAGTCAAATATATTTTCAGTGCTATTGTTGACCTCGAGTCCCCCTGTCAGCAAATGGGCACAACGTGTGTGTCTCTAAGCGCCTCTCCTCCTTTTCTAGAAGTATCTCTCTCTCAGCCTTTTGTCACCTGAAGAGGTTTTCAGACAAAAGATCAGGCTGAACGATCACATGGTGACTTGTGATTTGGATGGGATCAGAAGGTTTCTGAAGACCTGCACAGTAAATGCATACACAAGAGAGAGAGACAGAGGAGGATGTTTGCATAGCCCTGGACATTAAATAAGATGGAAATTATAATGCGCCATCGCTATTCAGTGTAGCTTTGAGATGCTGAGTGTCAAAGTTTTGACGTTGCGTAGAGAAAAACTAATATAACCATTTTATTTTGGTTTATTGCCCACTGAAGGAAATATTTTTGAAAGAAACATTTTCAAAAATCTAACTTGAGCCACATGATGAAATGATGTTATATGAAATGAATAATTCATTTTTGACCAAAATGGAAGCCTATAATTCCAAGGTTGTCATTTCTTATCTTTGGTCTCTGGTTTTCATCATTTACTCATAACTTCATAAGACCATGAGGAGTTTCCTTCCAAAATGAGAAACCCAAAGCGACACCTGCTGTGTTTTCACATCAGTAGCACAGAATGAAAACAAATTACGATTTACTTTTTCAAGGATAGTAGCCTGAATAAAACTTACTGAATAGAACTCTTTACATTCACTGCAAAAACGATTCATCTTAACAAGTCATTGAATCTCATGTTGAGTCTTAAAAAATCTGCTCAGATTTCAGATGCACATCAACTTCCATGATAATTTTCTTGAATAAAGTGTTATTTTCTTTATTCTAATTTGGAGTTCTGCCTACATCGACTTTTTGGGAGTTTGGCTCATTGGTCGCCTTATATTGGATAATATACTGATCTATATTGGATAAGGCGACCAATGAGCCAAACTCCCACTGACAAGAGGATTGGTAACAAAATCATCACTGTCTGATGCACATACACTTTAGCATACAGTATGTTAAGTAATCAAAGGCAACTGGCATTAACCACAATATGAAGATAACCTGTTAGTAATCCAAAGTTGGTATTGGTTTTTATTTTATGGCCTGTAGATTAATCTAAAAGGAAAATTGCAATCTTCATCATGAGTGAAGTCGATTACAAATCAACAGCACAAAAAACTAGCTGTCAGGCTAACTTCACTCACTTGCTGTGTAAACAAAACAAATTACACTCAAAGTCTCATGGGAAGAGAGATCTACCATTGAAAATAGTTCCAAAAAGTGCTTCTTTTTTTCTATTTTACCAATCCCCTATAGAGCCTGTCATTAAAATGAACTAAACATCAGCTTTAGAGCTGCTGCAAGTTCTCATTTTTTCATTTAGGTTAGTGCTAGTTGCCTTCGATTGCTTAACATACTGTATGTTAAAGACAGATATGATATGACTTTGATGACAATCCTCTCATCACATACTGGGTAAGGAGACCAATGGCCAAACTCCCAAAAAGTTGGAGTAGTCCTTTAATCTGCCTGTTGAAAGATACTGACACTTTCACTTGTTTTAAGAAAAATAAGGTTTTAAGATGGAATATGAGAATATATTACTTGTAAAGATGGACTTTTTTTTTTTTGCATAATCTTTTTAATAGTCAGTAGAAATTGGTTATCATGGTTTTTAGTGCTCCCTGCAGAATCCATGTTGTAACACCAGTGAGGCCTGCTGGACATCTGTGTCAGTCTGTGTTAAAGTCAAGATGTCTTCAAACCACCCCCATCCCACACACACACACACACACACACACACACACACACACACACACACACACACACACACACACACGCCTGGCTGGCATCCTCAGGATAACATCACCACTCGCTGTCACTGTCACACATGAAAGAGTCTTTTTTCCCTGATTATGGATGGTCCCTTAGAGTTGCCTGACAGCAACATGTCAGTATCTCCTAACAGAGCGCTCTGAAGAAAAACAACCCTTGAGAAGATTCTGTTCTCTGTGGAAAGACGTGGAAAGTTTATGAAAGTGCCCTTCTTTTGCAATTCACTGGCAGCACTCGTTTTGTTTGGTGCAGTTTTCATTTCCTTGTGAGAACTGAGAGTGTTTTAGTCCTACAAACATTTCAAAGAATACTCGCCTGGACTCCTGAGTGTCGTCCCGCCAACTTTTCAGATTTTGTGGAGCGAGTCAGATAGTCTGGTGTTTCCCTCGTCAACGGCTTGTTCTCGCTCTGAGAAACAATCGAGCCAATCAGAGCCTTTGTGGGTGGGACTAAAGTTTGAACCAGCAGCTAGCTAAATAGCTTATCTAGATAGCTATAGAGCTCAACAGTGACTGCCCACTTTTGAACGGCTCCGGTTCCAGGAAGTGAATTTCCCATTCATTCCTCCATTGACATTTCAGAAAATCCTTATATAAAGAGTTTTAAGCCTGTAACCAACTACGAGATGAATCGTGACCATAAAACATTTTATTAGGAGCAAAAAAAATTGGAAAACAGAAAAAAGGCAAAGGTTTTTTTTTTTTTTTTCCCCGTTTTCCCGTTTTCCAATTTTATTTTTTTTGTTGCTCCGAATCAAATGTTTTATGATCACGATTCATCTCGTAGTTGGTTGGCTTGGTTACAGGCTTAAAACTCTTTATATAAGGGTTTTCTGAAACGTCAATGGAGGAATGAATGGGAAATTCACTTCCTGGAACCGGAGCCGTTCAAAAGTGGGCGGTCACTGTTGAGCTCTATCGGCTAGTATGGCTAGTTTGAACTTGAAGGTCAGCTAGCTAACTAGCTAACCTAGATATCTTAGTATGGATAGATTGTATTTTTCCAGTTAGCAGCAGAGTGCTAGGCTTCATAATCTTAGCGTCCTCCTCTCTTAATTCTTGCCTTTTTCACTGAGCTTCAGTCGAACATTACGTAGCCACAAAAACCTTCGTTGGCTCCGCCCTTTGAGGTTTATCTTGACCAATGACATTATTTCTGCCTCCAGAGCAGCTCTGTGTTTATATAATTAAACTCCAATCTGCGAGAGTTTGACTGTGAAGACTTTACCTGGGCCGGGTTTGGCTTGAACAAGATGTCAGGTGACACAATTATGAGATCTGTTTAAAGGACCATACCGATGTTTTTGCATGCTTTAGCCCATTTACTACACATACTTTACATTACTACTGACCATTTTCCAGGGTTACCATAGTATATATACCATACTTTTTTAGAATTTTGAATATTTACTCCATTTCCCTATTGTTTTTTTTTTTTTTTTTTTAATGAAACAATCTTTTCTTCAGGGACTATTTTCTGGGGGAGACGTACATTCTGGTGCATTCATGTGAAATGGTGCATTCATGTGCTGTCAGATAAACTGGAAAAATGATTTTCCTACTTGGTAGTCAGCCAGACTGTCATAACTTTTTTAAAAGCAACAAGAAGCCATATCCACATTATTATTTTCATTGCGAAAATAATAATGTGGATATGGCTTCTTGTTTGTCCATGTTTTTTTATCGTTCATCTTCTCGGTTTGATTTTCTGACCAAATAGCACATGAATACAGTGCTGTGTGGCAGCCGACTTTGAAGTCCTGGACGTCGGAGCTTCCCAACAGCATGTGAACGCACCAGAAGATGTGTAGATTTTTTTAAATCAATGCGGGCATTAAACAAAATTACCACACAACAATAAAGTAACTTTCAGCGGCACGTTCACTGTGATGGATTACCTATCTCAAGCAAGTTTCAAGTCTCTGCAAGTTGATTTTCATACTGTACTGAAATGAATGGAAACAAATGTCTGCCTGGAAGGTAGAAAAAACACATTCCAAAATATAAAAAAGTGTGGTACGCTTTGAAAAATGGTCGGCAGTAATGTAGTATAGGTGAAAAGTATACGTGAATTGTAGTAAATTGGCTGAAACATGCAAAAACACCGGTATGGTCCTTTAAAGGAGTCAGGGGCAATTTGTCTTGAATGCAACACGGATTAGTTCATTCCCACACTGCCAGATGATTGATGCAGCCTGGCACACCGTACCAATTAGTCAGACTGAAGCAGAGTGTACTCATTTTTTTTCCCATATGAAAAACTTATTTAAGTTTAGAAACTTTTTTCAAACAGACTCGTGTGCAATATGCCTTCCCTCTGCGCTTTTGACACTTTAATCAAGGCCACAGCACAACAAGTTGAAGATAGAGGCATCTGTTTCAGGATGCAATATCCTGAAGGAAAAACACACATCAATCAGGACGAGTCCAACCTGAATTTTCAACAAGATAAAAAAAAAAAAAAAGATTTGTAAATGACACCTTTCAAATTTTCAAGAGATAAATGATAGGGGAATCACTATGTCTCCAATCTGTGATGATTAGATGTCAAACAACTCAGTCATTATCGGCTTTTACAAAGTTTGTCCCGAGGCGCTTGATAGACAGAACAATCAATACAATCAAAACACAGGCGGACAAAAACTAAGAAAAAACAAACAAGAGAATAAAGGCAAGAAAAAGAGAAAAAACAGGATAAAGGACAGGAGCATGGACATGACTGTGTGTGTGAAGTCATAATTAAGTAATAATTTGCATATTTAGAGGGGAGAGAGGATATAAACACACCAACACATTGCGCCGTTGCTCCTTCCTCCCTCTAAATAAAGGCTTTTATTATAAAAACTCACAGTTGTGCCTGGACTTGGATTCTTGTGCTTCCAACCATAGAAGTACAATTTTCCTTTGTCTTGTCTCAGGAACCAAACACAAACTTGACCTGATCAGAAACAGACTTGTGGCTATTGATCAGAATCTCAGTTTTGTCAGAGTTTAACTGAAGGAAGTTATTTGCCATCCATTTTTTAATGTCAGCTAAACAGAACAGAAAGAAGAAAGTGTTTTAACAGAAAGAAATTATTAAAATCAGAAGGTTTACATCTGGGAGCTGCCCAACCTGGACTCATAAAATTTTGTGAAATGAGCATGAAGTCTGAGACGCAGACTACATGTTGTGGCCACGAATTATGTGAAGATTACGTTCCTCTACCATAAATTGGATTATGTGACAACAGCACAAACTGGACACAGCACCTCTCACATGAAAAGGTTGGCTAACAATTAAGTTGAGGCAACTAAAACAATTTGGTTAAGGTTAGGGAGGGTTAGGGTTAAATAAGAAAAACTTCACTCACACTCACAGTAGCAATCTTCTTGGTATGAGTTGGGCGGTTCGTTAGGAGAGAGAACACAATCTGAGCCAACCATAGGAAATGACCCTAAAATGCAAGGGATTGTGGGTACAAGGTGACAGATGTTGACATCGTATAGCCAGCAGTTCCTCATGCTTGGAAAGCCTAGCAGAACAAAATGAAGTCTGGACTGATGCTCATTATTCATCTGTTTCTTCATGTGTTCTTAACTGGTGTGAACACCACAGAAGAAGAGACAGACAAGTCCATCATGCTGAGCTGAAGTTACAGGAACTGGAGTCAGATTTGTTTTGACTCTCTCTCTCTCTCTCTCTCTCTCTCGCAGGATGACAGGTCACCAAAACTCTGTCCAATAAACAAGCTACTTGTGAGCCCATGTGACTTCTATTTAATAGCGCCGGTTCGGTTGTAATTGGGCAGCGAGAATCAAATACAAAAATTCAACAAAGTAAAATTTTCCACTATGTTTCATACTAAATAAAATGAACTGTAGGTGTGATCGCAGTTTAAAAATTTGGGGAACTATGCACTTGAAATGTTGGTGCTAATTCTACTGCTCCTCTCATTCTAGTTGCTCTGGATAACACTGACAAAGTGAATGCAGGCTGTTCCTCAACAACTAGCTACCCTCGAGACGCCCTTGAGCAAGGCATTTACCCTCTAATTAGACCAGTAGAGCTGCTCAGCGGCCAGCAGCAGAAAACTGTGGCTGTGCTGGGAAACTCCCTGGCAGGAATATGTGGAGCTGTATGAATTTAAAGCAAGGTGTAGCTGAATACAGCATGTGTAGTCTTCTCTAGAGCAGTAGAAGTAAAAAAAAAAAAAAAACCTCCCTGGCACAAGCTTGTACACAGAATGAGACCTCACTATTTTGACCGCCTCGGATCTATATGCTATTAACATACAATGTTCCCTGGAATGAACGTGTCCAGCATGGCTGATGCTGCTCTGTGGTGAGCTGTAACTTGCTGCCATCAGTTGGATCCAAAATCCCTCCGATATCTCAACCTGGGTGTCAGGACAACCCAGAGGCTCACAAATTGATTGATCCAACTAATTTTGGAATTTGAAAAAATACACTGAATGAACAAAATATTAGGGTCGTCTTCCTGTTATTGTGCTGCAGCCCTTTTTGTACAATCCACATCTAAACTGTCTAAAAACGTAGTCACACGGAAATGAAAAATGACTCGTTCAGCTCATTCAAACTGTTATCTCATACACCTATATGACAATTTATGCCAAGTGCCTTGCTCATGGTCAGCTTCACTGAGGGATGAGCTCCTAGATGTAAACTGTTTGAATATAAAGCAGGGTGTTGCCAAAAAAAAAGAAAAGAAAAAAAGAGTAGCATTCAAAAATACATGGCAGAGAGAAAATGAGAAATCTGCCTTCTTTTATTCTTGCCCAAAAAAGCCCACTTTTTGCAGATACATAGTATTTGCAAACAGAAACATTAAACCGAGGTCACAATAGGGGAAATCCTCAAAACAACAAAATAACAACAGGAAACACCGACTGACTGATTCACTTCAGTTCAGTTCACTTCAGTTTACCTCCCGTATCGAGCGAGTCTTAACTGGAGCTGGACGTCCCTCAGCTGTCGGTGTGCCACGCTTCCTCTTGGTTTCGACTTCCCAGTGCGATCCGCCCCTGCTGCCTCGGGCTCCCAAGATGCATTTCACCAAGCTCCCCTCACCTGAAAGCCATCACCTTTCATCCCTGTGTGCCAAGCATGTTCCCAATCACACATCTGTCTCCATCGGAAGGAGAGAAAATAGAGGGGATTGTGTAGTTGTAGTTATATGAATTAGTAAGGGTTAACTGGTTATCTGTGAGTTCCTGTTTTGTTTTGTTTTTTTAGTCTCCATCTTTGTCTCTCAGCCTCACTGTGGTGTTTCTGCTCTGCACTTCCCACAGATCACCTGTCAATCAAACAGTGTGGGCGGAGCTTGGGTTTTCTGTTGCTGCAGTTTGAGTTTCTCTTTTCTTTGTCTGTTCAGCCATGGTGGCTATCACTGCTCATGCTAACTACCCAGTTCTTCTTCTTCTGTTTATTCCAAACAAACAGGAAACGTAAAACGCATCACTTCCTGTGCGGCGGAGGATTTTTCCCAGGAAAGAGCGACCAGACACCGGCTGCTCAGAACAGACAGAGGAGAAGATTTCATCAACTGGATACAGGTTATAGCAATCGAAAGGAGCAGAAAGGATGTTTATTTATATGAAAATGTCACAGATTATTACTTTAATATAGTTCTTCTCTATTCCACATATTCCCCTCCCTCTTTTTAGTTAACTACATTTAGCTAACTCACTCTCTTTCTCTCTCTCTCTCTCTTCTTTGTGTTATGTCTCTCTTCTCTCACACTGTCTTTCTCTCTCTCTTGTCTCCATATCTCTTTCTCTTCCTCTCCCTTCTCTCTTTTCTCTCTCTATCTCTCTTTCTCACACCCTTTCTCTCTTCTCTCACACTGTCTGTCTCTCCCTCTCTCTCTCTCTCTCTCTCTCACACACACACACACACACACACACACTCCTCACCCCCGTGTGCCTCCAGATCAGCCGGCATTGATTTCACCTCGTCATCTCCTCTCCTCTGTAATCCACGTAATCCAATGAGAGATGGATGTGTGTGTATGTGTATGTTTAGGTGGAGTGTGTGTGCGTGTGTGTGTGTGTGTGTGTGTCCATGCTTGCTGGCCCACATGGTTTATTATCCGTCTCACCCTGACCAGTCAATCATCTGAGGTCAAAGTCAAACCTGATGGCCACTGAGTGTTAAACTTAGCACCACATGTCAATCATCACCACAAGGGATAAATGCAAAAAAAAAAAAAATATATATATATATATATATATATATATATAATGTTTAAGAAAGTAAAATATAAATCAAAATAACATAGGCCTACTACTATAATAATAATAACAATGCAGTCTTTTCCATCCAGGAGCACAATTTGCTTTCCAATCTAAAATACATTTAAAATATACATTTATATTCTACAGAGTTAAGAAAAATAGAAGTAAGAAAATAAATATAAAAAATATGTAGAATATGTGCATTATACTACAATAAAATAAAAAATATGTAAAGTACCGTATGTGCATTATAAAAATATGTGCAAGTAAAAATAAGTAAAGTATGTGCATTATACTACAATATATAACAACAATAATATAGAAATAAGAAAAATAAGAAATTTGTGGGAGCTAGAAATCATGTAAGCTGACATTTCCTCTTCTTACAGTCTGGGGTTGTGGAGGTGGTGAAGGTCATTTCGGTTATTATCTGCTCACGGCAGTACAAACTCAGATGAGTGTTTTTTCTTCGTACAGCTCACCAGCAGCTCTCCAGGCTCGCTGCCGGAGAATCTTTCTTCCAAACTGCTGCAGTAAACGGAGTCCGGTCCTTCAGGCTTCAAAAAGGGCAGAAAATGTCCGAAATGTCTCCATACAGCTCGTGTCGTATAATCCAAGTCTTCTGACGCCATGTGATCGCTCCATGAGTGGAAAAAAAGGAGATTTTTGCAATTATTTAATGAAAATCAAGTCTTCCTCCATTGTATTCTGCTCTCGCATTACCAGTGTGTGTGTGTGTGTGTGTGTGTGTGTGTGTGTGTGTGTGTGAGAGACAGTGTGCGACTTCTGTGGCTGCATGGTCTCATAAGTCAGTACAATAGCCAATTGTTTTGCATTTACCAGAGCTTGGATGACATCTGCTCATGCATTCATTCATTCATTCATTCATTCATTCATTCACCCGGAGGTACAAACCAATGTGTCAGAATCAGAGGAGTTATTCATGTTGGTACTTACATAACGTTGAATCTGCAAAACTCTCAAAAGTAAAACACAATAAACTTAAAGTACAAGATCATCTTTGGGACGAAATAATGACAGATGCAATGTTACAGAAGAGGAGAACACTTTTTTAAAATTACATTTTTTCCCCATCAATATCGCTTCCTCTCCAACATTTAACCTCTCTGACCTCTAAGCCATTTTGTATTTTGCTCTGTCCTGCCAATCACATTCCTGCTCTTTCCTCTAAAGGCGGCAGTATAGTAGAAATGAAACTGAAAATTGCGTTGTGTTTTTTTCGCACAGGCAATTTTTTTTGTTGTTTTATTTTCCTAAACTTCATCAAACAAAAAGACGGTAGAAGGTGCACATCCAGTTTCATCAGGCGCAGGACAACAAAACAGAAGGATGTCCGCCATCACTGTTGCACCCAAAAAACACAAATTATCAAGATGTGCTCTCTCTCTCTCTCTCTCTCTCTCTCTCTCTCTCTCTCTCTCTCTCCTTACTTGCCTTTCCACAGCTGAATTATTTATCAGAAGAGAGAAAGTGAGTGACGGACAGCACGGTTGAGGATTGTGAGTGGGATTCAAAGATTCTCCTAATAGGGGAGAGGTTGTAATTAACGTGAGAAACTACACTTCTCATTCATTTTTCAGGACCTGAATATTTTATCCACTGAGTTCCAAGAGCGAAGAACTTTTCCTCTGCGTGTCCAGGAAGAAGCGGTCTTACATCAAAGGTTTTCGGCTGATTTATAGTAGGATTCCTCGTATTACCCTCCACGCCTTCCAATGCTCTAATCTTTAAAAACCCCATTGATGTGAGTTAAGTTATATGTATATTCCCACCCAGCTGCTACAGCCACGGCCTCCTGCTGCTGGCCACTGAGCAGCTCCAATAGAGAAGTTGTTGGTTAAGTGCCTTGCTCAAGGGCACTGCGGCAATAACTGCACACTTTTGAAACCCAGATTTTCCCTGCTGGTCCGGGAATTCAAACAGGGAATGTTTGCTGTGCACTAGGGATGGGACAATATATCGAAATTCAATATATCGCAATACAAAAATGTGACAATACGTATCGTGGGTCAGAAAAATGAATCGCAATATCAGCTCCATGTTATTCTGCTGTAGGAATCACAAATGAGACTCTTGACCATCACAGTTTCACAAGCTCTCCATCCAAATTATATTATCGTCACTTTGTAATGACATTTTTAAATTGTTGTTTACATTCTAGCAGCCAATGGCATCGCTAGAAATATTTGTGTCTCAGAAATAAACAGAATTCTGCACAGTCAGACTTTGTTGTCATTTAACTTTTATTTATTACATGGTATGGTGGTTGTATTGAATCGTGAACCACATGTTGTTTATCGAATCGCATCGTGAGATAAGCGTATGCTCCCATCCCCACTGTGCACATGCTGCTCTTTTACATACCGTTCATTCACAATTCATACACTGCAAAAAAAAAATGACAAGCCGTCGAGTGATTTGAACTTGTTCCAGACATATCGAGCTTATTTCATGATATTTTTAGTCAAATTATCTCACTGCACTGGCAGATAATCTTGCTAGTTTCAATAAATTTCACTTGATTCATGCCAATATGACTTCTTTCAAGAAATTATCGTAAAACAATGAAGAAAATCTTGAAACACTAAATTTTCACTTTTACCAAGTAAATGTCCTGAGAGAAGTTACATTCTCCTGAAAAAAAAAGTCAAATTTGTTGAAATCGGTAAAATTATCTGCCAGTGCAGTGAGATGATTTCACAAAAAAAATCTTAAAATAAGCTTGATAAGTCTGGATACAAGATAAAATAACGTAACAAGTCTGTCAGTTTTTGCAGTGTTCAACCACAGCCTTCTACTGGTGACCACTGAGCAACTTTACTGGAGCGACTGGGATGAAGTGCCTTGCTCAAGGGCTCTTCAGCGGTAGTTGGAGACTTTCCTCCAACCAGAATTTCCCAGCATGACCGGCGACATGAACTAGCAACCTTCTGGTCACAGTCCCACATGTCTGACCTGTGGGCTGCTGCCGCCTCTTACTGCTTTTCAAGAAGAACATTTTTTTTTCACTTTTTGTTTTTTGTTTTCATATTTTTAAACGGTATACAGTGTTATCTCTGTCGGTTTTCTGAAGACTTACTGTTCGTCTACAGACCCGAGGTTTAATGCTAATTACTGGGTAAGAAAAATCCATGTTCAAAGCCAACTTCTGTTGCCAAGAACTTTGATGTACAAATCCACACCTCAATACGGCATGGCGCTGACATCAATGAACATAAAAGCGCAAGTCAAATATAATTAGTTATAATTTGTCTTTGCAGTTGAAGAGACAGTTGAGGTTGTTTTCTGCCAAAGCGTGAAGGCAAGGGTGATATGGAAAGGAATATATTATAACATCCTGATTTATACCTCATATATCCTTGTGTATAATTTAAAATAAGAAACTGCATTCTATTCCACTAATAGCTTCAATTTATGTTTTTTTTTTAATGGGAGCACACCTCAAAGCAATATTACTTTATCACTATTGTATTGTGGCAACTGTCTGTGTGATTAACTTCTGTAACAGCTTGAGCCACAAGCAAAAAAACAATTGACATATATTTACGTTCAGGAAAAATGAATAAGATAATTGCATGATCAAAAATAATGAAAAGGAGAGAGAGGAAAAAGAGAGAGAGGAAGAGGGAGAGATGACGGCACAGAAATGATTTCTGCACTGTACCTTTAACAAGAGAAACCAAACCAAAAAAAAATCACTAATGATAAAACATCCATTAACGTCAGCCTCTAACTGCACACTTAACTAGCTCGGGTAACAAGCTGACAGGCTTTGTCATCTACCAGGAACACTTACAGTAGATAGCACTTTATTCAATCTCTCCCTTTAACCTTGGGGAAGTCAGTCCGGTTTCTTTTCCATTATCTGAAATTGTCCCTGTTCCAAAGATAAGCCAAAGACTTCAATTTAAGCTCCCTTTGATGACCAAAGGCCCGGTGCCTCTGCATGCTCAGCCAGGATTAATTTTTGTCCTCTCTGCCACTTCAGCCTTGCATTCACGTCCTGAAGTCAGTGCCAAGAGTTTTGTTATCCAGCACACCTGGACGAAAGAGCCTCCCGGAAGTCTGTGAAATGAGCGCAATGTCTTAAAATGCAAATACATGCTTTGTGTCACGAAAAGTGAGAGAAATCCGGTTCCCGCCACAAAAGGATTACAGGAAGGAGAGAAACATGCAGTAAGGGTGTGGAGGTCGGGAGAGGCGGATGTACGCTCAACTCCGACCACCTGGGATCAATTCCCATGACAACTCATGACAACACGTTTTCTACAGGGAGGGAAGGTTTCATTTTTTTGCAAAAGTTTCTCTTATTTAACCATGACCAAAACCTTAAGCAAAATGTTTTACTTGCCTAAACTTAACCATTAGCTAACCCTTTCCTGTGATGAACAGGTGAAAATAGCGTGGCCAGTTTGTGGTGTTGTCACATAATCTAGCACGTAATCTACGTTTCAGAGTCTGTGCCCATTTCACAAAATTTTGTGAGACTGTTGCAATGAAATGAACCAGGGACACACTGTCCTAGATGTCAAAATGTAAAAAAAATTGAATTTTTGCGCACCTTAAAGTCTTGAGTGACAGTTGTCTAGGACAAAAAAACAAAAAGTAGATAGTGAGGAAGCAATACAATCCCCGCACACTGTCTACACATGCATAATACTTTTTTGCGATGCTCATAGGATCTTCATCAGGCCAAAAGGTCTCATTTTTTCCTGAAGGTCCAACATGCGTTCTTGTGCCATAAAAAAATCCCAGTCCTCCCTGATGAAAGCATAGGCTGATACGTGTGTTAGCTCTCTCCAATTAAAGGCTTCTTGACCTTCAAACCCCTGAGTGCCTGGACTTGGATTTACTACGGTACAAGAACACATCTGTGGTCAAAATATTTCCTTCCTTTCTTTCCAGTACAATTCCTGCCCTCCAGGACGGCCTGCGGTGGTTTAGGGAAGCCTGAAGCTCTCCTAGTGTCTTCCCTCGTTCCAGTCCACATGGTCTTTTGGTCAGCCCATGGTCAGCAGTAGAACGGATAATAATCATACTCCAAGTCCAAGTCCAAGTCCAAGGGAGGTACTGTATCCACCTGAGGGCTTGATGTACAGCATTATCATTTTATTTCTCCAAAACAAATGCAAATATGTGGTTTGGAAAAATGTGCGTGCCAGTCAATCCTTTTTACTGGTCTGAATGCCTTTATTAATATACAGCACCTTGCAAGAGTATTCAGATCCCTTGTCTTTTGGCACATTTTGTTGTGCTTTATTTTAAATTGTTATTTAAAAATTCATGTATTCAGGATTTTCTGCTTGAGTTCTGTGAAAAGCACTATAATCTATCAAAGTGAAAAAATTGTTGAAATGTGAAATGTGATAGTATAAAGTTAAAATAACAGAGAAATAGTATTCAACCCCTTTGCTTCGTTTTGGGATAAACTGCCACATAAGTAAAAATTTGCTCAACTTTTGTTAACATCTGTTAGATGTCATGTTTTTATAAATGTTTTTCTTGCTAACAAAGCTGAGACCAGGTCCTGTACTTAAATCTTAATGGGACTTAATGGGGTTTTAGGGTGCAGGCTGGACTCTCCATTAGAATACTTGAGCACAGTATGGGATATATGGTTCATTCATGGATGATATTAGAGTCCAGTTCTTAGATTTAAAAGAAAAAATAACCAATCACTGTAATACAGAAGATGTAGATTCAGTGGGTTTTTCCAGTCTATTTTTACTATGGAAGTGAATGGAGAAATTGGACAGGAAAAACTCATAAATAAAACTGCAAATTCTGTGTTTTCCCAAGCCGTGATGTGAGGGTGATGATTTATATTTTCTCTGAAACTGGACTCTAATGTGAGTTTCTCTGTCATATTAATTTAATACATTCACATGAATGTATTCAGTTTTGTTTTCTCTTAGAACAGAGTGGTCTGCATATAACTCAGACTGAAAATCCTGAATAAATGCATTTTGAAAGAACTTAATAGCACAACAAAATGAGCCAAAAGTCAAAGGGTCTGAATGCTTTTGCAAGGCACTGTAGTTAATTTTGGTTATGCTGTATGCTGTAGGAAATAGTGAAACATTAGCCTTTTACCAGACTACAGCAAGATACATTATATATCTTATTGCATAGAAGCCTATCACTGTGTTCTATGATTGCTGTTCATGCGCCTTATTGTTTTGCGCCTAATAAGCAGTTAATAAACAATGTTAGTAAACATTGCATCAGACTTCTTGGAGGTTTATGTTTTTATTGTACGTGGTCCCTGTTAAATAAACGTAAACTTCATAAAATTTCACCCTTTGCACTGAAGTGGCTTCCAACCTTTTCATTTTCTTTGGAAGACCTTATTTTTGCCCCACTGTTCTGTAGTGGATAAACACGTTCTTGTCAGAGTAATGGATGAAGAGTGTAGAATTGTAGATTAAGTACGAGTGCCTTAGCCTCGCAAAGGCCCAGTACCTGATGCAATCATTGATAAACCACCAAGTTTGGCTTACAACGCTTCAGCCGGAGCCACTCTTTTAGCAAGTGCATACTTTTTTTTGAAGCTTTATTTCATCACGGAAAGTTGACTGAGAAATCTCTTTTTCAGTCCCGCCCTGCTTCACATTTATACAGTTCCACACATTCACAACTGGGAGCCGCCCAGTACAACCACTCTCTCCTGCTGAGCAGCTCCACTGGGGGCTGAGTGCCTTGCTCAAGGGCATGGTGAGTGGTACACTTCCCCCATCCTGATTTTAACCAGGTTCAGGAAATCAAGTTCACAAGGCTTTTTCTCTAACCTTCAGGCTGCCATTAGCACTTTGGTAGCAGCTAGGGTGGCGTAGTGTGTCGGGGGTTTTGGTTATTTTCCAACATTTGGTTTCAGAAAAAGAGGGAGAATTTCATGCAAGTTATTGCAGCTGAGGCGTTGTAAGTAGGAAGACCATCACACAACCGGAGGACCGGGGTTCAGCTTGGGGCGGAGCTTGCCTTTAATGCATATGGGTGCAAGCTATAGTTATGATCTGTCTACTCAACCATGTTACAGGTCCAAAAGGGCAAAAAATAGTATCATAGTATCTTATCAGTGCACTGAGATTACAGTTAAAATTCACAACTATCATGCTACAGAAAATGCAGTGCTAATTCCCAGTGAGCGCTCAAAACAACATGAGCGTGTAGCTGAAACTTGGTGTATTTATTTACCAATTTGCATCAAATCATGTAAGTGCCTCTGCCATGTTGCACCAACTGTACAAATATTTGTTTCTAGATTATATCTTTGCAAATTTGTCCCTGACTGTGTTGATAAAGGTAATGAATGAATTAGCAATGGAAAATAGTCAGTGATTGTTGATAATATGCTTATTTACCTTATGAACAATTTTTACCAATATTACTACATTCCAAGGGATTCTCTGCATTGCTGTCCATGGGTGCCAGGCACCCAAAGCACCCATTCAAATTCTGCTTATGGTTCAAGCCCCCATGTTGGCAACATCCAAAACAGTGAATCCCTACCAGCTCCAGGGGTGCTGCTCTGTCGATCAATAAAGTATCAATGCCGCCACTACTTTTGCTCTTGCACTGTGAGAAAAAAAATGTGGAGTTCTGTACCTTGTCTGTACCTTGTTTTCTCACAGTGTGCCATGTTGAAATCAACCTAATGCTTGTTGGAAAGGACACAAAACATGTGCCACAAAATGACACACGTGTGGGAAGTGTGACAACAATTGGTTTGGAAGTGCATTAACCAGATAGAGAACAATGTTTTGAGTCCAGCAGCAGCCACTGAGCATACAGGTAGGCTCTCAATAAGCACAAGCACAGTCTATTCACAGAAGGAGACAAGCTGTAGAGGGACATTAAAACTTCACACAGACACTTTAAGTCATTTTCAATGTTTTTTCCTCTTCCCACCCGGACCCGGAGCCTCGCGCTGGATCAAAGACCTCAGTGGACAGACTTTACCGGCAATCAATAAAGCTTCCAGAAAGGTGAGGAATTATCTGATGTGAGAACTCTGTTCAGACCTGGAGTCTGACAGACGCGATAAGCTGAAAATCTGTTTGTTCAGGATTGGTCCTGGCTAACACATTTTTATTTTCAGAAGTGCTTACACTCAAAAAGTAAAAAGGCTTTTGAAGAACCTTTGGGGGATTCAAGCGTAGCCCAGTGGGGTCATACATGTGGTTGCAGAGGTGGGGAACCATCTCTAAGCACACTCAATCTTTAACATATGGTTGTTCTAGGAACCCTTGAAGTCAAGCGTCCCAAGAGTCTGCAGGCTTTCATTCCAGCCAAACACCGATTAGCACAACTTTAACCAGACAGGAGGGACTAATCAGAGAACTCAGCTGCTGTAGTGTTTGGTTGGAATGAAAACCCGCAGACTCCTGGGTCACGATGGTACATGGTTGTGAACCGCTGCTGTAGGGTGTTTTTTCCTAGTGAGGAACCTCGGAGGTGCTTATCGTCTCCCCTTGGATCTTAGAAGAATTCCCCTACTTTTAGGAGTGTAGGCTTGTGCTCAGAGCTGATCTGGCCTGTGGCTGATAAGGCATTAGAAAGACCTGCTGTGGAACCACATGCTGTAATGCCGCTGCCAGCCTTGGTCAGATCTCCACCTGGATCATCTCTCCTGTGTCTCCTCTGCTCTGTATCACTTTAATCCTTCCTACATGCTTAATTAAGTAAACATATTGGAGGATTTGGTGGATTTTTTCTTTTACTTCCTTTTGCTTTTAGCCAAGGAAGATTTGCTCGTACGCACATATGCTCTTTATTAGCACCAACCTGCTTTACACTCATTCAGTTGCAGACATTCCCACCTAGGAGCTCTCCAGTACAACACAGCCTTCTACTGAACAGCTCCACTGGAGCAGTTGGCAATCGATTGCCTTGCTCAAGGACACCTGGTAGTTCCTGAAGGAGAGGAGAATATGTCTTATTAATTTCCCCTGCCCAGATTGTCCCACCCGGGCATCAAACTGGTGCCAGTCACAAGCTCGCTTTTATAGCCATTAGGCTGCCGCCGCCTGATATTATACTAATCACTGATGAGGGTCAGCCAGCTCTTCTCACTGAAAAATGAAATGTGTTTCATTGCTTTATTGAACTGTTTTTCAGGAACTGTTTGAGGGAAAGTATGTACACTAAAACAAGTGAATTACAACACTTAATCATAAATAAATATCTCCTGGAATGCACTAAACATCACAAATACATCATATATAACAGTGTAAGAGTATCTGAGGGTGGAATTTCATGAGAGTTTTAGTGTCCCATGATGGCCTAAATGCTGTTTCACAGGCGTTTCCACGATGCCAAAAATAAAATTCTGGAGAAAACGCTGAATCCTTGTCATTTTCTGGCATGAAAATGGTCAAATTTAAAGATATTAAATATCAGCAAAAAATATCAGCTATCGGCGACTTAAGTCTAAAAATATTGGTATCAGTGTCAGCCTTCAAAAACCCAAATCGGTCAAACCCTAGTACATACCTGTATATCACTCTCCATCATTCAACATTCACTATACCATATGTGCCATAACTTCTTCTGATTGAAAAGATTCTTTGCATCTCTCCAGTGTGTCAGGCCCGACCCCGCCATCGCTCTTTGTCACGAGAACCAGTGAATCTAGACAAAGTGGAGCTTTGTAACAATTCATCCAAACCATTAAGAGGCCTCAGAGGGATGCAAACAAACTAGCTGAGAGCATGTCAGTGGTGTACAGAGCTCACAGGTCACTGACCATGTCCAGCATATTCTGGGAACTAGACTTTAATTCTGCAATTAACAGTTCCAGTGCAGATCCTATAGTTCCTTCCTTTGTCTGGTCTGCGCTGAGTTGACGAAAGGCCCAACGGCAGACAGAGAGGCATGCTGGGACGCCACTGAGCTGAATAGACCTCTCATGGGAATTGTGGTGTGCAGGCGTGCATCCCATTCGCTTAATCAGGGATCGATGTAGCGCAATTAAAAGCGACAAAGGCAAATTTGTAAACAAAGAGCTGCTACCGCTGCTCTTTCGATCAGTCGATCTGACTTGTCCGAACCAGATCGAGTCTTGCTGAACGTCCACAGGCAGGCGTTGCTTTGTTTCCAAAAGATGTTTTGCAATTAACTAATCAGGGATAGTCGCTTTGCCTGTACAACTCACTACATACAGTGTAAATATAACCAGCACTTACTTAGTATACTTAGTAAAGGTAATACTTTCTGTGACCACTGATGAAATGCATAAAACCTTTATAAAGAGCTAAAATTTATTAAATATATAATGCAATCATAACGATGTATAAACATGGTTTATACATCGTTTGTATTACAAGTTTGTATTTCATTATGCCAATACATATTTATAAGGTATTATTGATGTGGCTTTACATCAAACGATGTGACAGCTCACAATATGTGGTACTTTATGCGCACTGCAAAAGTTTTGAACAGTAGATTGACAAACAATATTTTCTTGCAAAGTGCCATGAAAAACTCAGTATTGCCAATACCTATATATAAAGGACAAAAACCATATAGTGTGCAACATTTCAAGGTAATTTTCTGTCTCATGTTTCCATATAACTGCTTACATACAGTAGATCCGATGTAATTTACTAGCAAGTCTTTCACACACCAGTTACAAAGACTTGATATTGTAAGTTGTAAGTAATGCACTAGCAGCATCATGAACAATTTATGTCAAACCATGTTCATAGATTTTTTTTAATTATTTTTGGACCTAACTGTTTGTAATGCATTAACCATGGTTTTCACAGTCAGTGTTAACACATAATTCAGTAAGCTAAACATAATAGGATCATAATAATAGGATATAGGATATGTAGAATCCTATGATGGCTTCGAAAGATATGTGAGAGACAGTATTAAGCATGTTTTTTTGAAGGTACAGAATTTCAGACGTCAGTAGCCAATGGCAGAGGTTTTTCTTGGGTAAAAAAGTGGGAGCATCAACTCATGCAGTTATTTAATAGTTTAAGAACGTGGATGTCTATCAGTGCAGCACACTGAATTTACACAGATAATATCCTGACTCCTGACATTTCTCTACTAAAGTTGTCCGTCTTTGAAACAGCACGGTTCAAAGTTCACTGGATGAATATTTCAGTCCATACATTTCATGTGTCTGTTTTCACGTTACACAAGAAGTCTTTGGCTTCATGTGGCTTTGATCTTATTAGCAGCAGAGGTTCCAGAAAGATGTAAAGAACAAGATCAGAATCAAAGTCAGAATTACTTTATTCACCAAGTTCAACGAATGTACAGGAATTTGTGTTGGTGATAAATGTGCAGGAATTTTCACATGGGCTCATAGCTGGCACTATGTGGAAAAGTAAGAATTTTAATGCAAGTGGGCATACAGTACACACTAGACTATACTACTGTGCATACAACACAGCATTTATACTAATATTCATTTATACATCAACAGACATTGTTGCTTAAAAATACAATTTAGCCATACAAAATTTTTTAGGTTAGCTAGCCCAGCTGACTTTACAAGTTCAAAAAGGCCCATCTAGGGAAGCTAGTTAGCTAGCTTGATGCTCTGCTATTCAACATACAAAACAGCATAGGGCCTACAGCAATTTACAAAAGAGCAGAAAATATGCAGTCTGGCCATACTACATTTTCTAGATCTGCTAGCTATAGCCTAGCTAGCTGACCTTCCAAGTTCAAACTGGCCATACTAGCCTAGCGATCCAGTTACCTAGCCTGCAAAACTGCATTATATTATATTATTATATTATTATACTATTACTACTGCAATTTATACAATTTATAAATCAACAGATATTGTGTTATGTTGTGTTCAAATACAGACATACAGACAGTATAAACAACTTGGAAACTTGTTAATAAAACTTTACATGAACTTTCTTTCACCTCAACAACACCATAGTAAATTCATTAACAGGCTACTGATTCAGTCTTTAAGTCAACTTTCATTTTGTGTACTGTAACAGTTAGATTTTTATGCACACTATGTGTGCCCAGCCCACATAGGCTTACAGGACACTTCCATACACCAAATTGTAATATTCCTAAAAAAATAAGTCACATAGGTTATCACACTCGCACAGTAGCCTACATTCCCATTTTCCCCAGGCTTTACAGATAAAGTGTGCCACATAAAATCCACTTTATCTACTTTCACATTAATCTAACCAAAGGAAATCAGCAGAATTCATTTTGCTATAAAGCACCTCAGCTCATCATATTAAGGACAATCGAACATAAAACGATTTTCATTTTCTCTGAAATCCCAAATCTGTCCTCGTATGGTGTACAGCTGAATCTTCCTATTTTTAAAGTTAATGGTAATGGAACTGACCTCAACTGTGCACAGGGAGATTTCTGGCTTCTGTATTCTGTGTGTACAATTTCACACAACTGTTCTTAATAAGCCAATATTTTCTTTGTTTAGGTTTATGACAAATATCAACATATCATTTCTCTTAATAAATATGTAAGAATTTGTTCTAATTATCCCAAATAACCACAGTGGATTTACCAGGATTGCTTTTATTGGAATTTGTGAAAGAATTATCTCTTGCAAAGTTATGGCCGCCATTCAAATCCTGTCAGTGTGGATTTAGGAAATGTTGCACCAGGAGCAATCTGAGTGATTGGCTGCTCCCAAATTTTTGTCCCCTTCTCTGTGCTCTACAGAAACTCCTGTGATGCTATTTGTGGTGGCTTATTCCCCCACACAGCCAGGGGATTTGGTTCTGGGAAGCCGAAATGAGGGCCTGTTGGGCAAGACTCATCACAGATGGCAGGGGGGTAGCATCAGTCAACAGTGAACTCCAATGCACCTGGAGCAGAAGCTTTGAAGCGTGGACACTGTTTGATTTTTGTTTGGGTTTTTTTTTTTCCAAACTGACTGGGAGGGGGTTTCATAATGAAGGCGTCTATTAATTGTGAGGCTCTGTGTTATCTGTTTGATATGCAAACTAATACAAAGGCGGATGAATTGAAGTGCTGTGCAAGGAGTGGGAATGATCTGTGATGAAACCTGCTAGAGAGATACAATAGTAAAAAAAAACATTTTCTTACATATAAATACTGAGTGTTGCATCATCAAAATGTCACCAGATTGGCGTTTTAGTTATACCACACAGTATACAAGTGAAGCGACAGGTCTCACTTCCAACTACTTCTGTCTTCACTGAAAACAGACTAGACTGAGCCTTTTTTGACTGGGAGTCAATGAGAGAGTCTCACATTCAGACTAATATATTTATTTCTGCCAGAGGTTTATTTGATACAGGTAAAGCAGTGTAATGTTCCAGATCTTGGTAAGCTACAGATAGCGGCGTGAGATCTCGATGTGTAAAGCAGCTCAAATTTATCTTTTTTTTAACAGCATCATGAGTTGATTTTATGCGCCAAAGTTGTAATTGATTCAAAATGTAAATTAAAACTGCACTTCATATAATACCTACCTATATTACCTCACCTTCATTCTCAATCATTTCTTTATATATTGGAAACATGAGCCTCTAGATTGGATATGAGAAACTTTTTATGGTAACATGTTTTGAGTTTTTGTTACTTGGAGGAAAATCTACATACAACCTGAACTGACTGAATTGAAAATGAAGTAGCGCCAGTGTTGCAAAGCAGTATCAGCTGTGGGCAAGCTGAAGGGCAAATCCCAGCAGTTATTTCTTTAGAAATATTTCAGCAGCAGGTGAAGCTGTTGATATGCTAACCAGCAGAGCACAAACACTGACCTCCTTATTCAATAGTGTTTGTGTGTATGTGTGTGTGTGTGTGTGTGTGTGTGCATGAAGTGTTAGCATGGATCACCAATGATCTGTCAGGAACACATGGATGATTTTAATGTCTATGTTCTCATCACTTAACGGGGTAAGTTGACTGATGGGACAACCTACCAAAAACTTGTTGTATTCCTTGAAATGTAAAATACAAAATGTAAATATATGTCATTCTATGTCAAGTTTACAGTTGGGATTAGAATTAAAGTAAGGTTAACTACAGGGTAAGGGTTATAGCCGTGTATTTGTGATGGTTAATAATAAATATAGTCAGTGGATAGAACTGAGACGCCAGCTTGAGGTGATGTTTGCAGTTATTATGAGTTGCATTATTGATGCCAGCAATAAGCGACCTTGTCACAAAATCCACATCAACCCGCCTTTGTGTTGGAAAAAAAACACAGCAGTCCTTCACTCAAGGTCCCATGTGCTACCATGGCAGTCAACACACATCATCAGTCATCACAAAAAAAATAATGATTTATCATTGATTTGGTGGCATAGAGATACAGTTGGTAGGTAGAGATACAGGCTTCTGACTGGAAGGTTGTCAGTTTGAATCCCCGGTCAGCTGGAGTCAGGTCAGTGAAATGTTCAGCCCACTTCAACTGTTGAATTTGAACATTATTAGTGAAATTGAATGTTGTCATTTGAATATGAATTTTTAAGATTTTAATTTGTTTGATTTTAATTTACTTCTTTGAAAATCAGTTTTTCAACATTCGGTTTTAATTTAATTGAAATTGAATGTTTTGAAAAACACTAAAAAAAATCATATTCAAATGACAACATTCGATTTCCCTAATAACATTCAAATTCAGAACACATGATTCAAAATTCAGTTCCCCTGTGGCACAAACCTCAGTCAAACTCCACTGGAAGGTTTAGCCCAATTACAACTTTGCCACAGTAACACCAGCTCTCTCAGTCTCATGCATCGATTGGTTATTTCTTTGGCAACATTATCAAAACTTCTGTGACATCCATCTGACCAATTCTTCCCATTTTAATTCTGTGGTTCATGTGTTCTGTGATGACTCATCCTCAAAAAAGTCACAAACTCATCATTCTCGGTTTTAATGTTTCGATTTGTGACACAACAAGCCGGTATTTTGGTGTTTTTGAACAGTGTGAATGGCTCTGAAATCAATTCGCTTTGACCAATTGAATCTATCTGGACAGATAGACGAACAGATCATCTGCCATTTGTGGATGCTTTTTTCCCAAAGTGCCTGACAGCAGCATGAGTGCATTCACTTTCAGCTTCAGTGCTCCCAGTGACATTTCTAAACCAGCTTCTTTACTGGCTTCTCTAATGTAAATGTGGCTTTAAAAAGACAGACATACAGCTGGCCTGATTTAAAAATGGCTCTGAAGATGGGATTAGAGTTGATAAATGTAGCTCCCTTCCTCGTCAAGACTGAACATATTGGAGATAGACGGAAGTGTCCGTACTCCCCTTTTTCTCCCACATTGTTCTTTTCTTTTACATGCCAGTCTATCTGATGAAGTCTGACAAGTGGTGATGCATTTTCAAAAGGATGACAAGAAAGAGAGAATGACTGGCTGCCTGTGTCTCTTCAACTCTTGATGTCTGCTTTTTGAAGCTAGATATGACATATACTTTTAATAGGCCAATTACAGCCCGCATATGCAAATATAAAGTGAAAAAGTAATGGATTGGAAAGAAAAAAATAGGGCTGGTTGGGAAGACTTTCTCAGCACACTTTTCCCGTCGAGCTTTTTCCCCCCGCACAGAAGCATTGATTGAATATTTTCTGTTGGCATTTTAAAGCAATGCTGCGAGTTGTGAACCGAACTTTTGTGCATCACTAAACTGCCGCAATAAAAAATACATTTGATCACATCTGTCTTTAACATTACGACGGCTCTGCAGACAACTGCTTAATTTATTGCACCAAGTCTCATGAATTTATGGCAAAACAAAGGCTGCTTTCACTCACACAGTCGGGGGAGAGCCTGTGTGATATAACAAAAAGTCAGTGCCTGCAGCTACAATTAAAGGAAGTTCAGTCCATCAGTGGGCTTTCGGCAAGCAGCTCTGAGGGGATGAGAGATGTAGGTGAACAAGAGTCAATGCCTGCATAGTTTTAATGAAGCGAAGCCTGCGAACTGGTTCAGGCAGACAACTGGAGCGGCGCTGCACTGCTGCCTGCTGATGTCCTCCCTCCTCCTAACAGGCCAGCTTATATATCACTGCTGCCATGTGAAAACCTCCTAACTCCAGTTGGGTGATTTTCATCTTTTCACTTCAGTTGAAAGATTAAATCAAGAGTTTAATTCCAAAACTACTGCCAAAAAAATACTTTTTGCATTTTTTATAAGCTTTTTCTGTTATGTCTTATGTTTTTATGTTTTTTGTGTTTTCTACAATTGTCTTGTTTGTAAATCTGTGTTGTTTGTGATGAAGCCAAAGACAATTTTCCACATTGTGGACAATAAAGTTTCAGTAACACTTTACAATAAGGATACACTAAGTTAAGGGTTAGTTAATGCTTAATAAGGGTTAGTTAATCCTTAATAAGCATTAACTAACCCTTAATTAACAGTTAACTAATGTGGAATTTACTAATGGTGTTCATGTTAACTAAGGTATTAATTTATACATTATTTAATAGTTTATAAAGATGACTTAAATAATGTATAAATGAATACCTTAGTTAACATGAACACCATTAGTAAATGATTACCAGACACATTAGTTAACTGTTAATTAAGGGTTAGTTAATGCTTATTAAGCATTAACTAACCCTTAATTGTTGTACCCTTATTGTAAAGTGTTACCAAAGTTTCTAACTAGCCAACTAAAATGTTGAAAAATTTTGCTTTCTAAATTTCATCAGTCAATATTTCAAAAATGCAGGTGATTCTATCCTCAAAAACATAACTGTTTTGTGAGTGAAAGGCTTAAGATGACTCCTATCTTTAATAGTTATCCACATTGGACTTAACTTAATTACCAGCCATCATTTTGTTAGAATAGGTGTCTTTTTTCTATTGGATTGAGAAAATTCTACGACATGTGGGTTTATGAAACCCGTTCAAACCCCACTGGATAACCTGAAACATACATGGTGGTCAAGCTGAAAACAAGACTGTCTCTCTTAGCTCCTGAAAAGCTAACCTGCTCCTTCTGCTGCCGCTTTCCTGCCGCTGTCGCTGCTGTCCAGCTTCTGTGTCTTTCTTGGCTCCCAGCACCACAGCATCCACCTGCTGCATGTTTCTCCATGGCCTCTATGAGCAGATTTGCAATTGATCTGTGCTCTCATTTGGCTGGCTTTAAAATATACTTTACAGGGAGCGAGAGGAAACAAAAATAAACTGCATTTACATTTTATTCTCAAGTATTTTTATATCTTAATATGCGAGTTGTCTGACTGAACTATACAGAGAGAAAGGAAGGGATGGGGATAGACACTTTATTCACTAATGGTGGATATCAAAACTCTTCACACTAACAGAATTAAAGTTCCCTAATAAGCTTATAAAGCAGTGAGCTGCCGCAGTTGCGTACAATTTGCGAACGGCAGTGGACGGACGCCGTCTTCAGGAGACGGGGTATAATGAGCTCCCCTTTGAGCAGAATACAGAATCTCCCGTCAGTATCCGCCGACTTCAATCCCACTTTCCTGTTATGACATTCTCTAATGAATATAGGAACCCGGTGCACTTTGTTTGGTTCTGCAGGGGCAGCGTGAAACACTGAACAGACTGCTAACCCGAAGCTGCCGGTAGGCCCCAGTGTGAGTGATTTGACACGCGAAGCGGTCTCCTCTCCATGCATGGGCACCGCAGCGCTATCAGGGAAGCGTCGGCCTGGGCCACGAAAAGATGTGCAGGTTCGATAAAGCACAGGAGCGCTGTGATCGGCACCGTGCTGCCGTGCGGTGGCTCTTTGCTAACCTTTATCTAACACTGCAGGCTGGTTGGGAGCAGCTCATGCTGCCTTCAAGTGCTCCTCGGAAGCTCCAATTCAAACTCAAATAGTTTGTAAGTCGTAACCGGGTTGTTGGTAGCTGTTGTTTAATTTTAGAAATAAGAATAAATAAATTACATGCTGTTATATATAGGCTATATGTTGTTTTTTTGGACAGAAGTTGTTGTTTATGCATGATAAAAGTTTAAGCTGCAACTTTTTCATTCTCTTTTTTTTTTTTTTACATTAAAATAATAAATATATAGGATATATCATACATCAGTCTGTGTCTGTCTGTGACCCTGTGTGGTGTTCAGGCCTTAATCCCCTGTTTGCCTGAATTTGGTTTTTCAATGATGTTGGGGTTTAGTTTAGGGTTAGCAGTAAGAAAAAAAAAAGACTAAACGTGGCAAACAAGACACATTCGAAAACATGGTGAACATCAGCATTGCTTTTCCACGCCTGTGCCATTTGGAGGAGACAAAGCAGCTGAGAGGCGATGCAGAGCTGCTTGTATACTGCTAGACAGGTGTGATTTTAGCCAGTTTGCTACAGTAGGTTATCCCATCAGACTGCTCTTCAAGATGATTGACAGGTATTGGGGCAGGAATTTGCCCAACTGGGGGAGGAGGGCAGGACTTGCAATACACTTTGCTCAAGGTAAGACGTTGTATATTGTCACTTTAAACAAAGAGTGAGAATAGAAACATGCAACAACACTAATTATTAACATAAAATACAGAACATACTATAACAAAATACATCACTTTTACCATCAATTGTTTATACAGCCTCCATGCTCTCTGCCCCCTAAATGCCGCAGTTGCCTCAGCAACTCTGGTATCACAGAAAACTCCTATTTCCCCGGTTGTATTTACCACGTTGTTGGGTCATTCATGTGCACTCAACTCATGATTTGGATATTTCCAACAGCCCTTGAAGGCAGCATTATTTTCAGTATTCACAGCAACAGAAAAGCAGCAGCAGAGGCCGAGTGTGTAATGTCACCCTCTACTGCTCATTCATCAGACGTTCGAGCAGACAATACACAGACAGATTGCTTCCTCCAGTTAAAAAAAAAAAAAAAAAAAAAAAAGGAATGAATGACTAACAGCAGAGACAAAACAGTGGAAAAATCAGTATCACCCTGTAAGTCCTTTAAATAACACATTCTAAAAGTGCTTTTTGGTTTTTTTTTTAAAGCAAAAGGTGAATTTGTTCCTCGCTCATCCCCATGAATATACACACTTGGGGGGGTCAAAGGTCATGGTGAGACATTTTATTGAACTGCTTTAGAGACACACACAACAAACACACAGGCGTTGTGATGAAGAGGTTGTTCAGTGTGTGTTGTGGTGTGTGTGTGTGTCTTTAAAGCGCTTCCATCACCATATCAGCCACAGTGTAATTAGGAATTTTTTTCTTGACACTTCCCTCTGAAACACGCATTCATGTCATGTTATACATAACATACCAGAGGGGGTCAAAGGTCAGGATCAGCTATTGGCATTTTGCAGCACCCCAGAAGCAGGGAGGGGGTTCAGTATCTTGCTCTGGGATGCTTTGAAATGGAAGTTGGCAAACGGCAAGTAGCAGGGATCGAGCCTGTGACTTTCCGGTTACAGGACGGTCTTCCTGCCACCCCTGCTGCCCTGAAGCCAGACCAGGATTTAATTAACATTTACAGTATAGCTGACCTGTGGACAAAATCTGAATATCTTTATTCTCAACAGACATTTCCACTTGAATAATCACTCTGTATAGCTGGAGTGACAATAACTCAGAAAAACACACTGTTGTCAATTTGTCAAATTTGTGAATGAGAGCCACCCCAAAAGCAGCTCCTCAGACGGGTGAATCGCCACTACAGGTACTCATCAGTGGAACTCTTTCGCCTCCCAGTGGAGATTTAGTGTCTGGCACCATCTAATGCTGATCCAACAGATTATTTCCTTCGTTCAGTCAGAAAGGAATAAATAGTGATAATAAATCGTTAAGTAAAAGCAAAGATGTTTTCTCTGTTCCCTTTGTTTTACAGTTTTTATATGTGCAAATAAAAGTCAGAACTCTTAACAACATATTGACATGATGCCAATGAATAGCATTTTTGCCCTCAGGTTAAATTCAAATGACTTTAAATTACAGTACTTATATGTTTGCTCTGTCATTTTATATCTGTATTTCCACCCTGTGTTGCTCTGTAAACCATTTAATGGCAAACATTTTCGGACAAAAGCACTTATTAAAGAAATTTGATTTGTTTTAACTGAGTGTTTTTGTTGCATTACAGTGTTTGTAACTATTTAAGTTCAGGTTTTCAGAAATGTTATATTTCCCCAAATACAACCATATTATGTGAATGCAAAAACTGTTAAGTTCAACTATTGTTTCTTGAAGAATAAGCAAATCTGGGAGAAAGTGCATGTAAATTAAATTATTAGAAAACCGTCTGTAACTGTTTCAAACTGGGTTGCTAGGGTGTTTCTAGGTTGCTAATCAGAAAAGCTGGACACATAGCTAATTTGCATATTCAAAGTGGATTGGTTGGGAAGAAGAATTGTGACATCACCTGCAGAGATGAACATTCTGCCATTCATATCTATGGGAGTTATTGCAAAATAATTTGAATATCTCAAAAAGTATAAATAGTATCAACATTTTGAATAGAAGGACACCATTCCTGAACATTTTAAAGTTTGAATGGCATTAGTACCTTAAACAGTATGAGACTAGTTAAGACTAGTTAAGTTAAATTAACTAGTTAATCAGAATTTATAAGCACACTAATAAGAGTGTATTAGTGTGACTTGCTGAAGCAAGCACACAAATAAATAAATAGGATATATTATACATTATCAGTCTGTGTCTGACTGTGACCCTGTGTGTTTATGCCTAAATCCCCTATTTGCTTGAAATTTGCTTTTCAGTGATACAGGGGACGTTTTGGGGTGTAAACCAGTTGCTGAGGGCGTGTGGTGGGGCGTGGCCAGCAGTGAGCTGGTTGTGGCTATCAGTGAGAAGCAAAAGAGCAGTGAAGCTAAACATGTGGCAGACAGGACCAGTTCAGAAACACAGTTAGCATCAGCACTGCTTATTTTTGATTGCAGATTGGCTGTGTTCGCCGTCTGCTTCTTCAACACCTGTGGTGGCTTTACGGACGCCAGTTACCTCAGCCTCAGGATAGATGCTGTTTGACTAACAATACACATCTTGTCTCAAGGCAAAGAGTTGCATGTTGTAGTTTTACGATCATTGTTGCTGACTCTCTTCAATTTTCTCCTCCACAATTGTCTCCGACTTTGGAAAGTTGTCTGAGTGGTCAGACTCTCTTTCCTCTTCATCGACAGATGAAGCATAGCACTGTAGATCATGGGAAAATGTGAGGTTACAGGTGAGATGAGGTAACAGGTACCCCAAAATCTAACCAATGAGGTGCCGGTCACGTCCCCATCACGGGTTCACGCAGCATCCATGCATTCTTCGACTGGGCAACCAACGAGGGATGCTCCGTTACTGACAGGCTCGGATCGTAGCACATGTTCACCGGCCTGTGTTAGACTGCTGATGCTTATTTTCGGATGTCACTTAAACTGGTAATCTGCGAGATCCTGTGTTTTTTAAAAATTTTTTATTTAGTCTCCACCTTTATCGCGCAGCACTTACTGCTGTGATGTTTCTGCACTGCACTTCCCACAGATCACCTGTCAATCAAACAGTGTGGGCGGAGCTTGGATTTTCTTTTGATGCAGTTTGAGTTTCTCTTTTCTCTGTCTGTTCAGCCATGGTGGCTATCACTGCTCATGCTAACTACCCAGTTCTTCTTCTTCTGTTTATTCCAAACAAACCGCTGTTGCTGCTGCTGCTGGAAATGTAAAACACAGAAAAGAGCTACCAGACGGCGGGTGTTGCAAATGGAAAAGCTTTCATGAACTGGCTAGAGGTTGAATCACTGTTGTGTTATGTAATAGAGAGTAGCAAAATGAACATTAATTTGTAGAAAAATGTCACAGATTATTACGTTAATTCATTTCACTGCCATAGCTTCTAATCATATCTCCAATTGTATTATGGTAAAATGGTTATGTCCACTTCTGTAGACATTTTCTCACTGCATTTGTACTTATTACTGCAGAACCATATCTGTCACATGATCCTTCACACCCATCCATGTACCTGCAGGATGGAGCAATGTGTGCTAACTCCCTGTGAGAATGCCTCAATCACTCGGGCATACTTCATATCAGGAGAATATTTACCACTATTACTTTCATGTTTCACTCTACATTGGTCTAACCTTGTTCCGTCTTTTTCACTGGACACACTCGATGGAGAAAGCGGAGTCATCCTCTTCCCTCCACTGGAAACAGACCATCCATGACCTTTCTTCTTGGTCATCTTGGCCTTGTTAAATGTCTGCTACTGGGCACTGTATTCCTCCAAGGTGCTGCCTGATGTGACTGGAGATCTGTGAAGTATCCCAAATGTTGTAGCACCCTCTTGATTCCCAGTATATTATAAATGGCAGGCGGAAAGTCCTGCACAAGAGTACAGGATAAGTTCTGTACGATCCTCTAACCTAGCTTTTGAAGTTGGGCTTCTATTTTCTCTATTGCACATTAAAGAAAGTAAACAAAAGTTAGGAAGCCATGGATGTGTGTGTAATTGGTACTTTGTTTGAACTTTTAACTTTGAGGAAGGATTTTATCGTCCTCTGAATATCTGATGCACTTAGCAACTCCCCAGGTCAAAGATGCAATTGAGGATCATTGATCACTGCCTGTTGAATAGAGCAGAAAAAAATACTTTCTTCCAAAATGCGATATTCACCATTTGAAAACACACCTACTGTTGCTAAATCTTGGATGACATGAAAAAAACCTCAAGTGGAATAACTAGTAGATATCATCAGTAGATATATCCTAAAAAATACACAAAACACTTGTATTCATTTGTATTTTTTAAATATTTATATTATTATAGCACTTTGAGATTCACTATGAATGAAAAGTGCTATACAAATAAAATGCATTATTATTTATTATTTTATGTTTAACAATACCTGAGCCATGAATTTCAGGGGTTTTATTTTCCTCAAAATATATAGATAGAGTTTTGGTTGAAAGTCTGATCCCTTGTCTTTTTCCACTGCTGGACTTTGGCTTATCTGAATCCATTTTGTCTACCAGCACTGGACCACTGGTTTACACTTTCACATACATTTATTTGTAATATTAATAAGTGATGAGGACATACACAAGTTGTTCTTTAGTTTTGACTTGCTTTTTCAGCCTGCGACTCAAATTGACTGTATTTAGTCTCATCCTGGCATCCGGACTCGTTAAAACGTCCTCATGACTGTTCATTTTTCAGTAACAGTTATTTGAGGTGACAGGTGCTGATTGGATAGTTGTTTGTCCACCCAAAGACCTGATATGATATAAATTAACTCTGATGAGAGTGGCTTTATATAAACTCTAGCACAGTGTTGATTTTTACACTCACTGACAATTTTGCTGTGGGAGCCACCAGAAACAATGGAGGAACACAAACACAAATGAATACAACCAATAATAACATTTTAATTCATAGTTTTTCAATAGGTAATTATAGGTTGTGTGAAATGATGAATCATCATGGATCAATGAATCTGAGTGTGAATCTGCACTGTGTTAGAAAGCAATTGGGCCAATACCACTAAAGGCTGAAGGATATTATATTCATGTCAGTGGAGGGTGAAGCCACTTAAAGCTCAGCTTACCAATTCTTTATTTGCGGAATAGAGTTTACCACCTTTTTAGCCATAAATCCTTATTAATTCCTTGGGCAAGTCGGCACTTACCATAACTTTGCCTAAGCGAGTCCAAAATTGATCATGCAGCTAGTTTTATTCATTAGGAAAGCAAATATGACGCCAAAACAGCCACACGTCTATTTGGAAACCATATCTACACACAAAATCACATCAGAGCAGCATACAGAACCAATGTTGCCTCTAAGATGATCAGTTGGTGACCTAGGCTACATTTAATAGTTTATCAAACAGACCAAACAGTAGGTCTAATACGTGAGTTGCTGTCATTGCTTCACTTTGGTTCACAATTTGGTTTGATCTTGTAGCGTTTTCTTTATCAGTATAAGGCAGAGCAAAGGTCAAACAAAAATTGCCAGAAATCTATAAGCCACATCAGGTGAGAAATTTGTGATAAATAATTTATCACAGTGACCAAATAATATCTTGTCGGGCATTGCTCCACACATTTAATTTATGAGCAGGTTTGGAGGTTTTGGTGGCAAATGACATTAGATACATGGAGTTTGGCAAACCTTACTGTTTGATGAGTAGGTTTTATCTCCCAGTCCCTCAGTGTGGATGAGATGTGAGGTGTGAGGTGTTCAGTGGAAGTCAGATTCCACCACTAGAGTTCTCTCGGTGGTGATCAGCTCTGCTCTGCTGGCGCTGTGTTTACCTCCAGCCCAGCGCTGCACTGTGGCCAGCTGGACACAAACCACCATCCACAGTCTAAACTAGCCCGGAAATACAAATGTAAGCTGCCTCGACCTCAATCCTTCGCGGATTTTCTACAGCGTTGTATGTTAGTGACACTGAATCAAAGGTAAGTTTGAATTTTATTGTTATGAAAATTGAATAGCTTCAATGACAGCACTGCGGCTAGCTAGCAAGCAGAGGCGCTAGCTACGTTAGCTGGCCGAACCTGCCTTTCCTATCCCATGATGGAGGATTGTGAACATGGCGCCCTCCAAAACAAACGATTAGCTAGTTAGCCGATGGTGTTTCGCTAATTTGTCACGGTGCTTTCTTTACACTGTGCATCAAGTTTACTCGACACATTTACTAGCTTGTCACACTGCTTGTAAGGACTGTTCAGGTTCGCTGACAAGTTGGCCAGGTTTGTCAAATGTGTCAGCTAACGTAAGCTACGTAACAAAGCTAAGCTAACTAATGTTAGCCCGATAGCTTGTTTGCCAGCAAAGCTCGGTTGTATGCGCTAGTGTGGGGGAATATGTTACGATATGTTATATAAGCACTGTAAATGGCTTCATTTAAGATATTTGGTTAAAAGTAGAATCGGTCCCTTTGTCTAGGCAACGTTAGGTAGGACGTTAGCTAGTTGGCTAGTAGCTAAGCTAACTAACTGGCTAACTCCCCCGTGGCCTTCCACTGCTGTCCCTTTGTTGCCAAATCTACGAGTTGTGTTCAATGTCTCATCTGAAAATAAGATTTATTTTGAAGTACACAATTATAATGTACTGATGCAGATCTCATGTCCCAGAAAACCTCGTTTGGTCTCATCCCACCAGTGTCAATCTGCTGGCTATTAGCTGGCTAACGCTGGATGGCAGAAGTCCATGCTGAAATCTTTGGACAGCATTGGCATCCACCAAAGAAATGTCTCACGACTACTGTCAATGTCTGGAATGTTACAACTAGCGAAGATGCTGCTCCTTTGGAATAGAAGGAGACATCAGATATTATTCTGAGGAGGAAACAGTTCCTTTGTTTACCCTGGGAGCCACAAACCATCTCTCATCCTCTCATCCTGTGTTGGCTGTCTTTAATTGGCCCCCAGTGCAGCTCACCTTGCCTAATTGATTGGGGAGCATGGTGAGGTTCAGAATCTGTTGTCCTGGCATCATGTAGTGTGAGGTCTCTGGAGACAGGGGTGCAGGCTACTGGCTGTGTGCCAGGCAGCGGTGGCTGTGTTGTGGGCATGCCAGCCCAGCAGATGCATAATGAAGGAAGGAGAACCGAAGTGGCCCATGCTGCTTTGGCATCATGGCACAGGTGGCCCTCATTCACACCTACTGCGCTTGGCATAGCATAGGGGGGTCACATTACTCACTGTCACCTCCATGCTCCCTTCTCGTCTTTCTCCTTCAGCGGTGTTGAGAGGCCGGCTGAAGGCTGTAGGCTGCCTGATTTACTTTCTAGTCCTACTGTAGCTCACTCAGGCAAAAAACCTGTAGTGTTTAAAGTCATCATGAAATTAAAAATGCCTTTTCACCTCGTTAGTTAATTCTCTGTATCATATTGTACACCTATGTAACAATAAATTCCCCAAATTTATAAAGTTTACTTTTACTTCCTGGAAAACGGCGTATTTTGAGCTGTAACTTCATGGCGTTCCAGTAGCCGTACATAGAAATTCCAACCAATAATATTCAAGATTATGAGCAAAGCATTTTTGAACAGTCCCTCCCTACGTTGTCCCATCACATCATCTATTTCAACCCGAAATTAATCAAAGCAAGACACAAGGAAATGCTGTTTCCTTGTGACTTTTAATTAGTAATAGAAATAGAAAAATTCAGGAATTCAGATGGTGGAACTGTGTGTTTTAGCAAAGACTAGCTTGTAATCTTATTGTCAGTTGTCGCCTATACCAGCCTATAGCGGAGCAGGATATGGCACAATAGGCTTTAAGGAAAGGATTTTGTAAGTGTTGCCCAATGTGAAATCAAAGATCAGAAAAATCAGAAAACTCCAGCTCTGACCATGACCAGCTGACTGCATGTCTTGTGTTGATTTGAGTTTAGTTGCATTTATTCTGATTTGCTCTCATCCCAACATGTGTTGATTAATCTTACATGCTCACTGTCACTCTCAACCACAATTTACACTTGCATGAGAAAAGTGTTAAAATGAACATCCTCTCTCAACATCCGTTATTGCCTCTTCTGCCACAAAATGCACTAAAGCCAGGCTTCTTCCTTAGTGTAAAAATGCTGTAATCATTATTATGGTTAGCTCTTGGCTGTGATTTATGAAAGTGACATCTTAAGTTTCACGGATGCTTAAGAAGAGAACTGCATAAAATTGGATTTGAATTTTTCAAGATATTCAGAGTAGGCCAGGCCTATGCACTGCAGTGGAGAGGCAAACCAGTATAATTCCAGTCCTTTGAAGGTTTTTAAGAGTGTCTCTTGTCAAATTCCCTCTGGCTTTTTCTAAGCTTCCATCATCACTGCATTATTTGTTTTGCTCTCCACAAGGCAAGGAAGGAAATGGTATTAGGTATTAAGGATGACCTCCTAATGACAGCACTTCATATTATGAATCTCTCTCTATTGAAAAGTAATAAATGAAATCATATCTGGATTTTAAATATCGGGTCTTTAGGCAGAACATGAACTTTCAGCCTAAAACGATTCCAGTAGCTCATGATGGTACGGTGAATTCTTCACGTAAGCCCGGCCCTGTCCTAATGGGTGGTTGTAGCTTTAGTTTAGTTTATTTTATGTTACCAATTTTAAAACATAGCCTATGGCATATGAAGAAAGATTGTCAAGGATAGTAGGAAAACATCTTGGGCTTGTTTCAGTTGTGGTCCTTATTGTTTCAAATCTACCACACATGCCATTTGCTGACGGCCTTTATCCAAAGCACTGCCATGAGTGCACAAACTTTGGGTGTCGTTGGAAACAAACCCCTAACCTTGGCAGTGCTAGTGCCATGCTCTACCTATTTTGCTATGCAGGTTTACAAGCAAGTATATTAGATTTTGAGGGATTTGCTTTGTGCTGCTCAGTATGATCCAGCTTCTGTTTTATCTGGGAAACAGTGGAGCTGTATTAAAATGGCTCAGCCACAGTATTCCTTTAGGGCAAGACGTCCTCAGCAAGTTTGGACTTGGATGTCTTAAAGACATTCTCCCATGTTAGGATTGACCAACATGTATACAGCAGAACTCCAGCAGACAGTCTTTAAGACTGTTGGTTTTCAGTCACAGTACTTGTTTGGCTACTCTGGATGGCCAGAAATGGCCTAGCCTATATCCAATGCAGACATGTACCATTCCCTCCATGCAACATGAAGGGACTGGTAATAATTGCATTGAATACTTTAAAAATGAGTTGGAACGGTCGAAACTTTTGACTGGACAAGCGCCAAATGGATAAATCAGTAAGTGTCTCCCATCTCCAAGGCTGGTAACTTTTTGCGACGATTGCTTTTGAATCCCTCTGTTCGACAGTTTTTGGTCTTTGCCTGTACTCAAACTTTGTCCCTGCTGGCCACCGTACTTCCTGATTAGCTGCCTGTTATACTGCTCTACACAAAGCGGTAGCGTCTAAACTTCAGTTTCACTGGATAACAAAGTAGCCTAACGTTAGTTGAACATTGATATCAAAATGCAAAACATTCTAACTTCAACTGTGTGCGTGTGAGAGAGAGGGTACATAAAAGATGGTACTTATGCTGTCTTGTAATTTGAATTCCATTCCAGTTAATGATGAATTGCAAATTTGACCCATTGTATTGGCCTAATTCAGTGAGTAGCCTAAGTTTCAATTTCAGTTAATAGACAGTGCCTGATTCAGTACACAAAGTAGCATTAAAAATGGGTTGGGTGAGACATCTCTATTAAACATTTTTATAAATTATTTTGGCTGGTTAAAAATAATTCTTGGCAGGTACATTTTGTTTTTAGTTGGCCAGCTTGGCAGGTGAGCCAATTGTATTTGTACATAAAAGCATGTATCACCTGACGTTTTCAGCCCTTTTGAAGCTTCGCTGAGAAAACATTGTTTTTAAGTCTACTCTTAAGCCATGACATCGACACTGTGATGTTGTGTGAATCTGTTGAAAAATTATTTTCCCTGAGTTATAAAAACTACGACCCAATTACCACCACTACCATTACTACAAGTAATGTTACCACCACCAGTACTACTACTCCCATTACCACTACATTACACCACCTCTCTTACTACTACTACTGCTACTAGTACTACTACTACTACTAAATGATGTGGCCACTTATCTGGCTTTTTGTTTATATCTGGTGCGATAAATCAAGCATACTTCAAATTCAGTTTTTTTTTTTAAACCAATCTTAAGTAAGCCTACCTAAAAATGCCCAGGCCTCTAGGTTAGTTTGTGGAGTCCTTGATATTCCTCTTCTCTTTCCTTTTTATTTATGGAATGAGAAGGCTGTTTTGAGAAAAAAAACGTCGGCTGATTTCTATTTCTTCTGTTCCCTGAAGGTCAGATGAATAAGGAAATCATGTCGCGTGTGGTGAAGAAGAGGCAGGCGGACCCCAAGGTGGTCCAGTACGTGTGGGCGGCCATTGAGGTTATACGCAACCAGAAACAAATCGCAAACATGGACAGGATCTCCAAGTAAGTCACCACAGACTAGACAGACATAATGCCCTATTTTTGAACGTTTTTATTTTTATTTTTTTAATAGCATTTCTGCTTACATGGTAGGTAGGGGTTCAGCGTCTTGCTCAAGGACACTTTGACATGACACATGATTATTGATGGACCTCTTTGGTTACCGTGTCTGTATTCACCAGGCCCTTGCTTTTATACTGTACAGCAGAGGGAGACTGGAAAGCTGGGAGACAGCAAGAGGGGTTGACGTGCAAAGAAGTTTGTGAGATTCATACCTACAGCATTTTGAGTACATGGTATGCGCTTTGGCCCACTGAGCCACCAGGATGTATATTTTGAGAATGAGAAGTGAAAATGGGAAGTCCTCTTGCTTTGATATTTTGTTTGGCATCTCACGTCTTTCAGAGAAGTAGGCGGACACGAGGAAGGGGATGAGAAACACAACGAAGCAAGGAAAAAAGCAGGAAACGGCAATCTATTAGAAATGAATGGGAGTTGTGTGTCCAGAAACCTCTTTAATTCTTAAAAAAAAGCTCAAAAAACTTCAACCAGAAAATCTGGGTTAAAGCCTTGATGTTGGCAAGCATCTGCCCTGCTGAAGTGCCCTTGAGCAAGATACTGAATCCCTACCAGCTCCCTGACCTGGGCAAGAGAAAAGGAATTTCCCCCCGGGGATCAATAGTAAATCACAGTATCACAAAAGTATCACATTATTATGGCAGGACCTTCATTGGCAATGTAAGAATAATAATAATCAAAATCGTTATGTACAGTAGACATTCAGGCTAATGTTTTTCAAGGTTACCGATCCGAACACTGAAACTACTGGCCCGTTACTGTGTCCGAGCGTTTTGATGCTGCCACTTTGAGATTTTTTTTAGATTCACTTTATGCTAATTCAACTCAGTTGTCTGCATGACTAGGAAATTCTCTGCATATTTTGCAGGAGACCTTGCTTTTTGCCGTATCATGACCTAACCACGTCCACCGTTCTGGACAGTGAGGCGGAAACCTTTGCATTCTTCTTCTGCCGTATTCTCTCTCCTTCTCTCTGCTCTTCCTCTACGACAGGAGGCTTAAACATTTTTAGTCCTAAATCTAGCTAGCTAACTAAAGTCCTTTCTGTAACCTGTTGCCGTCCTGACTGACTGTCTGAAGGAGTAGCGATTGCAGTGAAGACGCCGCTTGTCTGTCGAGCCAACTTGAACGCGATCACAGAATAAAGCAGTGATGATGTTGCTACGTAATTGGTCCAAACGGCCTTCTTGGCATTCTGCATGCTTGACCGCAAAGAGGAAAGCGCTTTCCGAGATAACCATGATGATCATTCTGTCATATCATTTCACAACCAAACCATCCAAATATAGGCTATTTTTGATCACTGGCCAAGCGGGCCAGTAAAAATCGATATTTGCTGGCCCGGAGCTCTGAGTGTGTTGTGTCCACTGTCCACTGGGCAAAAGGCCACCAGGCAAAAGGCGATGTCAAGCCCTTTTGTAGGAATATCAGAAACGTCTGAGGTGATTTGAAGCAGCACAATGATGACATGACGGGAGAAAACAGGTCCACACACACATAACAATGACTAGAACCATGTATACACAGACCGTTTCTCAGGTAGTGTTTTTGTTAGGCCACTCAATCTGCAGGCCACTCTTCAGTGTCTGCAGATAAATGCAGCGTGATAAGTCTCTAATACAGCTTGAGAGGTTTTAAAAAAGTTATTTTTTCAGTCCATTCCTTTTCTCATGAGAAGTCAGCCATGTTCTAATAGGGCTCTTTTTATTTATTTATTTTTTTGTGGCGAAATTGGTGTGAAATTGTATTCTAACTGGCATTGAAAAGCCCTTAAGAAGTTTCCTAAAGTTGCCTTTTAGCCTCAGTAGGTCTTGCTAGGCTCTTTTGATTTTGGTGGAATGTAAATGTTGGTACAAAGGCAAGGCTAGCTTATGTTGCTTTGAGCCCTGTTTGCACTCAAGGCCATACAGGAGGGCGATCAATAGGCGGATTGACAACTGCTCGAGATCTGACATTCTCCAACTGCTTTTCACTCATTGTCATTCTGGCCGTGAAGTCAGCCAGCCCATATTGCAGTCCGCATCCGTAGAAATCAGGCCTCGATATAAAATCAGCAGCAGATTGCAGTCGTGACACTTTAGCTATTATGGTTTTAACTATGGGGGGCATCACCGTTGTTCAAAGTACACAAATGGCTGACAAATCATTCACAGCAGACCTTGCTGATCAGTCAATCCTGTCAGTTGGCGGATGGAGCGGGGGGGCTAAATGAAACACTTAGCACATCTCATACGGCGAGTCGGCGAGTACCTTGGGAGCTGGCCGCTTGCCAAATGAACACCAGTGAGCGGCTGTTGTCATGGCAATGGAAAGCAGCGGCATGCAACGGATGGCCCAGCCCTCCCGCCCCCCCTTCCAGTCCCACGCCGGCTTAATTTCACCAAACGGGCTTTGTGGCTTAACGGGTGATGACTTTGACTCTGTGGAAATAGCGGAGAATTAGAATAAAGTCGGTGAGGCAGAGGAGAATAATTGACCGCCCTCTCTGCCTTGGAGGGATATGTAATCTCCTCATGAAGAAGGGTCAGTGCCACAGCAATTTGGCTTTTTAAATCAATTAGCTAATCAGTAACTTAGCTAATCACTAATTAACCAATAAGTAGCTCTGTGTAACCAACTTTAAAATGTGCTTAATGTTGTTTCTATCACATTTACTTCTTTTTTTTTTCAATTATCACAGCAGCAAACTGGACAAATGATAAACAACATAAAACACTACAATAACACAGTAATCGCAAACATTCCCCACCCACCCACCATACAAATCAACATTAGGCACAGTAAGCAATAAAAAATTTGAAATACCGCTATAATACTACAGAACGTCCTGCCCCCATGTGCAGTATATACAAGGAAGATATTGTGCAAATCTATATCCACATATGCTTATATTGACATATAGTGTTTGTCTACATCTTCATTGTCTTTGTTAGCATGAATTACTGCTGCAACAAGGCTGCTATCACTACGGCTGCCACCTTGCACCCCTCAATTACTTTTCCGTCCACGCCCACCCAGGTACCTGAGCCGTGTGTTTGGCATGCACCCTAAGGAAACAGCCAGACAACTAAGCTTGGCTGTGAAGGACGGCCTGGTGGTGGAGACCTTGACCGTTGGCTGCAAGGGCTCCAAGGCCGGCATCGAACAGGAAGGCTACTGGCTACCCGGGGATGAGATGGTAAGCTCAGTAACCCCATGACATATTAGGGCCTCAGAGGCCGGAGTAACGGCATATTTATTACCAAAATACCGTTATTCGTCATAAACGGTCAGAGAATTATTAATTTACATTTTAATCATGTAGCTGGCGCTCTCCTCCAGAGAGACTTGCCATGAGTGCAAAAGCTTCAATTCCTAGTTTGCAAACATTACTAGCAACCAATAGTAATTAGTGAAGGGGTGTTTGTGCGTTCACACTGTGAGCAACATGATCAACAAATCACTGGAAGTCCATCCATTTCCTATAGAACTGAGTGACCAGGGAAACTCGACCGATGTCAGCCGAGGAAAGTTGGCCATGGCTTAACTTGTTGCGGTCATCAGCCGTCAACAGCCAATCAGATTTCCACACTTCCCTGTTTCCCTACCGATGAGATTTTGTTTCATGAACAATAGTTCAAAATGGACGAGAAGTTGATTACAGCCATTCAAAGTTTCCCAGGTTTCTACAACTTTTATTTGAAAGACGACAGGAATAAACGTAAAAAAACCCAAAAAAAAACAAAAACCAAACGGTTGTTGTGGTCGATGATAAGCTCTGAAGTCTTTTTTTTTTTTTTTTGTTAATGTTACCTAATTAGTGCTTGCTAGCTAGCCAAAACAATGTAACATTATGAAAGACAACACCAAAGCAGCAAAAAAATACATGATTTGCCACAAGACCACTACAAAGATTCACTTGGAGCGTTTTGCACCGCCCATAATTGGTCAGAATAGAGAAACCAATCAGCCAAGTTGCTCGCAGCGTGAACACAGACTCACAGCACCCAACATTAGAGGGAACAAATATTACTGTGTCCCTAGAATGATCAGGGACGATGGAGAAGTGCTAAGTAAAGAAATAAGACCCAGAGAGAAAAAGTAGAAACGTTTCCCATACTAAGTCAAAGTGGCGTTTTGGCCCCATCAAGGACTGTAATTAAATAGTTCTATGCAAATGGAAAAGTGCTATGCCAAGATGGAGAAGGGCCATCCATTAAACATGTCAAATTACAACACATAATTTCTTTTTGAATAGCCCCTTTCAAGACATCTTGTAGTTTTTGAAGTCATCTTTTGGCTTACTCAGACAGCCTTGTTTCATCCAGCTTTGTGTTATTACTGTTTTTTTCCCTTTTCATTTGAAGTCCTTTTTTTATTTCCCCCTTATTTCCCTTGTTATTTGGAAGGAACAGTGCTTTGTATTGTAATGTTCTCATCCAACACTGTCACAGCGGCTCTGCGCCGGCTTGCGATTTTGCAGCACCACCAAGTAAAATTTCCAAACATCCAATCCTCACTTTATCACTAAAGTAGGAGTAGCACAGTGCTCCAGCACAACCTGCCGAGGATTATTTTATATCTTTTACTGTCTATAATGCAAGAGCACATTATGTATTATTATACATTGATAATATTAAGTGGCATTAACATAACATATTTGGTAGTTGATTTCATTCCGGTGTTTTTTGCCCAGTGGGATTCAAACCCCTAACCCTGGTAGTTTTATTAAAGGACCTTCATCGGTGATATGTGAGGAATTATAATTATGTAGGAATATCAGAAGTGCCTGAGGTGATTTATAGCAGCATAATAATGACATGATAGAAAAAATGCTTTTGCTGCAAACATGAAGTTCTAATATTAGCTGCTGCTCCCCTTAAAACACTGGTTTGGACATGCACATACCCTTGCACAAAACACATTGTACTAGACTAATTCATATCCTAGCAAGGCGTATCTCTCAAGTCACTGTATCCTAGGTTATCTGTGGTGGTGGCAGGCCAAAACATGCATCATGGACAGAAGCATGCACACACAAGCACTTTTAACAAATCCGATGGGGGAAGCTATTTGTAGTGGGCCTTTCTGCAATGACACCCCACACAAGTCTATATGGAAAATGCTGTTAGTCTCTCAGGACATGAAACTGTTGTCCAGCGGAGCTCAGGTCATTGTAGCAGCAGGACTTTTAAACACTACTCTTTGAATCACTTGCAATCACAGGAGCCGAAAGCAGAAGGAAGCAAGGTAAGGGCTGCATTGTTGTTTTCAAACTTGGGGTTTGTTTTTATTGGATCTCTCTTAATTTCTTTTCCTCTCAACTAACATCATTCTGTGAGAAATCAGTTCTGCCACATGCAGTGCAGTCAGGGATTTGAGTGAATCTTTTTATGCAGGATGCAAAAAAAACAACAGCACATGTTCTGGTTAGTGACAAGATGTAGGCTATATAAAATAAAAAGCAGGCCTTCTGTGCCACAGGTGAGAAATTCAATCTCCTCGCACAACGTAATGCTTGTGAATGAGTCTGCACCTTAAATTAGACAACTCTTTTAAAGATTGCACAATGCGAAAGCTGAAAAGAATTAAAAATATTTCCATTTGCAAATCACTGCACACAGGCCTACAGTACCATAGTAAAAACACTGCCAGAAACTACTTGCTGACATGACATGTAAAAAGCTTCATGAAAGTCCATTGCAGCGCTGTGTCTACGTGGCCACATTTCTTGCGGAATTGATCAGTGATCTTCATTAAATATTTGCTTGCTACTTATCTACAGATGTGCCGTTGCTTGATAAAGACACAACCACCAAGTAACCTAAACAGCGTCAAGGATTACCTGGTACAGCTCAAAGCTGTATTCATTCCTTGGCTTTGCACTTAGAGACTATATCAACCACAGTTAAACAACAAGAATAAGTTTCAGTAATCAGTGTCTGCTAATTGACTCATGTCTTTATGTGAGATGACAAGCAATGCTAGCATAGCCGCAGGTTGGTAGCAAGCATCTATCAGTGTGCGTTTGTAGTTCTTGTAGTTGTTTAGTTGTAGTTCTCCTCAGAAGCGTGTTCTACTCTGTGTTCTTACTTCTGTCTGGCATGCTCTTTTTTTATTTGATAAAATGGGGGTGGAGATAGGGAGGGAGATGGGATCGGGTTGTGGTTTGTGTGGTCATACTCTTTAGTTGTCTTCATGCCTGTCACTAGTAATGTAGCTGACCGGTTCTTTCAGGTCAGCAGTCACTCCAATCAAATCACTAAAGTTTGTGTCCATGAGAAGCATGGTAAAGCAATTACTCCTCCTTGATGGAGGCTAGTTCTCTCTCTGTAGGTGCCTGGATTCAATCCAACTGGCATGTGTGGTGTCCTTGTGTTGACCTCAGGAATATTTGCCCGCAGAATTTGCACACTGAAAATGGTGCAACCAAATTCTTGAGAATAAGTAGAAATACGCTAAGGCCTCAAGTCATATTGGATTTAATCCAGGTTTACTCAGCATTATTTTTAGATTTTTTTTTTGTGAATTCACACCTTGATTTTTGCATTTTTAACATGTTTTTAGTTCATAAAGGAAAATGGTTGGAGGGTTTGTTGCCTATTTGAAAATGCGAGGGTGAAACTAATTTGAATCTGCAGGCTTGTGATGTATGATGATGAAAATGATTTTGCAAATGTGATGATGCACTTGGTGGCAGTTGAAAAGAGTGTCTTATATACGGCAAAAGAGGACCCAAATAAACAGACCCAAACTTCTTCTCTATTATTCCATTTATTAATGCAATACATCATACTATAAAGCAAGGAATCTCTGTATGTGTGTCCTTCGCATATCTCGAGAACCGTCCGTCCGATCCGCTTCACACTTGGCGGGTGTATTGCTGGGGACCCAAGGACGTGCAGTGTCGGATTGGACATGCGACACGTTCAATATTAATAAACTTTGAATAAACAAGCGAACAGCACTCTGTGCAGCAGCGGGGCTCAAAGCAAGCGACTGGAAGCGCAGTGTCGAGTGTGAAGTTGTTTGGATGAGCGGTTCTCGAGAAAGCTGCAAGCAGCAATACCGGAGGCCAAGCAATCGGCCCGTTCCAGACAGGCATGTTTTGAACGGGCGCTGCACTAGTGTTTCTAAATGGAGGATTCTCTCAGGCTAGTCAGCAGTTTACAGACCAGTTGCCGTTATCTCCATTGGATGCTTGAAACTGTCCACTCAGTCATAGCCAATTACAGGTCTAGAACATCTGGGAATGTATAAATCATTTTAGAATTTGCAGGTCTGGAATGTCTGGGACGTATGGGAAATAATGCTTTCCAAATACACCTGATTGCAAAGATAGCAGTTTTAGAACCACATTTTGCCTGTTGTGACAGTTGCCCTTCTGTTGGTGATATTTGAGCTTAAGCTACAGAGTGATATGGCACTGTTGACAGTGATATTGGCCAGCCACTATCAGCATTGCTTTGAACACTGGCCTGACCAGTCAAGAAATGAAGGTCTGAAAAAGGTATGGGATTTTAAAATGAAAAATTTGTAGGAATCATGGTAATCTTTTCTGGATGCTGGGAACTCAACTACAGCAGTGCACACTCAGTCAAAGGTCGGGGTCCAGTTTATGTGGGCCTTAAGACTATGCTGGACGCCAATGAAGCAAGGCACTTCTAAAAGGCACAAGACGTGATGAATCCTGGGGATGTTTTGTGTAGGTCATTAGACGGCACGCTAGTCCCGCTGCTCAGCCTTGCTCAGCTCTCTGGCATGTCCCAGCTTGACACTGACACTGCAGAGCTGTTCAGAGCTGTTACCAGAGTAAGGAAGCAGTGGGAAGGCAGCGAAAGGCAGCCAACCCTCTGGCTCCCTCAACTCCTCCTCTATCACTTTCCAAGTCTCTGCCTTTGTTGGCAGCTTTTTAGTCGAGGCCCAATTCTCCCTCCAGAAAGCACAGAGGCATTTCTCAGATGTAAGGGGAACTCTGTGATTTTGAGCCCACAAACAGTTTCTTTTTGACTTTTTTTTCTCCTTTGGCTTTTGATTTTGCCTTGCAAATTTGAGATAGGACTTAAATGTGTCTGAACTTTGGCTGAACTCGACTGTATTATGATTGTAACTTAGATTTGTCATGGAGTTTTGAAAACGTTCCTATGTTTCGCTATTTTTTCATAGGCATCATTAACGCAAGCTAAAGCTGGTACTCAAATAACATATCAGTGTAATAGTATCTGTGTGGCTTTGGCCCATTTCTGGCATCCCTGCTACTGTCAAAGCCCGGTCTGCCAAAACCACAGACACAGCGTCCTTGGCTCCAAAGAGCTCCTGCCTTTTGAAGTCAGCCACTTTTCATTCATCAGACAGTGCAACAACAGGGAAGTACCTCTTGACGCTTGACAGAACACAAGGGCCATCTCTGTATTGTCAAGTGTTTGTGTGTGTGAAGAGTCTATTACACTCTAAACAGTAAAAGTCCTTTGAGGAATCTGAGGGTGGATTTTCAGAGCATTTTTACACCTAGTTGGTTTAGAGCAGTTACTTAAACCCTGGAGCAGTTTCCTCCTTAGTTCTGTTTGTTTGGGCATATGAGAACACAGCAGTCGCAGTTGGGTGGCCTCGCTACTTTTCCAAAAGAACCCTTGAGCGCCTTGTTTGGAGCGAGAATGTGATCCGACTATGATCCCACCCAGCTATAGTACTGTGCATTACTGTTTAAACAAGCTGTGAGGTATGGGTTAAGGATGAGTTTTGTTTACACAGTGGCCAGCAGCACTGAAACGCATTCCAATTCACTATTCACCTCACAAACCACAGATTGGTATATGAACCAAAGAATGACAGCAAATGCAATGATCCATGAGCAATTGTTTACCCTGATAGAAAAACAAATTTCTGACCAATCAAGGAAATGAGTGCTCCTATGTGGATTTTGTTGATGAATTATGGTCTGCTTGAAATTTCGCCCGCAGAAAGTACCTCGAAGAACGTCTTCATAAAGAGTTCATGATCCCTGATGGTACTTCCACAAACATCTAAGATATAGGAATTCTTTAAGGACCTCTTTAGGGGTATTTCTTTCTACTGAGGGACCCTAAGGTTCTCATTGGATCCTCTGTTAGAAGAGCCCCCAATGAACCCCTAGATTTTAGAGTGTAGAGTGCTTCTGGCAGGCCTTGCTTCACATCAGGGCCCTTGGTGTTGCAGCGAAGCTGGCAGTGTGACTGTCAGAGCTGTCTTCACTCCTTTTGTCCTCATGACTATTTATGGTTGTGTTTGGGTTTGTTTCGCCCCTACACGACTGATGGAGGCACTCTAGCCTACGTCAGTTTAAATCCAGACGTGTCTTCAGACAGAAGGAGGGTACGGTGCTGCAATGTGCGACCTTGTTGAGGTTTTCTGTGCAAAGACTTGTCAGGGTTATTTAAGGAAATGTGTGAAAAGGTTGAGGGTTTTGTATTGTTTTCATTAGGGTGGTGATACACTTGACAATTTTTGTGGCTGTGAGAATGGGTACCACTCCTAGCAACTGGCAGTAATCAACAACAGTCAGAATGCATTTAAATGTTCCCTGGCAAGGATATGTTCTTATGTGATCAAAAGCACAATGTTGAGCAACCCTTGCCCACCAGACTTGCTCACATAGTTACCCCATGTATCATTGCTCTTAGGTAGCTTACTCCAAGCTATTTGAGGCCTTGAATGGTTTCAGACCAGATCTTAAAATTGTCAGCTGATCAGCAGTACATTGATTAGCTAGTCATCTGAGCCAGATTAAACACACAAAGCGCCACAGATGGGAAGAGTTTAAGAAGCAGATTATCAAGTGCTATTCTTATCGACTATATCTGATCATCACTGCATTGATTATTAAATCTAGTTAGCTCCCTCCAGCTGAACCGAATGCACAAAGCATAAAAAATGGGGAAGAGATCAAGAAAGGGATTGTGAAGTGCCATTCTTTTCATTTTATATTAAGCTGGAGTCAGTCACGACTCTCCTGCTCTCCTCCTGAGTCGGTCCAGACTGTGAGTGGGAGGAGTTGGACTCTTGACAGGTTGATGAGTAGTTGAATTTCTAGTGGTTCATGCTTCCTGTCTCTGTGCCCTTCACAGGAACCCCAGTGAAGAATAGTCAGAATCAGGACTAGTCAGAATCAGGAAAAAATCATGAACTGAGAATGAACAATCAATGTAAAAATCCTGTACAGTTATTTGAAGAAGTTGTCAGGTTTGCCCCACCCTCGTCCATTCAATACCCTCCAGCTGCAAACACTAACACTCAAGATTCAATATTAACTTTTACTTACCACCGAACAAAGGCAGATTGTTATGTCATGTTAAACTTTGCAAGAGGCAAGCTAATAATTACCTCCAGAGTTGGAAAACATTTCATCTCTATTCACACAAAGCACTGTTTGGTTTTAGTTAAGTTGCACAGTAATGAAACATTGAAGAAGTGATAAAACAACAGTGATTAAAAGGAAAACGTAGAAAGAAGCAATGCAAACTACTCATTTGTGCAGATGAGATAAGCTGTCCTAACCTAGTTTTCCAAAAGTGGTCTAAGTCTTGTACAGTCCAAGTCTTGTGCAGTCTCCTGTAATTGTACAAGGACCCAGGTTTCCATGGCTGCATAGGAGTATGTACATGTACAATGATGTCCACAATATACATAACTACATTTTTGTTTTGATGATGTAGTAAATGGATGGTGGGGGTTGATTGCAGATGGTGAAGAAGGAGCGAGTCTGTCAGAATTCACTTTCCAACTTAACACTCGGTGTTGACGACTCCTCCTGTTAACCATAACACTTGATTGTTACTTACATTTAAAAATCTTATTGATCCTGGGAAGATTTTAATACATCTTTTTGGCACTGCACTGCTTCACAGTAATAGAATTCCACACATTCTCCCCTGGGAGCTACCCAGTACAACCAGTCGTCTGCAGGAGCAACAGGGGGTTCAGTCCCTTGCACAAAGGCACCTTCAAACTATTTGTTCAGGGAGGGAGCATTTCTCACCCTCTGACCTTTTGGCACACTTCTCTAACGGCGAGGCTATTGCTACCCCATAATATAGCCATGGCCTGAATCACTTACCCAAACAAACTAAAAAAATAACTCACTTCAATTCCATCAATTGTCCTTCCCTTTGTCGAATACCAATAGGCTACACTTCCATAATCATATTCAGGAGGAAAGTTCAGAAAATTAAATATTTTGAATATTTCCATGGACAGTGTTAAAGTTGTATAAAATTTGCATTTAGAGTGCCTAGTCTGGAATTTCAATTAAATAGTGAATCTTTGAAACTGCTGGTGCAATGCACTGGGGAATGACAGTGTGCCTAGGTATCACAATCATGCTATCATAACTGGGTCTATGCAATGAACCCAACATTCATTCTTTTCTATGCAGTATTGGGGCATTAATGGACATTAGCAATAAAAAAGGAAGTTAAAAGTGTGCTTACTCTACAGCCACTTTAAATTATTTATTTTACCTTTATTTTACCAGGCAGTTTCTATTGAGATAATCTCTTTTTCAAGGGAGATCAACCAAAGACAGCAGCATCAAAATAAATTTAAAAGGTGTAGACAAGGAACATACAAAAGCCAAACAACATCAAAATCACAAAGTCAAATTTTGCTATATTGGCACAAAAACAAACAGGAGTCTATTAGCAAAAAGGATCAGAGGCCAAACCTGCATAAATCTCACCCAAAGATTTTTGAGGGGGCACAAAGACACGCAAAGCTGTCCGCAGTGCAAATCAATAGAGAACATAGCTCATTAAACCACATATGAGAGGGCCAGCTTAGCAGTAGCTGCATTTTCAAATACAAATAACTAAAGACACAAGGAAGGAAGGTTGTTTAGGTGATAATCTCATCCAGAGCACCTTCAGTCAGTAAGCAGGTAGAGGTTCAGTGTCGTGGGATTGAATCTGAGATTTTCCGGTAATGGGACGGTCTCTCTAAACACAAGGCTACCAGCCAAGTAGAGTCATCATAAATAAATACTACAAATGAAAAGCAAGAAAAAAGGTTTATTGTATATCTGAGAGCTAGTTTGAATGGACACAACATTAGTGGACTGGTGGATGGAGAAATTCATTTCCCTCCCTGGTGTGGCTAGCGGGTTGGAGGGGGGGTCACCCAACCCTGTGCTCCATTGTGTCTGTCCTGCAGGACTGGGAGGCAGAGAGCCACGACTGGTACTGCTTCGAGTGTCACCTACCAGGTGACGTCTTGATGTGCGACAACTGCTTCCGGGTCTACCACCTCAAATGCCTGTCAGAGGAGTACAAGCCCAGAGACGGCGGCTCCCACTGGCAGTGTGTCGTCTGCAGGGTAGGTGGTGGTGGTTGAATGGGTGTGTGTGTGTGTGTGTGTGTGTGTGTGTGAAGACATATCGAGTGGCGCCTTTGGAGAACCTGGCTGTATGCATCTGTGTAAGTGTCCATGCACCAAAAGACGGACTTACAAAGCACACTGGAAGTGGATAAAAACCATGACCTTTAGGTTATGGGACAGTCTCTCTAACCACTAGGCCACTATAAAAAATAATTTGAGTGCCTCTTCTTTTGGAAAACAGGAATGTATTCTAAGTGTGTGTGTGTATCAAAAGAGAGGCTTTTAAGGGCACCTTGACATTTTCAGCTTGAGTCTTGAATTGTCCTGCAGCTACAGCTTTTTAGCAATGTTAACATTTCTCCTTGAAACCAGTAGTACTGCTAGCAGCAAACTAATAAGTACCCATTGGCTTTAGCCATAGTGCCAACACAGAAACCTACTTTTTTCACAATGCAAGAAGTGACTGGTGAAGAAAGACAACAAACTATAATTCAGAATATAATTCAATAGTATCCCTTGAAAAAAGGCAACCAAAATTAATTTCCCATCCGTATTTGCTAAATCGTTTCAGTCTCATCCCTTTAACATAAACCATTTGTTACACTCTTCCACCAGGTATTAGTTTTCACTGCCTGACAGAGGGTCATCCCTCCCACTGACCTAACCCCAACGGCCTCAGTTACCCCTGACCCTCAGTTACTGCCCCTTGGCCAACCTATTACCCCTGCCCAGTGTTCTCAGTAAGCGCCGGCTTTTGTTTTAAATTAAATTAAGTTGCGACACGTTGTTGTAAAGAATGGATGTTTTTTATGTTCGCACCGTTACCGTTCTGTTGAATCTTGCGCCAAACACAGACAGTGTGTTATGACAGACACCTGTTGCTCCCTCCTCTTGGTGTTTAAAACTGCCAAGTCCAATAACCGAGAGGTAGGTTACACACAAAATTTCGCTGAAGAGTACCGTAACTAAGCTCGTTTTGAATAACAGATCTAGAGACTAGAGACAAAATTTGTCCTGCAGCAAATCTCCACGGTTTTCCAGCAAGCCCTTACTTGCGTTTATATTCCATTCAGAGGCTTTGGAATCCAGCGGTGAACTGCAGTGTTTTTTGGACACTTAGTAAAACCCTTCGCTGACTAAGAAAATTGGCCCTTGAATGTTTTGTATGATAATTTATCCGCCGTTCTGTGTAGAATACTCATTATTGAGTGGTGAAGTTGTCCGCCTCACAACTCACCTTACCTATCCAGGACCATCATGTCGTGTGAATGCACTCTACACTGAAATTTTACAGATAGTAGCTAATAGTGTAAACAGAGGAAACCACCATCGCTGCTGAAAAAGTTGCTGCTCTCTCTGCTTCTCGCATTCTGTCTTTTTCTCTCTCCTTCTCCCTCCCATATTCATTCTTTGGCCCTCTCGTCCTCTTTCTCTGCCTCTTTTTTTCCTTCCTGTACCTGGCCCTTTCCTCTGCTTCTCATTGGTATGATTGAAGATGACATGTTTCTGTCGCGGGCCATCATAAATATTGATTTTGAGTGTGTGTGTATACATGAGTATTTGGGTTACAAGGTCAGATCATAGCCTGCTGTGGTTTTTAACTCTGCTTAGTTCTCTTCCTCCTCCCTCTCCTTCACTTCATCCCTCTCTCCATCCGCAGGGCAGTAAAAAGAAGAACCTGAACAAACAGGAGATGTGTAAATACCTGCGCTTCATCGTCCAACGCATGAAAGAGAGGGTGAGAACCCACACACACAAACAGACAATTACATTTACATCTTAGGCATTCAGCTGGCACTCGTTTATGACTTAAATTACTACACACATTATTACATAATTTTACATGTCATTTTACATTTGTCATTTAGCAGACACTGTTGTCTACAGCAGTAAATACATTTTGTCATAGTAGTCAAACCAACCGTATCTCACAGTCTTCTTCAGTAGCATTCGTAGAATCAGAGAGGTTTTTTCTTTTTCTTTTTTTTTTACACACGTTTACATTTCAGCCATTTAGCAGATGCTCTTATGTGACTTACACACTCACACAAACATGATAGAAATAGCATTTACATCATCAAATTGAAGTTTTGTGTTTATTTAAAAAGTTTTCAAAACATTTTTAGTTTAAAAGCTTTTATTATTGTTGGTGTGAGCCGCCTTGAGCTCATCATCCTCCCTACAGTCAGCTGAGAACAGAGCAGACTGCTCCTCAACGCAGGGCGCTGTGGTGTTTAGTGACCGGCGCTGTAGTGTTTAGTGACCGGCGCTGTAGTGATTAGTGACCGGCGCTGTAGTGATTAGTGACCAGCCCCGTCAGCAAGGATCCGTCCTGCTGAAGTGTCCTTCAGCAACACACTGAATCCCTATCAGCTCCTGCTGTTCTCTAGCTGACCTCTGACCTCCTGATGGAGGGGGGGAAGAGAAAAGAGGATCCCCCCTTTTTAGAATCACCAAAATAAACGGGTGCGCTTCTTTAACTAGTTCATCAACCTTTCTGTTGGTCGGGTTAGTATCAGTTGTACCAAGGACCTTTCTCAGTTCTTTAAACAAGGCTCTCTCGTTTCATTAATTAGAGCGTAACGTCAGATATGCCTTCTTAACGATGGTTAAAGCCGCCCACACTTGACAAGCAATTTGTGCTGTGCTCACCGCTATGGTGAAGGCAGGCCTGTCGATGCATCATCGCTGTCCGCATGAAAACAGGAAGGCGCGGGATATAAAAACAGTAGGAGATGCTGAATCGTTACACGACTCGGCAATTAAAAAAACATGACATTATTTATGTGAGCTTTAATCGAGCACAACGCTCACACGTGGATTAATGTTACCTGTTCCTTTACTTATTAATGCACGCTGGATCATCTCATGAAGGGATTTGCAGTTAATTTGCTGGTTATATTAATGCTCATCCAAAAATGTCATATAGTGAGAATAAAATGGAATAGAATAAAACAGAAAATATTGATGTGGACTAGCATTCAAGTTTATTTTCCAACTCTAATGTTGTATCATGCTTTGAAAGGTCAGCTGCAAACTTGGAGTAGATATTACAGCAACTCAGTGGAAATTTTGAGCGGTGTGCGCCAAAAGTGATTTTGCTGATGATCGTGTGTCGGCGCTGGCCTTTAGTCCGTCAAAGCCAACTTTTCCCTTAATGTTTTCATGTAAAGACCCCAAAAACAGATACATATCGTAGGCCTCAGACCCCTATTAGTGAAGACTGGACCCCCACCTGAGAAGATTTTTGATGTTTAATATAATTTACAGATGTAGATGGCTGTTGATACTGTAGGTGGGAAGATTACAGTGGAGAGAGTGAAACTTCTGATTTCTCTCATTTGTCTGTTTCCAAATCAACGATGTCTAATGGTTAAATTAAACTGTTCTTCATTTTGTGGGGGACCCTCTGGAGCCCCCTGAAGGGCCTCTGGAGCTTCCCAGACCCCAGTTTGGAAACCACAGGTCTCGGCCACAATTTTCTTGTTGTTAAAGCCATGATTCTCCACTCGGCCGGTCTGTGGTCTGCGGTCCGGTCTGCCTCAGCTCTGAGCCGTTTGGCTTTTATGTCGTTTTAAATCAAGGACCAGTAAAACTGCCCACAACTGACCCCTTAAAAAAAAAAAAAAAGAGCCCCCTCCAGCACTCCCTCATTCTCTTCCCACTCCATCCTCCCATCCCTCCCTTCCTCTGTTTCTTCATCCATTACATCTCTATCTTTCTGATTTTCCCCCTTCATCCCTCCTTCATTCCTTCACTCCATCTGTACCCTCACTCTCTCGCTCCTACTCTATAAAAGTGGTGTTAAATCTCATTATTTCTCTTCCCCCTCTGTCTCCCTTCATCCCTCCTTCATTCCATCCCTCCCTCTACCTCTCCTCCTCACCTTCCCCGTCTTACTCAATAAAAGTGGTGTTAAATGTCATTATTCACCCTCCATCTCTTCAACCCTCCCTTTCTCTCCTCCTCCCTCCCTTCGTCCCTCCTTCATCCCCTCTTCCTCATCTCCCTCTCCGTCCCTTCCCTCTATCCCCCTCTCCCACTCTATAAAAGTGGTATTAAATCATTATTCGTCTTCTCTCTCTCTCTCTCTCTCTCTCTCTCTCTCTCTCTCCCTGGCAGGCAGTGGACCTGAACAAGAAAGGCAAAGACACTAAACATCCCATGTACAGACGACTGATCCACACCGCGCTGGACGTCTCCAACATCCAGGAGGTACCATGCTAATGTTTTCTTAGTTTCAAGGCGTTTCAGAGGTTTCAACCTACATGGTTTTAGAGTTAATGAAGCAGTTTTGAGTCTAGCAGGTTATTTATCGTGCTGTCTGCTCATCGCACGCCCTTGGATCTGACTAACAATAATATACAACATGTGGCTCGACTTGGAAGAGTTTCATTCCAAATGAGACACTCGTCATTTGAAAAAACCGACACCTACTCTGACAAAATGATGACTTGGATGAAAGTAAAGCACATTAAGTTTTATTATTAAAGTTCACAAATGACAGAATTATGTTGTTTTTTTGTTTTTTTTTATAAACATTGACTGATGAAATTCACGTCGCAACAGTTTTCCAGTATTGATATGTAGTATTTATACTTTACCTCCCTATAAATTAGGGATGAACATTTCCATTTTTTTCCTGCATATATAATGGTGGCATGACACTATACACCTGCATGATTTCTTGGAACTGATGCTGCCTTCAAGTGCATCTTGTAAGCTCCTACTTCCAAGTTCAGAAGTCAAAAAAGACTTGTTGCACATTCAAGTGCTTTTGGTGCAGAATGATAACAATAGACCTTGTGAAGGAGTTTTTTAGTAGATGGTTTATAAGTGGCACAAAGCTGCTTTGTGCTGCAGTGGCAGAGTGATGAGGACTAAGTGGGCATCAGGCATGCAATTGATGTTTAAATGAATTTATTATTTTAAAAGTTGATTTCAATGTCTATTTTGGGTAATTTGACTATTCAAGCCCATCCCTAATATAAAGCCAGGAGGTCTTAAACTCTTAAAGGGTTTCTTCTGCCTGTACCTATATGACAAATGTAGTTTCTTCCTGGCAGCCAGGAGAGTTAAAATCTACAAGTTCTTTGTTAAAGTCGGGACCCGACAGAAAAAGCCCAGTGAAATGCTGCTATCAAGGAATGCAGTCTGCCCAGTATAATCATAGCGCTGCCGTCACGTGAAAACATTGTATCTCCTAAATTCCAGCTTTTTGGGAACTAAGAAAAAACAGCCTTGATTTTAGCTTGACCACCATGTATTTTAAGTTTATCCAGTGGGGTTTGAAAGGGTTTCCTGGGCCCGTGGGTCATAGAGTTTGTCTCAACCCACAGAGAACCATGTAACCCTTCAGCTGAAGGTGAAACATGACAATCGGCAAAACTGGAGTTAGAACGTTTTCACACACCGGCGGTAGTCTTCTACTGTTGGCCACTGAGCAACTTCATTGGAACAGTTGGAGGATAAGTGCTTTGCTCAAGGGCTCCTCTCCCTCAACAGGAGCCCTTGAGCAAGGCACTTATCCTCCAGCTGCTTACTTTTTCCACCGGTATTTTCTCTATCTGGCCTGGGGATTTGAACCAGCAGCCTCCCAGTCACAAGCCTGCTTTTTTAACAACAAGGCTGTCGCTGTAGCCATGCTGCTAATGAAACAAGGGCTCTTTCTCAATATGCGTTATTATTTTTTTTTTTTTAAGATTATTTTTTGGCAATTTTTTGCCTTTATTAGAGAGTCGAGAGAGAGAGAGAGAGACAGTAGAGACTAGGGGTAGAGAGGGGGGGGGGGGGGCATGACATGCATCAAACGTCCCGGGCCGGATTCGAACAGATTTGTCGCGTTTACCGGTATGCGCCTTAGACCACTGAGCCACCAGGACGCCCCCTCAATATGCGGTTTGCGTTCTTGTTATGTAATATCTAACCGCCGAAGCACGATACCAAAACAAAAAGAACGCGAGGACGGATAAAGATCCTGGTACTTACCAGCCGACGATGCATCAGGAGGTGACTTGACTGACGAGAACGAAAGGGGTTCCTGGTGACAGCAGATAGCCCCGTCCCTACCCAGAATTCCTCTGTCCTCTGGGATCATCATCTTCTCTGTCTCTCTCTTGGCATTTTCTTAACTTGTCCTCCTCCAATGAGATCAGCTCAGAGCAGGTCTTCATACAGGACAAGTCAGAGCCTGTCCACACTGGATAAGCTTGAGCGTGTGTGTGTGTGTGTGTGTTTTGGGTTGCATGTGTGTTCACTCGAGTTAATTATTTCTGAGGTATTGTTTTGTGTGTGTGGCATGTATGTGTGTGGGCTTATGTGCGTGCATATTTGTAGGCTTTGATGTGTATGTGTGTGTGTTTGTTTTGGGGTGTGTGAGAGAGTTAACTTGAGTCAAGTGTTTGTGTGGTATTTTGTGTGTGTGTGTGTGTGTGTGTGAGGTCAGGGAGGACTCTGCTGTGCTGTGGTCAGTGGTGCATCACACCCAGCCTCTGCCAAACACACTGGAAATCCGCCCAGACCTCTGCATGTGTGTGTGTTACCGAGCACACTGCCCTCTCCTGGACCTCTCACATGTCTATCACCCCACACACTCACACACACACACACACACACACACACAAACACACACCTCTGCCCAGCATGTGAATAGACCTCATTGTACTAATATTCTCTCTCTCTCTCTCTCTCTCTGTCTCTCAGAACCTGACTGAAGGGAAGTATAAGAGTTTTGATGAGTTCAAGGCAGACGCCCAGCTGATCGTTCACAACACGGCCATTTTGTTTGGAGGTGGGTACGGGCCACACTGGTTGGAATATGTTGCCTTCACTTCTCTATTCAACCTAATTGCAGAGCCTGCAGTGTTTACTTTGCATTCATGTTCGGGGGTTCCCGCTGGTCTCTGGAATATCATTATTCTGAGAGGTGTATCTCAGACAGGGAACGTCAGGGGATGCGATCGGTTCTCTGAGGACGTACAGATGGGTCACTTTACAGGAATTAGTGTTTTACAGCTTGATTCACACATTCAGTGCATTAGCTGGTGTTCTTCAGGAAACCAGACTGTTCACCCCTTTATAAAAACAACATTAACATTAACAAACCATAAACACACTTATCTTATTCTCACTATCATTATCAAGTTTTATGTGAAGCACTTGGTGCATGTAATTTCTCTGTTGTAAAGCACTTTGAGCTGCAGTTCTTGTATGAAAGGTGCTATACAAATAAAGTTCATTATTATTATTATTATTATAAAGGAATAAAGGTTTTGGGTCATGGAAGTGCTCCAACTTGGTTATGAAAAGTCATGGAAAAGTCAAGGAATTTTACTTTTTCTTTAGCCAAGGTGCCCCCCCCCCTGACAGCTAGAAAATACAATGAAAACTAATCACCTAGCGTTATTGTTCAGCTTGCCCCAAAAAGATAACAATTACAGTTGCAACTGCAGCACAATTGTCCATATATCATGATAAAAATGTCCAAATAAAAGCCATTCTCAAACTGCAACACCTTCAGGAAACGCAGTCAAACCAGATACGGTTCAACAAAGAAGACTGCAGCTTGTGATCTTGATTTTGTTTTCTTTCCTTGTCTTTTGTTTGCACAAATTGGTTATTTCATCTCCTCTTCCTGTGTGTTTTGTTTTTTTTATAAATCAAATTTTACCACTTCACTTCTATGTTTTATCGCTGATCCTAGACTAAACCTAACAAAAGAGTAACAAAGATGTTGTGGCTGGTATTGTTCTGATGTTACTACAATGTTCAGGGAAGTGATTTTCAGGATCTCATTTACTTTGCCACACGTTCACATTTCCCATTCACTTCTAATGGTGGATGACTGTTTTCCTGCTTTCTCCTGTTCCTCCCTGAGCGCAGTCTGTTGTTTGTGTGTTGCAGTGCACAGTGACCAGGCTGAGATCGCACGGTTGCTCTACAGTGACACATGTCATGAGGTACAAACGCTTTCTCTGTCTTTTTGTTTCATCTGTCATAGATTTCCTCATGCAAAAGTAGCAACGACTCTGTTTTACTTTGTGATATTTGGATGTCAAAGAGAGGAGGGGTAAATGTCTCTGTTGGTCTCTGTTAGGTCTTTACTGTGAGATGCAGTGCCACAGACATTGTCCTTTGGATGCTTTTTCATACTAAAAATATTCATTCCAAACATTAGGCCTACACCTCTTTGTGTTTTCGAGGGATATTTGGCTACTTTATACAGTTGCTTTAATTTCTCATTTTCTCTCAGGAGTGGTTGTGTTCCTGCTGTGGCGGAGCACCACTTGCTAAACGAGTACATTCAGGGCATCTGTGGGTTTTAAAATAAATTGAATTTAAGACCTTAGGAAGTATTCAAATATCTTAATTTCTTGTCCTCTGGTTGTGTTTTTAATATCTGCTTTTAATTTTAGGCAGCCAAAATTAACCCTAACCCTAACTCTCAAAATATTACAGTAGGAGGAAATATAATTTCATGTCAACTTCGATCAACCTCAAACAAAAACTAGCATGGAGTTTGAAGCCAGCACTTTCGCTGGAAGTTGTTTGCAGTGTTCGGGGTGACTTCGTTTTTACGCAGCGATGTCGTGAACTAGTCACGTGATTTGATCACGCCGGCGTGATCGGGGACTCCTGCGGGTTAATGACATCTGGGCAGGGACTACAGATGAAAACTAGCCTTTTTAATAATAATACATTAGACTTGTATAGCGCTTTTCTAGGTACTCAAAGACGCTTTTTTTTTACAGAAATGTTTATTAATTTGCATTGTCCCCATCAAATAAACTAATAAAGCACATGACATGTTTCTTTGCTCTTAGATTAATAGTAAACAGGGTTAGTACAATATGCAAAACATTTGTTTTTAATTTCTTTTAGTTTGCCTATTGTCTTTTTTCCAATGCTGTCAGTTTTATAGTTAACTTTTATTGGTTGTGTTCAATTGGGAATAGGCTGTTAGTGCCAACTTAGTTTCTTTGTTTTGGTTTTTAAGTTGGTCTTGGTTAAGTTGGATGATAGTGTACATTCTCATGTCAGTTGATCATCATCGTTGGCTGTGTTTAAGCACTAAATACATTTTAAATCAACTTGAGTTTAATTTTTGTCTCTGTGTGTACTTCCACATTTGACTGTCAGTGTTTCCCACAGAACAAGAGTCAGGGTTAAGTAGCAGACTAACCTAAATACTTAAACTCATAACGCGGACAATAATTTTTTTCTATCTTCCATTTCTGTTTAATGTGCAAAGGTAAACAAACTCGATTAAATTACTTTGCTTTGTGTTTGAAAAATGAAATTCACAACAACTCACCTGGGCTAATGAAGTAGCCAATAGCAGTAAATATACATGAAGGGAAACCCTGAGAGACTTGCACTGGGCAACATTTTAAATAAACAAATATCAAGGTAATTTAAATCGACATAAAGAACGGCAGGGAATTTCCACCGCCAACGAATTCGCCGATAGTCTTAAATCACTCTAGTCTTCAATTAAATTCCAGGTAGCATCAAAAAGGTGTTAAATTCGGCTTTCTGAAACCTATACATTGCAACAACTACTTGTACATAAAGCCCCCTCCTCTGTCTCACCCATTTCATTTTATTTTTTATTTCTACAGCTCTTCATCACAAGCATGTTTCAAAGGACTTCACAGAAAACAAGCCCACCTAGATCTAACTAATCAACAATGAATATGATGAAACAAAATGATGCAACAAAATAAAACACATCTCCCTCTTCCTTCCCTCGTTCCCTCTCTCCCTCCCCCCACCCCTCCCATCTTCTCTCTTCCAGTTGAATGAGTTGTTGTTATGTAAGAACTGTTTCTACCTGTCCAACGCCCGGCCTGACAACTGGTTCTGTTACCCCTGCGTAAGTATGGCCAGACCCGCTCTACCAGGCCAGGCTTCACTTTCTTTGAATGAAGTTACTCTTTTAACAAGCTGTACGTCTTCCCCTTATTAGAGATAATGTTTGATGTTAACGTGACTCTTGGTATCTAATTCCAGTATTAGGGAAACTCTGCGAAAGCCTTGAATACTTTGGTTTTGCTTGGTAATGGTCATTCGTGGTCTGATGTGCTTTCTTTGTCTGTCCTTGCAGAGCCCCAGCCATGAGGTGGTCTGGGCCAAAATGAAAGGTTTTGGCTACTGGCCAGCCAAGGTCCTTCAGAGGGAGGACAACCAGGTGGATGTGCGTTTCTTCGGACACCAGCACCAGAGGTTAGCGCTGCTAGCAGACCCCGGAACAGTACACAGTATCTCTTTTCTATTTAATAGTTCTTCTTAGGATACCAGCATCTGAGGTCGGGACGGCTAGTGTCCTCATTTGGCCGCAGCTTCTTTTCTATTCAGTAGTTCTTCTGTAGGCAGCAGCACCCAAAGTGAAGACCGCCCCTGTCCTCACAACAGCACCCACCGTTACATTTAACAGGCCGTCTTTGGACACCAACAGATGGCACTGCTAGCAGACACACTTAGCTCTTTTCTTTAGACATCAGTATCTCATGTTTGCACTGCTACCATCCTTGCAACAGTACACAGCATTTTAAAAAAATATGCAACAGGTGTTCTTCCAACGGTTAGTGCTGCTAGCAGATCTCACAACAGTACACACTATCTTTCAGTTTAATAAGTGTTGGGACATCAGGACCTGAGGTTAGGTTTACATGACATATTTTTCAATTTAATAGGCCTTCGTTTGACATAATCCATTGAGGTTAGCACTCTTCCCAGCGGCCACAGTCTACCTCAGTCACAGTCACTAGTGGCTGTTGGCTTCCAGAAGTCTGTTTTTGCCAGCCTTTATTTTTATTTATTAGAACAGGAAATCCCAGTGACACTTGGTTAGCTGCCAAAGTGACGTATGGTGTTAATATTATTAGATGAAAATCTCATGTAGGTAAAGCTTAGTAAGATTAAAGTGCTTTGGGGAAACCTGTCTCCCTCGTCTTACCTCCCTCCCCACCCAACTTAATTAGCTCTTTATAAACCTGGATTCAGCCTCCTCACTTCCGCTCTCACTCTCATGTGATAATGAAGTTTATGATTAGCAGGGCTGTTGTTTGAGGAGGCAGTTTGAGTGTACAGGCATCAAGCACTCGATTAGGCGTCAAATCGTGGGCTGGATGTTTACATTATACCCACCTGCGTTAGAGTTGTCACGGTGGTGTCGTTTCCCTCCTCAACACCGGTGACACCGGTTATACCGCCTGTCGCCACTAGAGGGTCTAAGCGCTATCAAAGTCAGCGTCACTACAATGAAAGTGAAACTTATAATTCCTCTCCAAACTCACGTTAACGGCATTTGTAAACGTAACACTTTTTAATCAGCGATTTATAACACTGCTCAACACTCAGGTAGTTAATGTGAGTGCAGATCGCCCCTTCTTTAAGGGGCGATCACACCGAGAAGCGTCGCTACAGGCGCATCCGCTTCAAAAACGCCTCGGCAGACCGCGTCGGGCAAAACAGCTTGATGGCCTGTGGAGCGGGGCTGCGTGTGCGACCGGGTTAAAGACCGCTAATATCAGCTTTTCATCGGTGTCTTCCTCTGTCCCACCGTTCCCACCGCATCAAAACAGGAAGGAAAGCCCGCCTTCTGCTTGATTTGATTGGTTGCCTGGCCCAAACGTGACATTGACGAGCGGTGCGACTCCGCGCCTTGCGCTGAAAAGTTGAGAATATTTAAATTTTTATGTGCGCCTAGAAAAACGCGGCATGTGTCGCAAGAGAAGAGCACGCGCCAGGCGTGCCGTACCGTAGGAAAACAACGGTTTTGGTGGCTACGTGTTTCTAGCGACGCTTCTCGGTGTGATCATCCTAGGCTACCATTGGATTGTACTGGACACATTGCTGTCACTAGGTAAGGACAAATAATTAATCCTATTCATCCTAATCTGTCATATTAGTGATCAGATTTAGTGATCAGTATGTTGTTAGTATGTCCATTTATCATTTTGTAGCCTAACTTGAACATGGAAGCTCTGAATATGTGCTTTTATTTTACAAAATACAAAATAACGGTATTCCCGGTGTGGGGCTAATGCCACCGGTGTGGACTCCAAAACCGAATGCCACCGGTAACACCGCCCACCGCGACAACCCTAACCTGTGTTAAGCCACTTTCTGCTACAGTGACTGGTCAGGAACAACTCAGAATGATGATGAATTCAGGAAAGCAACCCAAATGATAGCCATGCCAGTGCCATGAATCACAACATTGAAAAGGACACATGGTTAACAAGTGAATATGTGTGGGGAAAACTAAAAGGAGCAACTCATGGGTGTTGGATCCAGGCTAGAGCTTCTTTTTTGCTGCAAGTACAATCAAAATAAATCATTACATGGCAGTAGAGTTTTTGGGAAGATGGTTTCAGGAAAGAAGAAAGATTTTGTGGTGAGATGCCTCTCGGTAGATGTAATTCCAACTTAATAATGCAACATAATATTCTGATGTAATATGGCTCCAACACCTCCCTTCCCCAGAGCATGGATCCCCGCAGACAACATCCAGGACATCAAGGTGAGCGTCCAGCAGCTGCAGGTGAAGCGCAGCATGGGCTGGAAGAAAGCCTGCGAGGAGCTGGAGCTCTACCAGCGCTTCCACAGGGAGGGACGCTTCTGGAAAACCAAGATGGAGGACGGCAGCCAGCCACACCAGCACCACCAACAGAACCAGAACCAGAGCCAGAGTCAGAGTCAGAGCCAGAGCCAGAGCCAGAGCCAGCGGCAGCAACAGGAAGAGGGCAACGGGAGGACGGACAGGCTGGAGCGGACTGACGAAGCCGAGTCCAGCATCTCCTCCACCAGCAATGAGCAGGTCCGACATGTAAGTGGGGGCGTTTTGGTATTGTTTTGTTTTATGATTTTATTGTACAAGATAAGGTTAGATAAAATGAAACTTTAAGAGTCCCCATAGAGAAATTGGGTTGCTGCAGCAGAAAATCGTACTGGGAGACACCCATGTGAAATAGAATTTTTAATAAGAATAGACCAAATGGGGGGTTTAGCTTAAACGCACAGTATGTGATTTCTGCCGCTAGGGGTCTCTCAATCAAAACAATAACAAAAGACGTAGTTTGATGACGTCGTGAAGTAGCGTGGGATCATGGGAGTTTTTTTTACGGGGACAGCTTCGGCGACAGAACGCACAGCAAACAGGAATGAATAATCGTGATCCATCACGAGTGACCAATAAAAACAATAGAATGAGAAAAAAACAACAGAGTGGCTATCTAGCTAGTTGGCTGACGTTTCCCTGGAAGTTAGGGGGTAAAGGCGATACGACGCCATTGACAGGCGACCAAATGAAACGCACCGTTACCTTGAATAAAATCACAGATTTCTCTGGGTTTTGTTGGAAACATTTGGGATAATGTAAGTACACAAGTCAAAAAAATATATAACATAGGTCTAATCGTTTTTAGATATTTTAATGCGGAAATGTTACATATTATACCTTTAAACGGCTTTAGGATGTCGCTGCAATTCATTTGCATTTACTTGCATCTTGAGTCTGAAAGCGACCTATTCAGAACCTTGGGGGAGATCTTGAACACATACTGTTCGGCATAAAGCGGCTGGTCGAAGACAGAATCTGATATGATGGCTTCCTTTGGGAGAGTATACAAAACAGGTATATGTGAATAATAGATGCTCAAAAGTTCGATTTTGTTGTTAAAATCCCTTTTCACTGTCTCAGACTCAGAAAACTCATGAGAAATGAGCAAGGGAGCGACAGCATTGTTTAAACACCCCGAGTGCTGAAAAAATAGAAGAGTAACAGAAAAGCATTTGGGAGTCGCTGCAACAGGCGTCCACTAGCTCACTGCCAGAAGCAAATGAAATGTTTATTTTATTTGTTTGTCTGCTCAGTTGTCTAGATTTACACACCTCTTACTTTAAATCCTCACTTTGCCTTTGAATTCATTACCTTCACTAGATTTACTTTTAATTCACTTTGTTTCATTTGTCATTCATGGCATTTGGTTTTGTTATATACAGTTTCCTTGCTTGTTGAGTTTCATCATGGAGTTTCTCAGTCATGTCTTTAGCTGTCATCTTGACTTGTTTTTATTTCTACCACACCTTCACTTTCCCAATCGCAGCTAATGTGCGCTGTAGGGCACAGAGGAGTCAAACACTCGAAAGCAGCGTCTCTCACCGTCACTACAAATTAAACTTTCATGTGTCTGCAGTGCAATCTTGTCAACACCAATCTGTTAATACTTGCATTAGTGACTTCTATTGTAGCTCTATATCAAGCCTCTGAACACAGACATGTTTCCCCATGTGCTGCTGCACAGTGTGCACACACCCACTCAGACAGGAAGCATGGAGCTTCAAACCAACTGCAGCTGGGTGGAAAATACTGCCATCTGGGGGCTGAGCTGCTACATTATAAGACTGTACTGTGTGACTATAAACATGACGGTGTTGTTATTAGTTAGTATTTCTAAGAACCATAACAGAAAATAATGGGGTTTGGGAGAATGTGAGATAATATATTTCCAAAATACAGATTGTTAATGACTTCTGTAATGGCAGCTTTTTTACATTTGAAATACAAATTGCAACCTTTATTTAAACCTCAGGGACACATTGAGGGATGGGAGTTACACTAACTAAAAACAAAAAATACCATATATGGCACAATACATTACATTCATAATTAATCAAAACATTTACAATCAAATGAAGTAAGATTTAAAATCAGATTCTTGAACTGCCCCAAGATATAAAGACATAAAGTGTGTCCATTTTCAAAGTGCATTTTAAATGAATGCAGCTGTTTCATTTCGTCTTACCTGACTATCTAACTATTGAATATCCAAATAAGTATATCTGATGAAGCCATTCTATACTGGAACATGAAAGCCTGCCAGAACACATATTTACCCAAAGTTCATCATGTGATGTTTTATTCTGGTTTTGTCCAGCTCAAAGGAAGCCAGGAGCCCAAGGCTAAGAAGAGTCGCCGCAGTCAACCAGTCGAGCCCAAAGAAGAAGCCAGTGTGAGTTGGGTTGTCATTACATCAGTTTTTACCCTACAGTAATATAGTAATTATATAGTAATACAAGATACAATCATATAGTAATACAAGAAACATGCTGCTGACTATTTTGACACTTTGTTCATTTTGGTACTAGAATATTCAATACAAGATTCTGATACCACAGGCATTGTAATGGATTGGTATTGCGATACTTAGGTGATATTGTATTGTGCAACCTGAAGTGTTGGTGCTGGACCTCAACACGTCTCAAAGCTCTTAGTGAAGGTTACAAGATGGCTGTCGGGATGCTGCTGAATCGTTACCTTGTGGACCTTCTGGCTAAAATAGTCAAAAGCTTCAGGGGGGAAAAAACTTTTATTCCCTTTTCTTATTTTGTTATTTGACTGCTGTTAGACTGGGATAGCTATGTTAAGTGGAAAATAAACTATAAAATAAATACATAATTTAAAATTGATTAAAGATAATTGCATTTATTTTTCACTCTCCTTATAGGTGCAAAAATTGCTATGTTAATTTTGAGACATTAGTATAATTTTCAAACAAACTAAACCATTGCTGAGGGCAGCCTCTACTGGCCTCTACTCTGCATTTTACAGTGTGAGCCACTGGGTCAGGTTTTGTGGGAAAATCTGCTCGATTGCTTTATGGCACAAAACAGGAACCGTTTTTTTCTTTGCAAATAATGCACAAGTTTAATTCACTTTCATTATGCTAACTGGACGTAAGCTTACCTGGTCAGAAGTCAAGTTATCAAGGGCTGTTATCGGCTCTTATCCCGTTTCTTGCCCTGGAGGTCATGTAGCAACATCCTCTTCGGAGCAGGAAATTTTATGGGAAACAAACAAAATGCTACACGTACTAAACATGCTAAACACCTTTTTATTCCTGAAATATGGACAGGTTCTTCTGTTTCCTGGTAAACGGTGTAGGTCTTGCCCCAATCACAGCCACCAACAAATGTCTCTTCTATTTTCCTGGTTTCCTCCTCTCCACCAGGACCCGGAGCCGGAGATGGAAGCGGTCAGCTCCAGCCAGGAGATCCCCGTGTCCTCGGCCCCCCAGCAGCCGGAGAAGCTGTCGGTGTCCACGCAGACCAAGAAGGCCAGCGGGGGGTCGCCGCGCACCCTGCACCGCAGCACCCAGACCAGCAGCGACGGCGCCTGCCAGAACATGTGCCACGAGAAGTACACCAAGATCTTCAACGACGTCAAGGAGATGATGAAGGCCGACAACAAGAGGGAGACGGAGAGGGTCGTCCGAGAGGCTCTGGAGAAGGTGAGGGGAGTGTGTGTGTGTGTGTGTGTGTGTTTGATGGTCCACAACGCCCTGGAGAATGTAAGGACAGGGTAGAGGAGTGTGTGTGTGTGTGTTTGAAGTTCTGCCAGCCTCCACCGTGCACAAACCGCAGCCAACTGCTTTTAATAACGTCATGTAACAATAGTTTTGTTTGTTTTTCTTTTTAATTTGCACTATCAAACTTGCATTTTGTCACTTATTTTCCTTTCAAATGGTTAAATTTCTAAAGTAGCTCATAACTGATTACATAAATTGGAAAACTAACGCCTTCAGTCACTCCACAAAACCTCAAAAAAGTAATTTTGAGTAAGCGTTACCCCAACACTGGCCAAGACAGTGTGCACCACACATTTTCTACAGTAAGTTTTGTAAAATTGTCCAAAACCTCACAAGCCTTTTTCCGTTCTCTTCTAGTGATTTGCTGCACTCCCGTAGGAGGCAAATCAGAATGTAAAGATTATTTGAAAACAACTTGTTTTTAGACTAAAAGAATGAATTTATTGAATATTTGTGCAGCAATAATCATTATTTTCTGTAGCATTTAGTTTCAGGTTGGTGTGGAATTGCTCTCATAATAAAGAAATATAAACTACATGACCTAAAAGCATGTTGAAGTTTGTTAAAAAAATGAGACCCTGATGAAATAAGTTTCTAAGTACTGTACATACTTTTGTGTATGCACTCATGCTACTGTAAGGTGCTTTGGATGAAAAAAAAACATTCACCAAATGCCATGTTTTATGTTGACATCTAACACAGTTAAAAACACAAGTGGCATGTACGCCTCTGTCCACATAGCTCCGTTCGGAAATGGAGGAGGAGAAGCGCCAGGCGGTGAACAAGGCGGTGGCGGGAGCCCAGGCCGAGATGGAGAGGAAGTGTAAGCAGGTGAAGGAGAAGTGTAAGGAGGAGCTGGTGGAGGAGGTGAAGAAGATGGTGGCCCAACACAAGCAGCTCATCTCCCAAACCAAGAAGAAACAGTGGGTGAGTGGAAGCGCACTGGGCTGGCTTGACATCGGCCTTGGAGGAATTAATTGCCTACACTCGTTTTATCGGGATTTTAGTTTCCGCTATTAATAATCACAGAATATTGGCACATCAGCAATATTGAAGCATTTTATTTCAATTAGAATGTCCACAGTACATGAAAATAGCCAGGATGGTGATATAAGATGTGCTTCAGATCATCAGGAGTAATAATTGTGATCACAATATCTTTAAAAAATTTCAATAGGATTAATTACTTATCCAGTGGTAAACAGTCGATATGCTTTGTCTTTGCTCTGCACTCATGTTAATTCTCTGAGTGTTGAGCAGTTTGACACATCACCGATTTAAAAAGTTACTGTTTACAAACCGTTACAAACACACACAAGTTTGGAGCAAATTGTAGAATTTTAAGTTACACTTTCATTTCCGTGACTCTGACTTTGACAGCGCTTAGACCGCCCTCTAGTGGTGGAAGGCGGCTTCCCTCCTCAACACCGGTGTAAAAATGGCACCACCATGACAACTCTAATGGAGAAAGTACCGGTAGAAAAGTAGGTAGTAGTTGGCAAATTCCCAAAAACTCTAATAATAAAGGGTCAGTATGGATCATGTTAGTTGTGTTTTGGTAGTTTCTAAGTTGTTTAGAGTTGTAAATAAGTACTGTTTGCTAACAGTGGCATCTCGATCATACTGAAACAAAGTGTTGAGGGGTTTTTATCAGAGCAAAATGTGGTCCAGGTACTCCTTCATGTTTTCAGTATTATAACTCAGTTTATCCTGTCTTGGCTGGCTTGTTGTCAATACTTTTGTTTTCAATGAAATGAGTTTGTGCTCTCGTTTTTAGTGTTGGAACTACTTAATCTCCACTTGTTTTCAGTGCTATAATGTGAGTTTATGTTCTCGTTTTCACTGCTGTAACTTAAGCATGTGCTCTCATTTTCAGTGCTGTAACTTGAGTTTGTGCTGTTTTGTTTTCAGTGCTGTAACTCAAGTTCATACTCATGATTTCAGTGTTATAACTGAGTTTATCTTGTCTTGTTTTAGGTGCTGTAACTCAAGTTTATACTTGTGTTTTCAGTGTTATAACTGAGTTTATCTTGTCTTGTATTAGGTGCTGTAACTCAAGTTCATACTCATGATTTCAGTGTTATAACTGACTTTATCTTGTCTTGTTTTAGGTGCTGTAACTCAAGTTCATACTCATGATTTCAGTGTTATAACTGACTTTATCTTGTCTTGTTTTAGGTGCTGTAATTCAAGTTCATACTCATGATTTCAGTGTTATAACTGAGTTTATCTTGTCTTGTATTAGGTGCTGTAACTCAAGTTTATACTTGTGTTTTCAGTGTTATAACTGAGTTTATCTTGTCTTGTATTAGGTGCTGTAACTCAAGTTTATACCTGTGTTTTCAGTGCTGTAACTCAAGTTTATACTCTGGTTTTCAGTGTTATAACTGCGAGGAGGAGGCCATGTACCACTGCTGCTGGAACACCTCCTACTGCTCCATCAAGTGCCAGCAGGAGCACTGGCACGCCGACCACAAACGAACCTGCCGCAGGAAGAGATGAACAAGTCCCGCCCCCTAGCCCCAGCCAGCACGCCATTGGCTCTCGCCCTCTCCTCCTCCTGTCACTCAACATCTGCCACACCCCCCCACCTCGCCTTCCCCCCCCCTCTTCCCTTCTGCTTCTCCACTTGCCTTCCTGAAAACTTTGTGGACCCTACGTTTTTTGCGCGAAAACAGCAATTTGTTCTCTCTCTTTTGTTTTTATTTTGTTGCTATTATTTAATATACCCATTGTATTGATTTTTCTTTCTATATTTTTTTTTTTCTCGGAATCATGAACAGATTGCTCAAGAGCATGGCTCGAATGCATAGTATGGTATGATTTTGTGTCGTTTCTTGTTTTTGTTTTTATTTTTTTTTTAATCTTTACTGAAGTGCTAATTTTGAACCCGTGTCAGAGAATGTGTTATTTAAGTGTGTAGTACCAGATGAGCATTAAATGAATACATTTTATTACCTGAATTTTTTAATCACTTTTCTTACTGTAAATGCAACAATACACACCGTCGATCTTAAAAAATGAATACATAAGTACTATCGCAGCATTGAACTAGCTCTGCTTTCATAAAGAAAATCTATTTAAAAAAATGACAAAAAACTGCATAAGATATTGAATCGTGAATGACGTAGCTCACGAAGCGTGATTTCTTTTTTTTTTTCTCATGAAAATATTGCGGTGGATAGCACCTTTTATCGTTTCTACCTAAAATCTTATTGTCCTCAAGTCACTTAAGTATCATTGGGAACAGGGTTACGAAGTCGGCCTTAAAAGATGCTGACAAAAAAAATCTTCCATTTATTATTATTGTTATGCACATTTTTTGGGTTCACTTTTGAATAGACTGTAATTTTTATGAATCCAAGATGAGAATAAACAAGACAAGTTTTTAATTTGTTCTAAAATCGGGGAAATGTATAGCAATCTTTCCTGAGCTGGATCTTAGAGAGGTTCCTTAATTTGAGTTTTCCACTTTTTTGCACACTTCATTTGTTTTTCACAACCCAAATGCTTGTAATATTGCCAAAAAAATTGACATTTCGTTGAACTTATCTGAAGAGAAGATGTGTTGAGTGTCCCCCCCCCCCTTTTGTTTATGGATATTTTTTTCAAGCGTTGTCAGTGTCATTGTTATGGTGATGTACACTCGAAAGTACGATATTTTTTAATTCTGTTTTTTTTTTAACCTTCCAAGTGACTAGCTATGAGACTCTTTCACTGCTTATGCTGTAGTTGGTGGTCAGTGCCTGTTTCTCTTTTTCCTTTTTTTTTTTTTTTTCCCTAACATCATCATATTCCAAGTAACGCTACGTGCATGTTGATAGTTTCATAGTTTTTATTTTTTAATTCATTAAGATAAAAAAAGAAGCTTGCAGAGCGTCTGGTTTCCAATAGGCAATGAAGACGGATGGACCAATATAAAATATATGCAAATGTGAATGATCAAAGTAAGCTTTTTTTTATTTTCTCCTACGCTGTATGTCAAGTGTTCATGGTGTATAATATGGTGCTTAACTTTGAATCTTTTTGAAAGCGGCAATGAAATTGCTAATTTTATGGATTTTCAACCCGATGACTGTTTCCTTAGTTATGAAGATTGACTGAGCGGAGGAAAATGTCATTCATTCAATCATCCATTGATCTGTTAATTCATTCACTCTGTAAGGACATGTCATTTTTAACACACCTAGGTGTCTAGTGTGGAACAACACGCATTTACCTTTTCAGCACAACACGTTAATAACATATGTTGCATCAATTTGTGTCTCTATTAACATGTTGACAAGTAAAACAAATGTTTGTTGTTCAAAACATCCTTCTGAAAAGTTCACTCACTCATCTCTGGAGTCTTGCTTTGGCAACTCTCATTTGTAAGCTCATTTAAGTGTATCACTTTTAGATGTAACATGTTATTGTATAGTTTAACTATTGTTTGACTTAATCTTCACCCTTTTCCTTCTGTCCCATGTGCTTTGTCATTTCTTGTTTGTTAATCACATATATATGTGATTTCGCAAACACAATTTTGTATTTCTGGAAAGGATCCCACACCCGAGTTGTCTTGTGCACGACATTTTCTTGTTTTTTCTTTTCCTGCTTCACTTTATGAAGCAGCTACTCATATCAAGTATCACAATGTTTCTCTGGTTTTAAGGTCATAGTCGTCTTTTTTTTCATCATTGCACTACATGTAAATAAAACATCTGACATGTCAATATATCAGTAATGTTAAATGTACATTGTAAATGAATGGAATTCACAAATATTAGATTTCAGCTGTTTCTGTGTTCACAGCTATCTGGATGACTGTTGGTTTTAGTTTTGTACAATGTACAACCATATCATATCTAAGTTTGTCATTTTCAACACATCTGTGCGTCTTGTTTGGTACAGAAAACGTGTAGTACTTCTCAACACAATAAATTATATGCACATTTTGCAATGAAACCTTTCATATGTCAGATACAAATTATGTTGAAAAGCAACAAATGCACGTTGTCCCAAACAGACACACTGCTGTGTTGAACATGACTCATCCTTTTTGCAGAGTCCATGTTTTATATTACACAGGTGTCCGCTGTGACCTGCGAGGTCGGTTTCTCTTTGACTGTTTGCCTTTTATATTCGTCCATCCACGCGTAATGATTATGTGTGAATTTCTTTTTTCCCTATGTGGAAAACTTTTGATGTCATTCCAGTTTGTATCTCTGGTTTTAACTGCATGAGTAAAGGTGTGTGTATCTCCGGCTCCTTTTTTCCATGTGAAAAGACATAGTTGCACTCCCTCAGATTGATGCAATATGACAATGATGTTATTGTTTTCTAGCCTCTGGAATTGCAGTCGAGCTAATTTTACCTCTCCACTGATATCGAAGCTCTCTTCGGTTTGAAAAAGTAGAACGTCACCTCCATGACTAAATCGATGAGATTGTCCTCGGTAACAAGAATTCACAATGTCTTTTTTCCAGTGTAATAGCCTGTGTGTTAACCTATGGAGAAGTATTGTAAGTACATAATACTGTGTGAGCACTTCATGAATTGCGTTTGTACACTTTGTACTTAAACAGTATTATTATGTACTTACAGTACTTTTCACTGGAATAAGATCAGTGTAAAGTATTACTTTGTCCTCAACTAGGTCATCTTCTGTTCTGTCCACATGTAAACTATTAATCGTGGCTTAACATTTTCTATGCTCCCGACATTTTCGTTTGACGCTTTAGCTAGCAATATGTATATAAATATATTCTATGTGCTAACATGGAGAAATAAATGTATCAACAAGTTCCTGTGTTTCCATGTTGTTATTTGGAATAGGTAACTTTCCTGTAGTAATGGAAAATAAAAGAAATTCGCTGATGTAAGCGTAGTAGCTTGTACAGATGCAGCCATTGTATTGCAGAAGTCCCATTATTTACTGCAGTGGTTCTCAACGTGGGGTCCGGGGACCATCAGGGGTCGTTGAGGGGGTTCCAGGGGGTCCCCAGCGAATTGATCAATTGTTAAACTTCAGCGTTATTTCATTTACAAGAAGAATGACTGTTTAGATCATAGTTTCTCTGTTATCTCTCTACCTACAATACAGATAGTCATGGGATTCTGGACAAAATCAGATCTGACAAAAATATTCTCAGATTTGGGTGCGAGAGAAAAGATCTCATCAAATGGGGGTCTGTGGCTCTAATGTGGACTAAATTAGGGTCCTTTATATGAAAAAGGTTGAGAAACACTGATTTACTGAATGCATGCTGAGCTGCAGTTGCACAGCTCCACCCCAAGGGGAATTGTTTGGAAAAATAAAGGGGAAATATGGTTTTTACTGTCCTAGAACACAAAATTACCATATCTGCAGGGGGTTTGTTGATCAATACCAATGATTCAACGATTGCTTCTTAGCTGCTGACATTTCTGGTTTTCAAAACTCACTTTCCATTCTGTAGTCTGGAGTGTCACAATTTTCCCAATTATTTTTGCAGTATTTTCATGGTGACACCTCTCCACTAGACTAGTGGTTCTGAACATTTTTGGCTCGTGACCCCTAAAATGAACCGATGTTTACCTGCGATCCCCCGTCAAAGAGTGAACAGTTCAACCAAAGAATGATTTTCCCTTTTCAGGTTGTTTCATCTGATGAAAATCAAACAGGATATCTCTGTATCTCTGTATTAATAAAAATTACTCTAACTGGCCAAATTAAAGGTCAAAATTTCAAACTTAAACTCAGACAAACTCAAACTCTATCTCAGACATTGCTGGTCTGATTTTGACAAAACTTGTATGCATGATGCTTTTAAAATGACACTGATTGGCCCAATGTGTATCCACATTCCATAACCAGTCCCGACAGGTGTGCAGTTTCAAGACAAGGGTCCCAGAAATTGCCTGGGTCCAGACCTTTGAATCCGCCCAATCCACCGAGTCGACTGCTTCTGGTCTGGCATCTTGACATGAAACAGTGGTTTCTCTCAGTTGAAAAATGACCGGTCCAATGAGCGCCGGGGGGGACTAACGCTTAGCCAATCAGCGCCACGGGCAGGACTAACGCCGTTGTCAAGCTGTTGTCAAGCTGTGCACCGGAACCAAGGAGGAGTAATAACAACGGTGACCGCTGTAGACAAGATAGACGCTGCTATCGAGGCTGTTCTAAATCCATTAAAAGTACCAATTACTTTGAAATCCGAGCAGCACTCTGCTTTGAAGGCATTTATTCAAAGGGGAGATGTTTTTTTTCGCATCAGTGTCGACTTAAAATGACGTTAGATTCAGGCGGATACGTTGGTCTCTAGTGATTGGTTAGGGAAAATCGAATGCCCCTCCCCCACAGAAATCGGTTAGAGTGGAGGCAACGTCAGACTGAAGATGGAAATGGAGAGTGAGTTGACAGTTCTGTCTGATATCAGGCAATCCCAGAAACACTTTGAGTAAGCTTTTGAAAATTAGACTACTACATATAAAAATGGGAAAATGAAAATTGGTGAAATTGTCTTATTAAATTTCAAGGACCAAAACACGCTAACAAGTAGGACTGTAGTCCCATTATGCCTTTAACCTTTAAAACAGTAACGTGCTATGAATAACAGTTTGATGGAATTTTTTTTAACTGGATTTTCAGAACCCATAAAATGTGCTAGTGGTGATAGTGTTATGTTTGTGAGATATATTAAACTGCACTTTTCTATATATAATATCTGTTTTACTGGTGTATATGAAGAACTGGTCGACTTTGAAACTCAAAATATATTACTAATAACACCACAAATTGCATTTTCAACATTTTTCTACATGAGCATGTCAAGGCACTCTTCACAATTAAGAACATATGGATGTATTAATGTTTTATTAAAAACATGATAATATGTCCTGCACCACAGGCTGGCATGACTGTTTCTGACTGCAGTGATGACAAAATCATAGATAACTTGAACTAAGTCATGTGGCACAGATGCTCAAAACAGACCAAACTATAGTAACTGATGAGAGGATTGGGTCAACACATTCAGATAATGGGATTTGTTGCAGTGTTAGTTTCAACTGCATTGTGAGCAAAAAGTGTTTTTTAAGTTGAACTATTCCATTTTTATTTGTCATAATCTTCACTTCATATTGTAAACGAGAGCTAAACACACACTGCCTCTTTCAAACCGCTCCTCTTCCTGGAATAAAGCAAAGCCTGATAACTCCTCCCTCTTCTTCCTGGTCTCAAACACAGCCAGTTCCATTCTGACCAGATATTTCCTGTTCCCTCCCCTTTCACAGATCTGCCAGTTTAAAGATGGGTGTAAACAACATGTTGTGAAGTGCAAGAGCTGACAAGCCCATTCACTGCAGATCAGCAAATGAACATGAAGAAAAGGGACAGATTTTTGGATTGCATTGGAGGACAACTTTTTTCTGATGAGAGCAAGAGAAACTATCTGACTCACTGTTACTGAGAAGTGAAATGGCGCAGCAAGGAATTCAGCTGGACGGAGCAAAACTCTGCTGTTCGATCTGTCTGGATCTACTGAAGGATCCGGTGACTATTCCCTGTGGGCACAGCTACTGCATGAGCTGTATTAAAAGCTGCTGGGATGAAGAGGATCAGAAGAAAATCCACCGCTGCCCCCAGTGCAGACAGACCTTCACACCAAGGCCTGTCCTGGGGAAAAATACCATGTTAGCAGAGTTGGTGGAGGACCTCAAGAAGACAGGACTCCAAGCTGCTCCTCCTGATCGCTGCTATGCCGGACCTGGAGATGTGGCCTGTGATGTCTGCACTGGGAGAAAGCTGAAAGCCCTCAAGTTCTGTCTGGTGTGTCTGGCCTCTTACTGTGAGCAGCACCTCCAGCCTCACTATGATGTAGCTCCATTAAAGAAACACAAGCTGGTCGAAGCCACCATGAAGCTTCAAGAGAACTTCTGCTCTCATCATGACAAGGTGATGAAGATTTTCTGCCGTACTGATCAGCAGTGTATCTGTTATCTCTGCTCCATGGATGAACATAAAGGCCACGACACAGTCTCAGCTGCAGCAGAATGGACTGAGAGGCAGAAAGAGCTCGGGGTGAGTCGGCAAAAAATCCAGCAGAGAATCCAGAACAGAGAGAAAGACGTGAAGGTGCTTCAACAGGAGGTGAAGGCTATCAATCTCTCTGCTGATAAAGCAGTGGAGGACAGTGAGAAGATCTTCACTGAGCTGGTCCGTCTCATTGAGAAAAGAAGCTCTGATGTGAAGGAGCAGATCAGATCCCGGCAGAAAGCGGAAGCGAGTCGGGCCGAAGAACTTCAGGAGAAGCTGAAGCAGGAGATTGCTGAGCTGAGGAGGAAAGACGCTGAGCTGGAGCAGCTCTCACACACAGAGGATCACACCCATTTTCTACACAATTACCCCTCGCTGTCACGTCTCAGTGAATATACAGACTCACCCGGCACCAATATCCGTCCTCTGCGCTACTTTGAGGATGTGACTGCAGCTGTGTCAGAGACCAGAGATAAACTACAGGGCATTCTTACAGAGGAATGGACTAAGATCTCATGGACAGTGACTGAAGTGGATGTTTTACTGTCACAACCAAGAGAGCCCAAGACCAGAGCTGAATTCTTACAATATTCATGTCAAATCACACTGGATCCAAACACAGCAAACACACGTCTGTCATTATCTGAGGGGAACAGAAAAGTAACATTTATGAGGGAAGTACAGTTATATTCTAGTCACCCAGACAGATTCACTGAATGTTGTCAGGTCCTGAGTAGAGAGGGTCTGACTGGACGTTGTTACTGGGAGGTGGAGTGGAGGGGGAGTGGAGTTTCAATAGCAGTCACATATAAGAATGTTATCAGAAGAGGGAATAAATGTTATTTTGGATGCAATGAAAAGTCTTGGGAACTAGAATATTTTAAAAATGGTTATGAATTCAGTCATAACAATATCACAACTTCTATCCCAGGTCCTCTGTCCTCCAGAGTAGGAGTGTACCTGGATCACAGAGCAGGTATTCTGTCTTTCTACAGCATCTCTGAAACCATGACTCTCCTCCACAGAGTCCAGACCACATTCACTCAGCCTCTCTATCCTGGATTTTCATTTTTGGTTTTGGGAGCCACTGCTGAGTTGTGTTAGCTCAAGTAGACAGGAGTGGTTCTGGGATTTTTTTTTCTTTTATTTTGTCTCCATCTTTGTTGCTCAGCCTCATCACTGTGGTGTTTCTGCTCTGCACTTCCCAGAGATCAGATGTCAATCAAACAGTGTGGGCGGAGCTTGGATTTCCTGTTGATGCATTTTGAGTTTCTCTTTTCTTTGTCTGTTCAGCCATGGTGGCTATCACTGCTCATGCTAACTACCCAGTTCTTCTTCTTCTGTTGATTCCAAACAAACCGAAAATGCATCACTTCCTGTGCGGCAGAGGATTTTTCCCAGGAAAGAGCTGCCAGACACCGGCTGTTTAGAACAGACAATGGAAAAGCTTTCATCAACTGGATATAGATTGAATCACTATTGTGTTATATCAGTCAGTAATAGAGAGTATCCAAACAGACATTTAATCGTATGAAAATGTAAACTGTTGTGTGGTCTATATAGTTCTTATTTTTGTTGCATATTTGTATTGTTGCTGTAATATTTTCTGCTGTTTCTGTTCCACTGCATGGGCCTTAATGGAGCCAGCACTAGAAGTCTTCCCTTTATTATAGCTGAATAGTTGTTAATATGTTGATTTTGTTCCTGAAACTTTTTGCCAATCAATCTCTATCCTTGCAACTTTCTTCTTCTTCTTCACTTCACTGTTTTGTTATGGAGGACTAAGCTTGCAACCTCCAAATTTTGAAGAATTTTGATTGGCTTCGATTGGCTTTGTGCACTTGCTCAATAAAGCCTGGAAAAGTAGGAAGAATTCATTTGATCATTTCCAGGTCAAGTTTGGGAACCAGTCCCCTCTAGTGGAGGCTGTAGTTGGTCTGATGCTCTTATTACTGGTCGTGATAAATTGTTTGAGAGGTAGTGGAGATAAATCATGAATAATCTTATACAGTAGACAAACATTTGTCATGACCATGAAGTTACTAGTTATTATATAATAGATTGTGTTGTGTACTAGTTGTTATATAATAGATACTAAATCTAGATAGCAGTGACTGATTTGGTTTATACTAGTCACTTTTCTACTTTTACTTGTAACAATTTAATAAACACTTACTTTTTAGCTACTAGTGACTCATTTAATTTCACGTTTATATACTTTCTTGTAAAAATTCAGCAGTTTTTTAACGGAATCCTATGGAGCTACACATTTTAGATATCAACAATTCATCACTAACTAGTAAATATTTTAATTTGTACTAGTCTTATTAATCATTTGTTCCTATTATAATTTATACTTGTCACTATTCCTCTGTTACTAGAAGCTATTAAATAGTGATTAAGTATTATGATGATTTCTAGTTTTTATTTGAAATGTAGATATACATTTTTTTGTATTAGACATATACTGTACTTTTTTAAAATTATTAAGTAGATGTTGATCATATAGTTGTAGGTTTTAATAGTCAAATTGAAAATGTTGATAGTATCAAATGGAACAAAAAACTAATCATAATTGGAAAACTACTAGTCCTTTACAGTAGCAAGTTGTAACAATAGAACATTCACTAGAAGAGTGGAAAAGCAGCTAGTCTTTAATAAATAGTTACTAGTGCCTGATGAATAACAACTGGTAGAATTGGATTAGAGACAATTGCTCAAAATAGTAACTAGTGTGTAATGAAAAAAACTACTAGTAAAAATAAATGTTGTAGATATGTAAATGATAACCCCCCCTCCCAACTTCATATTTTATTTCATTTTATTTTTGTGATGCATTTCAGTAATGACCTTGTTTTGAAAATACTTTCTACTTTCTACCGTTGCATTCCACACAAGTCTTTAACATTATAAGGATGGTTAATTACCAAGAGTATTACCAATACTACTTACTGCCACTGGAGGGCAAGCTTCACAAACCTAGGGTATTTTGTTCTGATAACATCACATCCTCCTGCTGTTCAGACAGCAGACAGAAGTGACAGCATGTATGTGCTTGACCGACTGCCTTCTGTGTGTGTTTTGTATTTTTCAGTTTTTCAGTAAACTCTCCCAGCCTCTTTACACACTTGTGAATGGCCTCATTATTCAAGTGTTCAACATAAAGTAAGTTTCCACATCACAGCAGCCTAATATACTGTGCTGTACTGTGCCGGACCATAATAGTGTCCTCCTCCTTCCCACATATAGAACTGTATTGAAGAAGGAAACTTTCAGACCAAAGAGGTGAAGGTTTGGTTTGATGAAGCTGTTATTCGTCTCCAGGGCTCCTTTGACTGCACCGACTGGGAAATGTTGCACTGACATTGATGATCTTACCAATGTAATCAGATGTTGTATTACCTTTTGTGAGAATATGCTTATCCATCATAAAAAGAGCAGGGCATATCCTAATAACAAGCCTTGGATGTCAAAATTATTAAAGACAGCTCTGACCAGGAAGAAGCTTTCTTTTACACAGGGGGGTGACTTCTGATATACAAGAAATAAAGAAAGAAGTGAAAACTGAAATAAAAGGGCTAAGCTAAGGTACAAATCTAAAATAGAGAGTAAAATGGCCACTAATTAAATAAAATCTGCAGATGGGGGCGCCCCGGTGGCTCACCGAGTAGAGCGCGTACCATTTAAGGCTCAGTCCTTCCCGCAGTGAATCCAGCCCGCGGTCATTTGCTGCATGTCCTCCCCCGCATTTGTTTTGCCTCAGGAAACTGTCCTGTTTTAACGTTGAAAAAACGATGATGACTCTTTTTTTATCGTGCTTTAATAGAATCAATCTTTTTCTCTTTTGCCATGGGTCGGAAATCTGTCTCTTAGAAACAGTAATGGTCTCAATCAGATCATTAAGTGGGCTAGTAAGCTCATAGGAGAGCCCCAGCTTAGCCTATCTGTTATTTACTTCTCACAGTTAATGTGGAAAACTAACTCCGTGCTCCAGGACTGCTCCCATCCTCTTCACAGTGAGTTTCAGCTGCTTCCATCTGGTCAGAGGTTTAGGGTCCTGAAGTGTAAAAACAAACAATACAGAGATGCCTTTCTACCGGCAGCTAGTTGAAGAAAAGATAGCTTTTTAGGAATCTTATATTTATGCGCTTAATGCTGTTATGCACATTTCACGTTATTTTAAATTTTGTAAACACCTGTCCATAGCTTATTGAAATGTATTGGGACTCAAAGACCAGAGTTTTCATTTCCACTTATCAAACCAGAAAATAAAGGCTGCACAGTTAAACTGTCCCAATCTACCTGAATTCACTCTAATATTCAGATGGTTTCATAGTAGGCCTATAATTGCAGAGAAAACATATTCAACTGAATATAACTTGATTGGTTTCTTTCACTGAACTAATTTCTTTTCCCAGATCAGTCTGCTGGTGTCTGTGTCACACACACAGAAAGAGAGAGAGAGAGAGAGAGAGAGAGAGAGAGTGGGGGAGAGGAAAATGTGTTTTTTTAATAACCCAGTGAGGTCACTGATACCAAGTTTAACTATACCATTGTTATTTGTCATAATTTTCACTTCATATTGTATATATGGCTAAACCCACACTGCCTCTTTAACCCTCTAGACCCCATAGCGCACGAGAGCACCCGTCATTTTTCAATCATTTAAAATGTACCAAAAACTGAAAATCAAGTTATCAGCTTTGTTTTATATATACTTCAAGTTGTCATCGATGAACCGGAACCGGAAAATTTAGCTGGTGACACAGGCGTTTGATTTTCCCCGGGTTTAGTCGTCTCCACCGGTAGATCTAAAAATGGCTTCACCGGCTAAGCGTCACGCTTTTAAAACCTTCTGGAAGCTGTCAGATTGTGCTGTGAGACAGAACCTGACCCGCCGTATGTAGTGGAAAGTTACGAAGACATTGTGAGTTGAAGTCTTTTGATGGAAATCGCTTGTTCTTGCTCGATAAAACAAGACACAAGATCACCTTCACTAAACAGCGGGACCTACCTGCTCTCACCGCCGGAAACGGACGCTGTTTTCCGGGAGGCAGTGCGCCGAAGAGTTGGTAGGAGGACTGGCCGGGTTGCGGCGACTTTTATCCATATAAGTTTGGCAACTTTTTCCATATTTGTTTGGCGACTATTACTGTCTGACCTTATTACTGTGTGGGTTGAGGCGCTGGAGGTTTTGTATTGATTTTGAAAGCTTATCGTTAGCCAAGATAGGAAGGATCTGTTTTGTTGTCATACTTTGAATGACACTGAAGGAGACGCCCTGCATCGCCTTGCCATGTATTTGGTACCAAATTAAAGGGAAAGTTGTGTTTTTTTAAATGGAAAAACTTGTGATTGTCAATTTCTTTTTATTTTTGAGATATAGCTGTTTGTTTGGAATGAGCAAGAAAATGCTGATTTAAGTGAGAATTCCCAGTAAACTGCAGCAACATTCTAGAATTCTACTGGGGTCTAGAGGGTTAAGATCGCTCCTCTTACTGGAATGGAGAAAAGCCTGATAACCCCTCCCTCTTCTTTCTGGTCTCAAACTGTCAGTTTAAAGATGGGTGTAAAAAACATGTTGTGAAGTGCAAGAGCTGACAAGCCCATTCACTGCAGATCAGCAAATGAACATGAGAAAAAGAGCACATCTTTTAACTATTGAGAGCAAGTGAAAGTATCTGACACACTGTTACTGAGAAGTGAAATGGCGCAGCAAGGAATTCAGCTGGACGGATCAAAACTCTGCTGTTCGATCTGTCTGGATCTACTGAAGGATCCGGTGACTATTCCCTGTGGGCACAGCTACTGCATTAGCTGTATTAAAAGCTGCTGGGATGAAGAGGATCAGAAGAAAATCCACAGCTGCCCCCAGTGCAGACAGACCTTCACACCAAGGCCTGTCCTGGGGAAAAATGCCATGTTAGCAGAGTTGGTGGAGGAACTGAAGAAGACAGGACTCCAAGCTGCTCCTCCTGATCGCTGCTATGCCGGACCTGGAGATGTGGCCTGTGATTTCTGCACTGGGAGAAAGCTGAAAGCCATCAAGTCCTGTCTGGTGTGTCCGGCCTCTTACTGTGAGCAGCATCTCCAGCCTCACTATGATGAACCTCCATTAAAGAAACACAAGCTGGTCGAAGCCACCGTGAAGCTTCAGGAGAACATCTGCTCTCTTCATGATGAGGTGATGAAGCTTTTCTTCCGTACTGATCAGCAGTGTATCTGTTATCTCTGCTCCATGCCGTCTGTGATTTACGTTTTTATGTGTTTTTAATGCCTTTTGATTCATGATCATCAGCGTGATCAAACTTTGACGACGCGATTATGGCTGCATTTAATAATCACACTTTGGTTTGCCTTCTGTGGCTTTGGGTAATAATTGTTTGGAGAGCCACTCAAACACTACAAGTCGGGAGCGAACCAGGCCTACCTTTCATCACCTATAGTCGGCAGGAGCTTCTTCAGCTGCGGCCTCCTGCATCAGGTGGATTGGATCTTGATGTCGACTTATCAGAAATCAAGCTCAAGACCAGAAAGAGAGGCCGCAGAGGAGGGGTCCAGGTCAGGAACAGTTGGCGGGGGTACAAACCTGTGTTACCCTCTGTTATTATGGGGAATGTCCGCTCCTTGGTTAATAAGGCGGATGAGTTGACAGCTTATTTGAGGTAGGCTATGTCTTACTAATCTGAGACCTATAGCACTGACGTCGCACATAATGAAATGTTTTGAAAGGGTTGTCCTGGGTCATCTGAGTAGACAGGTCTCAGTCTTTCAAGATGCCTTGCAATTTGCGTACAGGAAGGGTGTGGGAGTAGTACTTTTTATGCTTCACAGCATTTACAGCCACCTTGAAACAACTGCCAGCTCTGTTAGGATTATGTTTTTTGATTTTTCTAGTGCTTTCAATACAATTCAACCACACCTTTTAGCTAACAAATTGATGAATTTTAAACTCCACAACACAACTATCGCTTGGGTCTTAGATTATCTCTTGTCTTGACCTCAGTTTGTCAGGCTTGATAACGAACTGTCTGACAGTATCTTAACTAAAACAGGAGCCCCACAGGGCACAATTTTATCCCCTTTTTTATTCAAACTCTTTACCGCTGTCAAATCCAAAAGTTTTCGGATGACACTGCCCTCGTGGGTTTACTTAACCAAGGCAATGACCTGGCCTACAAAAGAGAGGTCGAATCATTTGTCAGCTGGTGTGATGCAAATTTTTTAAAACTGAATCTTGGGATGACCGAAGAGTTAATTATTGATTTCAGAAGGAAGGAGGAGGTCTTCCCAGTGATAATTAAGGGTCAGCAGATATAAATTGTCCAGTCTTACAAATATCTTGGTGTCTACCTGGACAGTAAATTAAACTGGAAAAAGAATACTGAGGTTGTATTCAAGAAGGCTCAGTCAAGACTATTCTTCTTGAGGAAGCTTAGATCCTTTGATATTAGCAAGAAGTTTCTTCATGTTTTTTATCAGGGAATCTTAGTTAGTGTCCTCTTTTATGCTGTGCTCTGCTGGGGGGGCAGCATCACTGCGGATTAGGGCTGCACGATATTGGAAAAAACTTACATTGCAATATTTTTTTTTTCTGCGATATATATTGCGATATGAAAAAATACAGGAATTTTCACCAAATGATGTGAATAGCTCTATCAAGCCTTGCCCCTTTAAGAAGGTGGCCTTGTGGGTAACCTGCGCGGGTGACGTAGTAGGAAGTGAGTGTGTTTTTAGCCGCAGCCAGAGTGAGTTGCAGGATGCTAAGTGAGTAAAGTTAGCATAGTTAGCGGGAAAAGAGCTTAGAACGTCACCGAGAGGCCGTGCTTTATGTTCACTACTGTACCGAAATAAAGTGCCAGTTCTCCACTGCAGAGTTGGTCCGGACTCTTAGTAAAAAGCTTGTTACCAGCTACGAGCCAGGCTAAGCTAAAGTAGGCTAGCACAACACCAGAGGCTTCCCAACTACGGTTCGGAGCCGTGAAAGCTGGAAAGGTAACATACGCTACTCTTATAACAAACCCTTAAATCGGAGTAAATTATGTTATATCAGACAGACTTCTCTTGTAGATTAGTCATGGAAAATGAGAACCGTGTGAGTTTTCGTTTTGTATCAAGCAGCAAAAAAGTTGTAGCATGACGTGTTTGAGTTAATTTGCCTTACTTGACATCGCATGTCCTGCGATGTGACTATTGCGCATGCGCACATCGCGATGACGATGCTGAAACGATATATCGTGCAGCCCTACTGCGGATGATAAAAACAGGATCAATAAGATGATCAGAAAGGCTGGCTCAGTGATTGGCCTTACCCCAGACTCACTTGAGGTCACTGTAGAAAAGAGAACAAGGGCCAAACTAAAAACGGTTCTGTGTTTTGAAGGCCATCCATTACACAGTGTTTTTAACGGACTCAGAAGCTCATTCAGTGAGTGACTAGTGATGCCTCAGTGTTCTGCTGAACAACTCAGAAGGTCTTTTGTTCCAGCAGCGGTCACATTTTTTAATGAACACTTTTTAGATGTGGTCTAGATCTATAGCACGTTTCAGCTGTTAATCATGTCTCAAATGGCTTTTTATGGTGTTATTTATTTGTTGTGTACTGTGAATGCAATGTCTATATTGTTTGTTGTCTGTATGAGCTGATTTGGTGGCAAATGAGTTTCCCCACTGGGAATTAATAAAGCTGTCTAATTCTAATTCTACTGTTTAAACCAATCACTTTGTATTTAATCGTCAAATTCAATGAGTGAGAAGTGAAAGTGTAATGATTAACGAACTGTTGAATCTGTATTTTCCCCACATGCTTATAGAAAGAGTGAGAGAGAGAAACAGAGGGAGAGAGACAGAGAGACAGAGAGAGAGAGAGAGAGAGACAGAGAGAGAGAGAGAGCGAGAGAGAGAGAGACAGTGTAAAAAGTGTTGTTTTTTTTATATCTCACTGAGGTCATTTGTCATAATCTTCACTTCATATTGTAAACGAGAGCTAAACACACACTGCGTCTTTCAAACCGCTCCTCTTCCTGGAATAAAGCAAAGCCTGATAACTCCTCCCTCTTCTTCCTGGTCTCAAACACAGCCAGTTCCATTCTGTCCAGATGTTTCCTGTTCCCTCCCCTTTCACAGATCTGCCAGTATAAAGATGGGTGGAAACAACATGTTGTGAAGTGCAAGAGCTGACAAGCCCATTCACTGCAGATCAGCAAATGGACATGAAGACAAGGAACAGAGTTTTGGTTTGGATCGGAGCACAACTTTTATGTGTTGAGAGCAAATAAAACTATCTGACATTCACTGTTACTGAGAAGTGAAATGGCGCAGCAAGGAATTCAGCTGGACGAGACAAAATTCTGCTGTTCGATCTGTCTGGATCTACTGAAGGATCCGGTGACTATTCCCTGTGGGCACAGCTACTGCATGAGCTGTATTGAAAGCTGCTGGGATGAAGAGGATCAGAAGAAAATCCACAGCTGCCCCCAGTGCAGACAGACCTTCACACCAAGGCCTGTCCTGATGAAAAATACCATGTTAGCAGAGTTGGTGGAGGACTTGAAGAAGACAGGACTCCAAGCTGCTCCTCCTGATCGCTGCTATGCCGGACCTGGAGATGTGGCCTGTGATGTCTGCACTGGGAGAAAGCTGAAAGCCATCAAGTCCTGTCTGATGTGTCCGGCCTCTTACTGTGAGCAGCACCTCCAGCCTCACTATGATGTAGCTCCATTAAAGAAACACAAGCTGGTCGAAGCCACCATGAAGCTTCAGGAGAACATCTGCTCTCGTCATGATGAGGTGATGAAGATTTTCTGCCGTACTGATCAGCAGTGTATCTGTTATCTCTGCTCCATGGATGAACATAAAGGCCACGACACAGTCTCAGCTGCAGCAGAATGGACTGAGAGGCAGAAAGAGCTCGGGGTGAGTCGGCAAAAAATCCAGCAGAGAATCCAGAACAGAAAGAAAGACGTGAAGGTGCTTCAACAGGAGGTGAAGGCTATCAATCTCTCTGCTGATAAAGCAGTGGAGGACAGCGAGAAGATCTTCACTGAGCTGGTCCGTCTCATTGAAAAAAGAAGCTCTGATGTGAAGGAGCAGATCAGATCCCGGCAGAAAGCGGAAGCGAGTCGGGCCGAAGAACTTCAGGAGAAGCTGAAGCAGGAGATTGCTGAGCTGAGGAGGAAAGACGCTGAGCTGGAGCAGCTCTCACACACAGAGGATCACACCCATTTTCTACACAATTACCCCTCGCTGTCACGTCTCAGTGAATCTACAGACTCACCCGGCACCAATATCCGTCCTCTGCGCTACTTTGAGGATGTGACTGCAGCTGTGTCAGAGACCAGAGATAAACTACAGGGCATTCTTACAGTGGAATGGCCTAAGATCTCATGGACAGTGACTGAAGTGGATGTTTTACTGCCACAACCAGAGCCCAAGACCAGAGCTGAATTCTTACAATATTCACGTCAAATCACACTGGATCCAAACACAGCAGACACAAATCTGTTGTTATCTGAGGGGAAGAGAAAAGCAACATGTGTGGAAGAAGAACAGTTATATTCTCGTCACCCAGACAGATTCACTCAATGTTGTCAGGTCCTGAGTAGAGAGGGTCTGACTGGACGTTGTTACTGGGAGGTGGAGTGGAGGGGGAAGGCAGTTTCAATAGCAGTCTCATATAAGGATATTAGCAGAAGAGGGAATAAATGTCAATTTGGATGCAATGACAAGTCTTGGGAAATAGATTATTTTAAAAATGGTTATGAATTCAGACATAACAATATCACAACTTCCATCCCAGGCCCTCTGTCCTCCAGAGTAGGAGTGTACCTGGATCACAGAGCAGGTATTCTGTCCTTCTACAGCGTCTCTGAAACCATGACTCTCCTCCACAGAGTCCAGACCACATTCACTCAGCCACTCCATCCTGGATTTTCATTTTTGGTTTTGGGAGCCACTGCTGAGTTGTGTAAGCTCAAGTAGACTGGAATTATTATAGCAGCAATGTGTGAGATTCTGTTTTTTATATTTAATTTTTACATTTTATCGCCATCTTTTTTGCCAAGCACTCATTGCTGTGGCGTTTCTGCACTGCACTTCCCAGAGATCACCTGTCAATCAAAAAGTGTGGGCGGGACTGTGATGTCTTTTTCCTTCAATTTTCTGTTGATGCAGTTTGAGTTTTTGTAGGTGGCATTCATTTCTTTGTCTGTTCAGCCATGGTGGCTATCGCTGCTCATGCTAACAGTTCTTCTTCTTCTGTTTATTCCAAACAAACCGGAAATGTAAAACGCATCACTTCCTGTGCGGCAGAGGATTTTTCCCAGGAAAGAGCTACCAGACACCGGCTGTTTAGAACAGACAGTGGAAAAGCTTTCATCAACTGGATATAAGTTGAATCACTATCATGTAATATTTTCTGCTGTTTCTGTTCCACTGCATGGGCCTTAATGGAGCCATATATTAAGATAATTAACTGTTGTACTAATTTGATCATGTGGTCAAGATTAATTACATCATTTCATCATGTCATTTGAATTTGAATATGTTGACTTTGCTTTGGCAATAAGTACGTCTGTATTTCATGCCAGTAAAGCACCTTAAATTGAATTGAGAGACACACAGGAGAGAGAGGGAGAGAGAGGGAGAGAGAGAGAGAGAGAGAGAGCAAAAGGTGTTTGATTTCAAAATACCCCAGAAAAAGCCATTGATATTTTTTTCTTTAATCTTTCGTTCATATTGAAACAAGGGCTAAACACACACTTCCTCTTTCAAACCGCTCCTCTTCCTGGAATAAAGCAAAGCCTGATAACTCCTCCCTCTTCTTCCTGGAGTTTAAAGATGGGTGTAAACAACATGTTGTGAAGTGCAAGAGCTGACAAGCCCATTCACTGCAGATCAGCAAATGAACATGAACTAATTTTTGGTTTGGATCGGAGCACAACTTGTTTCTGTTGAGAGAACTGAGAAGTGAAATGGCGCAGCAAGGAATTCAGCTGGACGGAGCAAAATTCTGCTGTTCGATCTGTCTGGATCTACTGAAGGATCCGGTGACTATTCCCTGTGGGCACAGCTACTGCATGAGCTGTATTAAAAGCTGCTGGGATGAAGAGGAATCCAGGACAGAGAGAAAGACATGAAGGTGCTTCAACAGGAGGTGAAGGCTATCAATCTCTCTGCTGATAAAGCAGTGGAGGACAGCGAGAAGATCTTCACTGAGCTGGTCCGTCTCATTGAGAAAAGAAGCTCTGATGTGAAGGAGCAGATCAGATCCCGGCAGAAAGCGGAAGCGAGTCGGGCCGAAGAACTTCAGGAGAAGCTGAAGCAGGAGATCGCTGAGCTGAGGAGGAAAGACGCTGAGCTGGAGCAGCTCTCACACACAGAGGATCACACCCATTTTCTACACAATTACCCCTCGCTGTCACGTCTCAGTGAATATACAGACTCACCTGGCACCAATATCCGTCCTCTGCGCTACTTTGAGGATGTGACTGCGGCTATGTCAGAGGCCAGAGATAAACTACAGGGCATTCTTACAGAGGAATGGACTAAGATCTCATTGACAGTGACTGAAGTGGATGTTTTACTGCCACAACCAGAGCCCAAGACCAGAGCTGAATTCTTACAATATGCATGTCAAATCACACTGGATCCAAACACAGCAAACGGACATCTGTCATTATCTGAGGGGAACAGAAAAGCAACATCAGGGAGACTAGAACAGTTATGTGCTAGACACCCAGCCAGATTCACTAAAAGTACTCAGGTCCTGAGTAGAGAGGGTCTGACTGGACGTTGTTACTGGGAGGTGGAGTGGAGCGGGAAGGGAGTTTTAATAGCAGTCGCATATAACAATGTTAACAGACAATGGAATGAACGTGTATTTGGAAGCGATGAAAAGTCTTGGGCATTAGAATTTGTTGACAATAATTATATATTCAGACATGGCATTACCACAAATCTCATCCGAGGCCCTCTGTCCTCCAGAGTAGGAGTGTACCTGGATCACAGAGCAGGTATTCTGTCCTTCTACAGCGTCTCTGAAACAATGACTCTCCTCCACAGAGTCCAGACCACATTCACTCAGCCTCTCCATCCTGGATTTTGGTTTCGTTATTGTTATGGAGACACTGTTGAGTTGTGTAAGCTCAAGTAGACAGGAGTTGTTAAACAAGCAATGTGTGAGAGTCTGTTTTTTTTTCTTCAATTTTTTTGAAATAGTCACATACTTTTTTTTGCTGTTGCTAAGCGTTCATTGCTGTGATGTTTCTGGTGGCTATCGCTGCTCATGCTAACTACCCAGTTCTTCTTCTTCTGTTTATTCCAAACAAAGCGGAAACGTAAAACGCATCACTTCCTGTGCGGCAGATGTTTTTTCCCAGGAAAGAGCTACCAGACACCGGCTGTTTAGAACAGACAATGGAAAAGCTTTATGAACTGGATATAGGTTGAATCACTATTGTGTTATATCAGTCAGTGATAGAGAGTGCCCTAACAGACATTTATTCATATGAAAACTAGAAGTCTTCCCTTTATTATAGCTGAATAGTTGTTAATATGTTGATTTTGTTCCCGGCACTTTGTAACTTTGTTAAGAAAAGTGAACTACAAATGTAATCATTATTATCACAATCAATAGGGAGAGGATTCATTGTTTTCCTCCACAGTGCTGACATACTGGTTTAACAGATTGATTGTGTGGATGAAGTGAATATGTAGATGGAAAATGTTTTACTTTACTTTACCAGGTTTTAGTGATTTAATGTGTGATCAAAGTGAATGTTTGCAAAAATGAATAAAGTTTTTTTTCCAAGAATGAATAAAGTATTTCTTATGTATTCATTCCAGGAAGTGTATCAAAGCTGCTAGAGAAAATGTGAAACTAATATGACAGTATAACTGAGACGATTTCTCACTAAAACACAACAAAGTGCAGTCTTCATGTTTAGAGCAGATGTGGAATAAAAAGTCAAATGAAGCAGCAGTGTTACCCAAAAAGAAACACTAGTAAATATGGAAAGAATAAAGGACAATCCTGTTGTTGGTACATTCATCTCGTTTCACCTGGTCACCCAGATAGCCAATTTAGTCTGCAACAAACAGAAAATGTAGTAACACACATTTTACTTTTCTTCTCAAAGAACAGACTGGCTCCAGAATATGCAGAGCCACAGAAAAAACCTCACCCAATCTGCCACAGATCACATTCAGTGTTTCAAGTACAGGTTCAAAACGGTTACACCCAACAAATACATGTTCAACACACTCATCCAGCTTCACCACGAGAGAGAGGGGGAGAGAGAGAGAGAGACAGAGAGAGAGAAAGAGAGAGAGAGACAGAGTGACAGAGAGTTGTCAAATTGTACTCTGTTTTACATATGTTACTGTTGATTCTTCTGCAACAACAGTTGAGTACCACTCATGCCAGTAAAGTAAATTGAATTGAATTGAGGGAGAGGGGGAGAGGGAGAGAGAGAGAGAGAGAAAGAGAGAGAGGGAGAGAGAGAGAGAGAGTGAGAAAGAGAGGGAGAGAGAGAGAGAGAGTGAGAGAGAGATATTAAAAACTCCAATACATTCTAGGAGAAAAAAAGGAGTGTGCCACTATTGCATCCAAATATGCCTTAGCCTGTCATAGTCCCAGACAGGGGAACCACTGACAATGTAAAAAAGAAAACAGAAAAGTGTGACCGCCACCGTTTCAGAATGCAAAATGTATGTATTTAGATACATTGGTTGACTGATAATTCATTGTTAGATTTACAAATTTGATCATGTGGTCAAGTTTACTGTCATTTGAATTTGAATTTGTTGACTTTGCTTTGGCAATAAGTACTTTTGTATTTCATGCCAATAAAGCACCTTGATTTTAATTGAGGGAGAGACACACAGAGGAGAGGAGAGAGAGGGAGAGAGAGAGGGGGAGAGAGAGAGAGAGAGAGACAGACAGAGAGAGAGAGAGAGACAGAGGGAGAGGGAGAGAGAGAGAGAGAGACAGAGAGCGAGAGAGCTAAAGGTGGTTGTTTTTTTAATATCCCAGTAAAGTCATTGATCTCAAGTTCAGCTTTTCTACTTTGATTTGTCATAATCTTCACTTCATATTGTAAACGAGAGCTAAACACACACTGCCTCTTTCAAACCGCTCCTCTTCCTGGAATAAAGCAAAGCCTGATAACTCCTCCCTCTTCTTCCTGGTCTCAAACACAGCCAGTTCCATTCTGTCCAGATATTTCCTGTTCCCTCCCCTTTCACAGATCTGCCAGTTTAAAGATGGGTGTAAACAACATGTTGTGAAGTGCAAGAGCTGACAAGCCCATTCGGAGCACAACTTGCTTTTTCCGTTGATAGAAAGTGAAACTATCTGACACACTGCTACTGAGAAGTGAAATGGCGCAGCAAGGAATTCAGCTGGACGGGGCAAAACTCTGCTGTTCGATCTGTCTGGATCTACTGAAGGATCCGGTGGCTATTCCCTGTGGGCACAGCTACTGCATGAGCTGTATTAAAAGCTGCTGGGATGAAGAGGATCAGAAGAAAATCCACCGCTGCCCCCAGTGCAGACAGACCTTCACACCAAGGCCTGTCCTGGGGAAAAATATCATGTTAGCAGAGTTGGTGGAGGACCTGAAGAAGACAGGACTCCAAGCTGCTCCTCCTGATCGCTGCTATGCCGGACCTGGAGATGTGGCCTGTGATGTCTGCACTGGGAGAAAGCTGAAAGCCATCAAGTCCTGTTTGGTGTGTCTGGCCTCTTACTGTGAGCAGCACCTCCAGCCTCACTATGAATCTTCTACCTTTAAAAAACACAAGCTGGTCGAAGCCACCATGAAGCTTCAGGAGAACTTCTGCTCTCGTCATGACGAGGTGATGAAGATTTTCTGCCGTACTGATCAGCAGTGTATCTGTTATCTCTGCTCCATGGATGAACATAAAGGCCACGACACAGTCTCAGCTGCAGCAGAAAGGACTGAGAGGCAGAAAGAGCTCGGGGTGAGTCGGCAAAAAATCCAGCAGAGAATCCAGAACAGAGAGAAAGACGTGAAGGTGCTTCAACATGAGGTGAAGACTATCAATCTCTCTGCTGATAAAGCAGTGGAGGACAGCGAGAAGATCTTCACTGAGCTGGTCCGTCTCATTGAGAAAAGAAGCTCTGATGTGAAGGAGCAGATCAGATCCCAGCAGAAAGCGGAAGCGAGTCGGGCCGAAGAACTTCAGGAGAAGCTGAAGCAGGAGATTGCTGAGCTGAGGAGGAAAGACGCTGAGCTGGAGCAGCTCTCACACACAGAGGATCAAATCCATTTTCTACACAATTACCCCTCGCTGTCACGTCTCAGTGAATATACAGACTCACCCAGCACCAATATCCATCCTCTGTGGTACTTTGAGGATGTGACTGCAGCTGTGTCAGAGGCCAGAGATAAACTACAGGGCATTCTTACAGAGGAATGGCCTAAGATCTCATGGACAGTGACTGAAGTGGATGTTTTACTGTCACAACCAAGAGAGCCCAAGACCAGAGCTGAATTCTTACAATATTCACGTCAAATCACACTGGATCCAAACACAGCAAACACATGGCTGTCATTATCTGAGGGGAACAGAAAAGCAACACGTGTGGGAGAAAAACAGTTATATTCTCGTCACCCAGACAGATTCACTGATAATAATCAGGTCCTGAGTAGAGAGGGTCTGACTGGACGTTGTTACTGGGAGGTGGAGTGGAGGGGGAGGGAAGTTTCAATAGCAGTCGCATATAAAGATATTAGCAGAACAGGGAATGGATGTGGATTTGGATACAATGACAAGTCTTGGGCATTATATTATTACAGCAATAGTTATCAATTCATACATAACAATATCACAACTCCCATCCCAGGCCCTCTGTCCTCCAGAGTAGGAGTGTACCTGGATCACAGAGCAGGTATTCTGTCCTTCTACAGCGTCTCTGAAACCATGACTCTCCTCCACAGAGTCCAGACCACATTCACTCAGCCTCTCTATCCTGGATTTTGGCTTAATTATGGAGCCACTGCTGAGTTGAGTAAGCTCAAGTAGACAGGAGTTATAAAAGCAGCAATGTGTGAGACTCACTGTGGTGTTTCTGCATTGCACTTCCCAGAGATCACCTGTCAATCAAACAGTGTGGGCGGGACTGTGACTCTTTTCCTTGGATTTCCTGTTGAAGTTTGAGTTTCTGTAGGTGGTGCTCTTTGTCTGTTCAGCCATGGTGGCTATCACTGCTCATGCTAACTACCCAGTTTTTTCAATTTTTCTGAACAAACCGGAAATGTAAAGCGCATCAATTTTTGTGCGGCAGAGGATTTTTTTCCAGGAAAGAGCTACCAGACACCGGCTGGTTAGAACAGATAATGGTAAAGGATATAGGTTGAATCACAATTGTGTTATATCAGTTGATGATAGAGAGTACCTTAACAGACATTTAATCATATAAAAACATAAATTGTTGTGTGGTCTATATAGTTCTTATCTTTGTTGCATATTTGTATTGTTGCTGTAATATTTTCTGCTGTTTCTGTTCCACTGCATGGGCCTTAATGGAGCCAGCACTAGAAGTCTTCCCTTTATTATAGCTGAATAGTTGTTAATATGTTGATTTTGTTCCCGGCACTTTGTAATTTTGTTAAGAAAAGTGAACTACAAATGTAATCATTATTATTATTATAATCAATAGGGAGAGGATTCATTGTTTTCCTCCACAGTGCTGACATACTGGTTTAACAGATTGATTGTGTGGATGAAGTGAATATGTAGATGGAAATTTTTTTACTTTACTTTACCAGGTTTTCGTGATTTAATGTGTGATCAAAGTGAATGTTTGCAAAAATGAATAAAGTTTTTTTTCCAAGAATGAATAAAGTATTTCTTATGTATTCATTCCAGGAAGTGTATCAAAGCTGCTAGAGAAAATATGAAACTAATATGACAGTTAATATGACAATATTTTCCCCTTAAAACACAACAAAGTGCAGTCTTCATGTTTAGAGCAGATGTGGAATCAAAAGAGATCGAGAGAGAGAGAGAGAGAGAGAGAGAGAGATGAAAAACTCCAATACATTCTCTGAGAAAAAAAGGAGTGTGCCACTACCGCAGCCAAACATGTCTTAACCTGTCATCGTCCCAGACAGGAGAACCACTGACATGGTAGAGAGAGAGAGAAAAAAAAGGTGTGACCACCACTGTCTGAGAATGCAAAATGTATTTAGTCTTTTTTATTGAAGGTCCACTTATGAATTTTACACAAGTTCAAAGGTCCGGAACAATGCCAGTAAAACGCACCGACATAAATCAATGTCCATAACTTGTCCATAACATAATTTAAACATAACTTTAAGTACACACATTCAATACTATAGTATAGTGGCTTGAATCAGTGGAGAAATGGCGCTGTTTGCCTGTAACCAATGCTTTGCACCTGGGCACTTGGGCACTGACCCAATTGTTCACTGGTCAAACTGCTGCTGTAGGAGTTTTTAACAATGTTCATCGTGGAAAATCCAGATTCACATCGATATGTGGAACCAAACATGGTGAGTACATGAATGGCCGCCTTCTGAAGGTGGGGAACATATGCTGCAGTAACGCAATCGGCGACCCGCCTCGCTTTGAAAAAAGTGGCAGAAATGAAGCGGAGCGGTAATGTGTTGTTTGTTGCCAGGCAACCAAAGTAGCGCTGAGTTGTTCTCTTGAGAAGTGACGCATGACGCGCAAATTTTATCCACTCAAGTTTAACTATTTTCAAGTCTTTGCACGACCAACCACTGCAGAAAAATCCACGATCCACTGCGCAGCCGGCGGTGAGCGCGGAATCTGCACCCCTCCCATAGGAAAATAGTGGCATTTTGAGCCGACGGGCGCGCGGCACACACAAACATACACACAAGCGGCTCCGTGAAAGTAAAAATCAAGGATGGTTAACTCGCGCTCTGCAATGCGTGTCACACATGCGCTCGCGGCCTGATTTGTAATCCATGTCCAAACACAGCAAACATACGGCTGTCATTATCTCAGGGGAACAGAAAAGCAACACGTGTGGGAGAAGATCAGTTATATTCTAGTCACCCAGACAGATTCACTGAAAGGTTTCAGGTCCTCAGTAGAGAGGGTCTGACTGGACGTTGTTACTGGGAGGTGGAGTGGAGGGGGGGGGGGGGTAGTTTCAGTAGCACTCGCATATAAGGATATTAGCAGAACAGGGAATGGAAGTGGATTTGGATGCAGTGATAAGTCTTGGGCATTAGATTGTTACAACAGTCGTTATGAATTCATACATAACAATATCACAACTTCCATCCCAGGCCCTCGGTCCTCCAGAGTAGGAGTGTACCTGGATCACAGGGCAGGTATTCTGTCCTTCTACAGCGTCTCTGAAACCATGACTCTCCTCCACAGAGTCCAGACCACATTCACTCAGCCTCTCTATGCTGGATTTTGTTTTTTTTATTTTGGAGGCAATGCAGAGTTTCTTCCGCTAAAGTAGACAGGAGATATTATAGCAGCAATGTGCGAGATTCAGATTTTTAAGTAGTTTTTTCTGTCCATCTTTGTTGCTCAGCGATCATGACTGGTGTTTTTGCACTGCACTTCCCAGAGATCACCTGTCAATCAAACAGTGTGGGCGGAGCTTGGATTTTCTGTTGATGCAGTTTGAGTTTCTCTTTTCTCTGTCTGTTCAGCCATGGTGGCTATCGCTGCTCATGCTAACTACCCAGTTCTTCTTCTTCTTCTGTTTATTCCAAACAAACCGGAAACGTAAAACGCATCACTTCCTGTGTGGCAGAGGATTTTTCCCAGGGAAGAGCGACCAGACACCGGCTGTTTAGAACAGACAGTGGAAAAGATTTCATGAACTGGATATAAGTTGAATCGCTGTTGTGTTATATCAGTCAGTAATAGAGAGTATCCAAACAGACATTTAATCATATGAAAATGTAAACTGTTGTGTGGTCTATATAGTTTTTATCTTTGTTGCATATTTGTATTGATGCTGTAATATTTTCTGCTGTTTCTGTTTCTCTTGGGTTTGCTGAGACAAGATTAGTGAATAATGTGGATGATAACTAATAGAATTGGATTAGAGACGTGTGCTATTTAAAATAGTGACTAGTTTGTAACTACTAGTAAATATCTTAATCACGTGTTAATATTTAAATTTAAATAGTTACTAGTTGTAGTTTGTAACTTTTAGAGTGAGTACGTTTGTAGGGTGCAGATGTAGTGTGTACCTTTGTAATATGGCAGTGCATGTTCTGGAAGTAGTGCTGTTGGTAACAAAGCTGTGACAGCGGTGCAGTAGATTCGGGTCTTGTGTTTCTGGGACGCTGGAATACACTGTTGACCACTGACCACTTTCCATTTTTTGTTTCCTGCTGAAGTAGATTGCCAGTTTTACCTTTCCAAAAAATAAATTAATCAAACGGCATGTTTCCCTTGTTGTTTTAGCTTCTCTTTTTGGATTCAACTGTTGGAAATTACTGCTGTGTGCTGTGTACTGGACAGCAGCGCTCCCAATCCTTTATCCTTTATGAATTGGCTCCATCAGCAGCCAGTTCAAGGATGTGTTAGGGGCCATTCTGCTTCTTTCCATCATACTCCATATTTTTGCCACACTAATATGAAAAGTTGACAAAAATTTCTGATTCAAGCCTGAACAATCAAAAACAAAGTTTTTACAAAACCCAAATTACCCACTTGGCCCAAAATAAACTACTTGACTCCATGGTAGATCTTGTGGACCATATAAAAAACTTGTAACTTGTAAAAAACTGTAACCTAAACACAACCAAACCCTGCCCTCCATCTTCTTTTGGTAAAACCTAAAACATTTTGAGGTAGACAATGTAGTCTGTCACAGAAAAAACTCTAAAATACCAGCCTGTGGTCTTAATGGGGTTTCTATGACAGCCAGGTGGTGCCTTAAAGTAGACGCTATCAGGTTGTTAAAAATAAGTGTACGCCTCCTGTAGGACATGAGAGATAAAAGCCATCTCCATTTTGCTAACCTGCCCTCCACCTTTTCTGCCGCTCCCTCCTAATTTTTCATCACATCTGAGTGATCACTTAGTTGAATACCTAAACATTTAAACCCATTCTTAAACCTGTTAAAACTCTGCAGGTAACCTAGGCTCATCTTCCTGCCATTTATCTAACAATGCTGCACTCTTATCCCAAGTTACCCTTGAAGAGGAGATTTTTCAACATGCGCTACCTTGTGGACGTCACTATCCTCTACCATCATGTCATCTGCATATGCTGAGTGGCGCAAAGGTGTGAGACGGTCTGCTAGTTTTACCTTAGCTCCTTTCTGATCTGGTACAGCATGGCCTCAACAGCTAAAGAATAGAGCATACCAGACATTGCGCAACCATGCCGAATGCCTCTCCTAATGGCAAATGGAGCGCTACAGCCACCGGTGACCTTCAACACACTTTCACTACCAGAATAGAGCACCTTGATCCTTGCAATAATACCCGGAGAAAAAACAAAAGTCCGAAAGGTATTCCACAGGTATTGGTGCTCCACTCAGTCAAATGCCTTTTCTTCGTCTGAGGAAATAAGCCTAATGAACTACAGACGTCCAAATAGACCCAAATTAACGTTATGTTATCCCTAATTGTTCTGCAAGGGATACAGTATGACTGCTCTGTGCATATGACCTTTTCCATCACTTCTATTACCCTATTTGAGAGCTCTCCAAAACAACTGACGTTGCTGGGGACCGTTTCAGACTTCAGGTCTCCAGGCTTAAAGAAATAATGGAAAATAACCATGAAATGACTCCATACCGCTCGTCCAGCATAATGCAAGACTCCTGAAGCCAACCGATGCCAAACTGACTTGAAAAGACCGACATTTACATCATTATTTAGCTGAAATCGCCAATCTGTTGAAAAAACGTCACGTGTGCGCACGCACCCTGGAAACTCCATAGCTAACACTACTGCAAATGACCAGAAACAAGAATTTTTGCCGTTTAGCCTTCAAAATAAAAGCGCAAGAATTTTAAATAGGTAGAAATACTGTTTTAAACCAATCACTTTGTATTTAATCGTCAAATTCAATAAGTGAGCACCGATATTGATGTTTAATGTCATAATAATAATGAAAAACACCATAATATGTGCCATTTTAACTATAATGCTGCATGTATTACACTGTGCAGAATACATACAGAACAGAGACTACCACTTTACTCTCTGTTCTGTCAAACATTAATATGGGTGCACCAAGTCCTCTCTGTACTCACAAGCGTAGAGCTCTGAGAAAAAACCTACAGCTCTTTTTCTAATCTCAGTTGGCTCTGTGAGATCATGTCCATCAACTGATCGAAGACAGTGAATAAGCTGGTTGTGACCTTTTCCTTTTCTCCAAATTTGGATGGAGCATTAATTTCAGCAATATTCTTAAATTGTGACTTAACGAATGCCCCCTGCACTTTGATCCCCAGCAGATCTGTCAAAGCAGCTTGTTTATCTTTGAGTGCCTGAATGTGGCTTTGATGTCTTGTGGATCCACTTAAACTCTAGAATCTTGATTGATCATGTAATGTCTCTAGTGACATTGAAAGTGTAATGATTAACAAACTGTTGAATCTGTATTTTCCCCACATGCTTATAGAAAGAGAATCTGAGAAACCACCAGCCCTTTAAATCAGGACTTAAAACTTTTCTGGTCTTTTTAAGAAATTTAGGGCAACTCTCATCTGCACTGGAATATTTATTTATTTTTATCTTTTATATTTTCTATTAAATGTGATTTTAATGCACTTTTCACTTTTCTAATCTTGTACTGTCTTTTTATCTATGCCTTTATTTTAATTTTATTTATGTAAACTACTTTGAATTGCCCTTGTGTATGAAATGTGCTATATAAATAAACTTGCCTTGCCAGTGAAAAGAGAGAGAGAGAGAGAGAGAGAGAGAGAGAGAGAGAGAGAGAGAGAGAGAGAGAGAGAGAGAGAGAGAGAGAGAGAGAGAGAGAGAGACAAAGAGAGAAAGACAGGGCAAAAAGAGGGTCATTGATCCCAAATTTAACTATTGCATTTTTATTTGTCATAATCTTCACACTGTAAACAAGGCCTAAACATACACTGCCTCTTTCAAACCGCTCCTCTTCCTGGAATAAAGCGAAGCCTGATAACTCCTCCCTCCTCTTTCTGGTCTCAAACACAGCCAGTTCCATTCTGTCCGGATATTTCCTGTTCCCTCCCCTTTCACAGATCTGCCAGTTTAAAGATGGGTGGAAACAACATGTTGTGAAGTGCAAGAGCTGACAAGCCCATTCACTGCAGATCAGCAAATGAACATGAAGTAAAGGAACAGAGTTTTGGTTTGGATCGGAGAACGACTTGTTTTTTCCGTTGATAGAAAGTGAAACTATCTGACTCACTGTTACTGAAATGGCGCAGCAAGGAATTCAGCTGGACGAGGCAAAATTCTGCTGTTCGATCTGTCTGGATCTACTGAAGGATCCGGTGGCTATTCCCTGTGGGCACAGCTACTGCATGAGCTGTATTAAAAGCTGCTGGGATGAAGAGGATCAGAAGAAAATCCACAGCTGCCCCCAGTGCAGACAGACCTTCACACCAAGGCCTGTCCTGGTGAAAAATACCATGTTAGCAGAGTTGGTGGAGGAACTGAAGAAGACAGGACTCCAAGCTGCTCCTCCTGATCACTGGTATGCCGGACCTGGAGATGTGGCCTGTGATTTCTGCACTGGGAGAAAGGTGAAAGCCATCAAGTCCTGTCTGGTGTGTCCGGCCTCTTACTGTGAGCAGCACCTCCAGTCTCACTATGATGAACCTCCATTAAAGAAACACAAGCTGGTCGAAGCCACCATGAAGCTTCAGGAGAACATCTGCTCTCGTCATGATGAGGTGATGAAGATTTTCTGCCGTACTGATCAGCAGTGTATCTGTTATCTCTGCTCCATGGATGAACATAAAGGCCATGACATAGTCTCAGCTGCAGCAGAAAGGACTGAGAGGCAGCAAAAAATCCAGCAAAGAATCCAGAACAGAGAGAAAGACGTGAAGGTGCTTCAACAGGAGGTGAAGGCTATCAATCTCTCTGCTGATAAAGCAGTGGAGGACAGTGAGAAGAACTTCACTGAGCTGGTCCGTCTCATTGAGAAAAGAAGCTCTGATGTGAAGGAGCAGATCAGATCCCAGCAGAAAGCGGAAGCGAGTCGGGCCGAAGAACTTCAGGAGAAGCTGAAACAGGAGATTGCTGAGCTGGAGCAGCTCTCACACACAGAGGATCACACCCATTTTCTACACAATTACCCCTCGCTGTCACGTCTTAGTGAATCTACAGACTCACCCGGCACCAATATCCGTCCTCTGCGCTACTTTGAGGATGTGACTGCAGCTGTGTCAGAGGCCAGAGATAAACTACAGGGCATTCTTACAGAGGAATGGCCTAAGATCTCATGGACAGTGACTCAAATGGATGTTTTACTGCCAAAACCAGAGCCCAAGACCAGAGCTGAATTCTTACAATATTCGTGTCAAATCACACTGGATCCAAACACAGCAGACAGACGGCTGCCATTATCTGAGAGGAACAGAAAAGCAACATGTATGAGAGAAGAACAGTTATATTCTAGTCACCCAGACAGATTCACTGAAAGGTATCAGGTCCTGAGTAGAGAGGGTCTGACTGGACGTTGTTACTGGGAGGTGGAGTGGAGTGGAACAGCAGTTTCAATAGCAGTCTCATATAAGGATATTGGCAGAACAGGGACCTATAATGAATGTAGATTTGGATTTAATGACAAGTCTTGGGCATTAGATTGTTACAACAATAATTATAAATTCATACATAACAATATCAAAACTCTCATCCCAGTCCCTCGGTCCTCCAGAGTAGGAGTGTACCTGGATCACAGAGCAGGTATTCTGTCCTTCTACAGCGTCTCTGAATCCATGACTCTCCTCCACAGAGTCCAGACCACATTCACTCAGCCTCTCTATCCTGGATTTGGGCTTTATGGTTCCATTGGAGCCACTGCTGAGTTGTGTGCGCTAAAGTAGACAGGAGTCATTAAAGCAGCGTGTGTGACATTCTGTTTTTATTTTATCATTGCTGATAAAATCATTGACCACATTCACTCAGCCTCTCCATCCTGGATTTTGGTTTCGTTATTATTATGGAGACACTGTTGAGTTGTGTAAGCTCAAGTAGACAGGAGTTTTTTTTTCTTCAATTTTTTTGAAATAGTCACGTACTTTTTTTTGCTGTTGCTAAGTGTTCATTGCTGTGGTGTTTCTGCACTGCACTTCCCAGAGATCACCTGTCAATCAAACAGTGTGGACGGAGCTTGGATTTTCTGTTGATGCAGTTTGAGTTTCTGTAGATGCCGCTCGTTTCTTTGTCTGTTCAGCCATGGTGGCTATCACTTCCTGTCCATCACTTCCTATGTGCTAGACGATTTTGAAGCTTTATGAAATGGATATAGCTTGAATCACTATTGTGTTATGTCAGTCAGGAATAGAGTATATCCATATAAGAGATTGATTATGTAGATGAAGTGAATATGTAGATGAGAAGATTGAACCAGAGTTCTTTACCTGGCTTTAGTGATTGGATGTGTGAACAAAGTGAATGATTGCAAAAATGAAATGAAACATTTTGAATAAAGTATTACAATGAATAAAGTATTTCTTTTGTGTTCATTCCAGGAAGTCCATCAAAGCTGCTAGAGAAAATGTGAAACTAATATGACAGTTAAACTAATATGACAGTTAATATGACAATATTTTCCCCCTAAAACACAGCACAGTGCAGTCTTCATGTTTAGAGCAGATGTGGAATCAAAAGTCAAATGAAGCAGCAGTGTTACCAAAGAAGAAACTCTAGTGAAGATGGAAAGAATGAAGGACAATCCTGTTGTTAATGGAACTGGTTAAATGTATGAATGAAGTGAATGTTTAGATGGAAAGACTGAAGGCCTGACACACATATGACAACATATTTTATGTAGTCTTGGACCCGTTGTCATTTCAGATATTGTGATGAAGAATAAACTATGAGCTAGTTAACAGTCAAATTGCCCAGCCACTATTAGAATATTTTACATAGAACTGACCAAAATCTTCAAATTCCAGCTAGGAAATGAAGGTGTGGACAAAGTATGGAATATTGAAACAGAACATGTAGAAACCTTGAATAAAATGTAGTGTGAATATTATTGAGGTTATTTTGTAAATCAATGTCCTTGCCTCCCTCCTTTGATTTTGCTTGTAATACTCACCACACATGAGTTTTTACATATTTCAGTTTCAGTTTAGTTTCAGTTAATTTTCAGTGTGGGTTTGTTATTTTTAGTTTTGTTTTAACTATCTATCTATCTATCTATCTATCTATCTATCTATCTATCTATCTATCTATCTATGAAACATACACATATACATACGCATATGCACATATATACGTACGTACACATTAAACATTCAATGCTGCACACATTTTGAAATTTTCTGTCATTCCATCAAAACTGTAAGTCACACCATCATGTTGATTCATGGCCTTTTTGTTTTAACGTGTTTTAAAGCGGTTTTAAAGGATCTGTAGCTGCTACACTGTCTTATGGTAGTTGGTAGAGCGTTCCAAAGTCCTACTGTTCTGACTCAAAAAGCTGACTGGACACATTTTGGGGACCCAAATTTTGCACAACAGTCCCCTCTAGTGGAGGCTGTAGTTGATCTGATGCTGTTATTACTGGTTGGGATAAACAGTTTCAGGGGTAGTGCAGCTAAATCATGAATAATCTTACACAGTAGACAAACAGGCAGTTTGTCTCACAGAGGTGGGTGAGAGAGAGAGCGAGAGAGAGAGAGAGACAGAGAGAGAGAGAGAGAGAGAGCAAAAGGTGTTTGATTTTTTAAGAGAGAGAACCATACTAAATAGTTTTTCTGTTCAATCTAGCTTTATTTATAATGCACCTTACACAAGCCACTTTACAGGGACTGAAGCTTTATTTTAAAATGTTGCACTTACAAATGTGAGGGGGAAATAAGGGGAGAGAGAGCACTTTAAACTATAAATCAGGGTAAATTTTATTTGCAAGCAGCATTCTACTTTCACTGTCTTACAGTACCATTATACATGCTTACATTATGTGTACTGGAAGCAGGACCAAAGGGAGAGCCATGCCCATTTTTCATCCATGAAAAGGAAAAGTAAACTTTATTTCGACCCAAAGTATGTTGAGCAGAAGAACATGGAGGCCCTAAACAGCAAATACTCTACAGGAGACCACTGGGGATAAAATGTACATTTGGCTGGATCCTTCTCTGAAATGTCACCAGAAGTGAGCATTTTAAAACTGTTTTTCCAAACATCTCCTCCAGGGGGAGCAGAGCCCCAGGTACGCTATATGTTGCTTATTTCCACCTGATAAGAGTGACAGCCTTACTAATGATGAGAATGTTCATCTTTGCAGTGTTAGTTTCAACAGTGTATTGTGAGCAAAAAGTGTTTTTGTTAGAGTCAGTGAGGTCATTGATCCCAAGTTTAACTATTCCAATTTTAGATTTACAAATTTGATCATGCGGTCAAGTTTACCGTCATTTGAATTTGAATTTGTTGACTTTGCTTTGGCAATAAGTACTTTTGTATTTCATGCACCTTGATTTTAATTGAGGGAGAGACACACAGAGGAGAGGAGAGAGGGAGAGAGAGAGGGGGAGAGAGAGAGAGAGCGAGAGAGAGAGAGAGAGAGAGAGAGAGAGAGAGAGAGAGAGAGAGAGAGAGAGAGAGAGAGAGAGAGAGAGAGAGAGCGAGAGACAGAGAGCGAGAGAGCTAAAGGTGGTTGTTTTTTTAATATCCCAGTAAGGTCATTGATCTCAAGTTCAGCTTTTCTATTTTGATTTGTCATAATCTTCACTTCATATTGTAGACAAGGGATAAAAACACATTGCCTCTTTCAAACCGCTCCTCTTCCTAGAATAAAGCAAAGCCTGATAACTCCTCCCTCTTCTTCCTGATCTCAAACACAGCCAGTTCCATTCTGTCCAGATGTTTCCTGTTCCCTCCCCTTTCACAGATCTGCCAGTTTAAAGATGGGTGTGAACAACATGTTGTGAAGTGAAAGAACTGACAAGCCTATTCACTGCAGATCAGCAAATGAACATAAAGACAAGGAACACATTTTTGATTTGTATCAGAGCACAACTTTTATCCATTGAGAGAAAGTGAAACTATCTGACTCACTGTTACTGAGAAGTGAAATGGCGCAGCAAGGAATTCAGCTGGACGGAGCAAAACTCTGCTGTTCGATCTGTCTGGATCTACTGAAGGATCCGGTGACTATTCCCTGTGGGCACAGCTACTGCATGAGCTGTATTAAAAGCTGCTGGGATGAAGAGGATCAGAAGAAAATCCACAGCTGCCCCCAGTGCGCACAAACCTTCACACCAAGGCCTGTCCTGGTGAAAAATATCATGTTAGCAGAGTTGGTGGAGGACCTGAAGAAGACAGGACTCCAAGCTGCTCCTCCTGATCGCTGCTATGCCGGACCTGGAGATGTGGCCTGTGATGTCTGCACTGGGAGAAAGCTGAAAGCCCTCAAGTTCTGTCTGGTGTGTCTGGTCTCTTACTGTGAGCAGCACCTCCAGCCTCACTATGATGCACCTCCATTAAAGAAACACAAGCTGGTCGAAGCCACCATGAAGCTTCAGGAGAACATCTGCTCTGGTCATGATGAGGTGATGAAGATTTTCTGCCGTACTGATCAGCAGTGTATCTGTTGTTTCTGCTCCATGGATGAACATAAAGGCCACGACACAGTCTCAGCTGCAGCAGAAAGAACTGAGAGGCAGAAAGAGCTCGGGGTGAGTCGGCAAAACATCCAGCAGAGAATCCAGGACAGAGAGAAAGACGTGAAGGTGCTTCAACAGGAGGTGGAGGCTATCAATCTCTCTGCTGATAAAGCAGTGGAGGACAGCGAGAAGATCTTCACTGAGCTGGTCCGTCTCATTGAGAAAAGAAGCTCTGATGTGAAGCAGCAGATCAGATCCCGGCAGAAAGCGGAAGCGAGTCGGGCCGAAGAACTTCAGGAGAAGCTGAAGCAGGAGATTGCTGAGCTGAGGAGGAAAGACGCTGAGCTGGAGCAGCTCTCACACACAGAGGATCAAATCCATTTTCTACACAATTACCCCTCGCTGTCACGTCTCAGTGAATATACAGACTCACCCAGCACCAATATCCATCCTCTGTGGTACTTTGAGGATGTGACTGCAGCTGTGTCAGAGGCCAGAGATAAACTACAGGGCATTCTTACAGAGGAATGGCCTAAGATCTCATGGACAGTGACTGAAGTGGATGTTTTACTGCCACAACCAAGAGAGCCCAAGACCAGAGCCGATTTCTTAAAATATTCACGTCAAATCACACTGGATCCAAACACAGCAAACATACGGCTGTCATTATCTGAGGGGAACAGAAAAGCAACACGTGTGGGAGAAGAACAGTTATATTCTAGTCACCCAGACAGATTCACTGAAAGGTTTCAGGTCCTGAGTAGAGAGGGTCTGACTGGACGTTGTTACTGGGAGGTGGAGTGGAGTGGGAGAGTTTCAGTAGCACTCGCATATAAGGATATTAGCAGAACAGGGAATGGAAGTGGATTTGGATACAATGACAAGTCTTGGGCATTAGATTGTTACAACAGTCGTTATGAATTCAGACATAACAATATCAAAACTCCCATCCGAGGCCCTCTGTCCTCCAGAGTAGGAGTGTACCTGGATCACAGGGCAGGTATTCTGTCCTTCTACAGCATCTCTCAAACCATGACTCTCCTCCACAGAGTCCAGACCACATTCACTCAGCCTCTCTATCCTGGATTTTGGTTTTTTTATTTTGGAGGCAATGCAGAGTTTCTTCCGCTAAAGTAGACAGGAGATATTATAGCAGCAATGTGTGAGATTCAGATTTTTAAGTTGTTTTTTCTGTCCATCTTTGTTGCTCACCGATCATGACTGGTGTTTCTGCACTGCACTTCCCAGAGATCACCTGTCAATCAAACAGTGTGGGCGGAGCTTGGATTTTCTGTTGATGAAGTTTGAGTTTCTGTAGATGCCGCTCGTTTCTTTGTCTGTTCAGCCATGGTGGCTATCACTTCCTGTCCATCACTTCCTATGTGCTAGACGATTTTGAAGCTTTATGAAATGGATATAGCTTGAATCACTATTGTGTTATGTCAGTCAGGAATAGAGTATATCCATATAAGAGATTGATTATGTAGATGAAGTGAATATGTAGATGAGAAGATTGAACCAGAGTTCTTTACCTGGCTTTAGTGATTGGATGTGTGAACAAAGTGAATGATTGCAAAAATGAAATGAAACATTTTGAATAAAGTATTACAATGAATAAAGTATTTCTTTTGTGTTCATTCCAGGAAGTCCATCAAAGCTGCTAGAGAAAATGTGAAACTAATATGACAGTTAAACTAATATGACAGTTAATATGACAATATTTTCCCCCTAAAACACAGCACAGTGCAGTCTTCATGTTTAGAGCAGATGTGGAATCAAAAGTCAAATGAAGCAGCAGTGTTACCAAAGAAGAAACTCTAGTGAAGATGGAAAGAATGAAGGACAATCCTGTTGTTAATGGAACTGGTTAAATGTATGAATGAAGTGAATGTTTAGATGGAAAGACTGAAGGCCTGACACACATATGACAACATATTTTATGTAGTCTTGGACCCGTTGTCATTTCAGATATTGTGATGAAGAATAAACTATGAGCTAGTTAACAGTCAAATTGCCCAGCCACTATTAGAATATTTTACATAGAACTGACCAAAATCTTCAAATTCCAGCTAGGAAATGAAGGTGTGGACAAAGTATGGAATATTGAAACAGAACATGTAGAAACCTTGAATAAAATGTAGTGTGAATATTATTGAGGTTATTTTGTAAATCAATGTCCTTGCCTCCCTCCTTTGATTTTGCTTGTAATACTCACCACACATGAGTTTTTACATATTTCAGTTTCAGTTTAGTTTCAGTTAATTTTCAGTGTGGGTTTGTTATTTTTAGTTTTGTTTTAACTATCTATCTATCTATCTATCTATCTATCTATGAAACATACACATATACATACGCATATGCACATATATACGTACGTACACATTAAACATTCAATGCTGCACACATTTTGAAATTTTCTGTCATTCCATCAAAACTGTAAGTCACACCATCATGTTGATTCATGGCCTTTTTGTTTTAACGTGTTTTAAAGCGGTTTTAAAGGATCTGTAGCTGCTACACTGTCTTATGGTAGTTGGTAGAGCGTTCCAAAGTCCTACTGTTCTGACTCAAAAAGCTGACTGGACACATTTTGGGGACCCAAATTTTGCACAACAGTCCCCTCTAGTGGAGGCTGTAGTTGATCTGATGCTGTTATTACTGGTTGGGATAAACAGTTTCAGGGGTAGTGCAGCTAAATCATGAATAATCTTACACAGTAGACAAACAGGCAGTTTGTCTCACAGAGGTGGGTGAGAGAGAGAGAGCGAGAGAGAGAGAGAGACAGAGAGAGAGAGAGAGAGAGAGAGAGCAAAAGGTGTTTGATTTTTTAAGAGAGAGAACCATACTAAATAGTTTTTCTGTTCAATCTAGCTTTATTTATAATGCACCTTACACAAGCCACTTTACAGGGACTGAAGCTTTATTTTAAAATGTTGCACTTACAAATGTGAGGGGGAAATAAGGGGAGAGAGAGCACTTTAAACTATAAATCAGGGTAAATTTTATTTGCAAGCAGCATTCTACTTTCACTGTCTTACAGTACCATTATACATGCTTACATTATGTGTACTGGAAGCAGGACCAAAGGGAGAGCCATGCCCATTTTTCATCCATGAAAAGGAAAAGTAAACTTTATTTCGACCCAAAGTATGTTGAGCAGAAGAACATGGAGGCCCTAAACAGCAAATACTCTACAGGAGACCACTGGGGATAAAATGTACATTTGGCTGGATCCTTCTCTGAAATGTCACCAGAAGTGAGCATTTTAAAACTGTTTTTCCAAACATCTCCTCCAGGGGGAGCAGAGCCCCAGGTACGCTATATGTTGCTTATTTCCACCTGATAAGAGTGACAGCCTTACTAATGATGAGAATGTTCATCTTTGCAGTGTTAGTTTCAACAGTGTATTGTGGGCAAAAAGTGTTTTTGTTAGAGTCAGTGAGGTCATTGATCCCAAGTTTAACTATTCCAATTTTAGATTTACAAATTTGATCATGCGGTCAAGTTTACCGTCATTTGAATTTGAATTTGTTGACTTTGCTTTGGCAATAAGTACTTTTGTATTTCATGCACCTTGATTTTAATTGAGGGAGAGACACACAGAGGAGAGGAGAGAGGGAGAGAGAGAGGGGGAGAGAGAGAGAGAGCGAGAGAGAGAGAGAGAGAGAGAGAGAGAGAGAGAGAGAAGAGAGAGAGAGAGAGAGAGAGAGAGAGAGAGAGAGAGAGAGAGAGAGAGAGACAGAGAGCGAGAGACAGAGAGCGAGAGAGCTAAAGGTGGTTGTTTTTTTAATATCCCAGTAAGGTCATTGATCTCAAGTTCAGCTTTTCTATTTTGATTTGTCATAATCTTCACTTCATATTGTAGACAAGGGATAAAAACACATTGCCTCTTTCAAACCGCTCCTCTTCCTAGAATAAAGCAAAGCCTGATAACTCCTCCCTCTTCTTCCTGATCTCAAACACAGCCAGTTCCATTCTGTCCAGATGTTTCCTGTTCCCTCCCCTTTCACAGATCTGCCAGTTTAAAGATGGGTGTGAACAACATGTTGTGAAGTGAAAGAACTGACAAGCCTATTCACTGCAGATCAGCAAATGAACATAAAGACAAGGAACACATTTTTGATTTGTATCAGAGCACAACTTTTATCCATTGAGAGAAAGTGAAACTATCTGACTCACTGTTACTGAGAAGTGAAATGGCGCAGCAAGGAATTCAGCTGGACGGAGCAAAACTCTGCTGTTCGATCTGTCTGGATCTACTGAAGGATCCGGTGACTATTCCCTGTGGGCACAGCTACTGCATGAGCTGTATTAAAAGCTGCTGGGATGAAGAGGATCAGAAGAAAATCCACAGCTGCCCCCAGTGCAGACAGACCTTCACACCAAGGCCTGTCCTGGTGAAAAATACCATGTTAGCAGAGTTGGTGGAGGACCTGAAGAGGACAGGACTCCAAGCTGCTCCTCCTGATCGCTGCTATGCTGGACCTGGAGATGTGGCCTGTGATGTCTGCACTGGGAGAAAGCTGAAAGCCATCAAGTCCTGTCTGGTGTGTCCGGCCTCTTACTGTGAGCAGCACCTCCAGCCTCACTATGATGCAGCTCCATTAAAGAAACACAAGCTGGTCGAAGCCACCATGAAGCTTCAGGAGAACATCTGCTCTGGTCATGATGAGGTGATGAAGATTTTCTGCCGTACTGATCAGCAGTGTATCTGTTGTTTCTGCTCCATGGATGAACATAAAGGCCACGACACAGTCTCAGCTGCAGCAGAAAGAACTGAGAGGCAGAAAGAGCTCGGGGTGAGTCGGCAAAACATCCAGCAGAGAATCCAGGACAGAGAGAAAGACGTGAAGGTGCTTCAACAGGAGGTGAAGGCTATCAATCTCTCTGCTGATAAAGCAGTGGAGGACAGCGAGAAGATCTTCACTGAGCTGGTCCGTCTCATTGAGAAAAGAAGCTCTGATGTGAAGCAGCAGATCAGATCCCGGCAGAAAGCGGAAGCGAGTCGGGCCGAAGAACTTCAGGAGAAGCTGAAGCAGGAGATTGCTGAGCTGAGGAGGAAAGACGCTGAGCTGGAGCAGCTCTCACACACAGAGGATCAAATCCATTTTCTACACAATTACCCCTCGCTGTCACGTCTCAGTGAATATACAGACTCACCCAGCACCAATATCCATCCTCTGTGGTACTTTGAGGATGTGACTGCAGCTGTGTCAGAGGCCAGAGATAAACTACAGGGCATTCTTACAGAGGAATGGCCTAAGATCTCATGGACAGTGACTGAAGTGGATGTTTTACTGCCACAACCAAGAGAGCCCAAGACCAGAGCCGATTTCTTAAAATATTCACGTCAAATCACACTGGATCCAAACACAGCAAACATACGGCTGTCATTATCTGAGGGGAACAGAAAAGCAACACGTGTGGGAGAAGAACAGTTATATTCTAGTCACCCAGACAGATTCACTGAAAGGTTTCAGGTCCTGAGTAGAGAGGGTCTGACTGGACGTTGTTACTGGGAGGTGGAGAGGAGCGGGAGAGTTTCAGTAGCACTCGCATATAAGGATATTAGCAGAACAGGGAATGGAAGTGGATTTGGATACAATGACAAGTCTTGGGCATTAGATTGTTACAACAGTCGTTATGAATTCAGACATAACAATATCAAAACTCCCATCCGAGGCCCTCTGTCCTCCAGAGTAGGAGTGTACCTGGATCACAGGGCAGGTATTCTGTCCTTCTACAGCATCTCTCAAACCATGACTCTCCTCCACAGAGTCCAGACCACATTCACTCAGCCTCTCTATCCTGGATTTTGGTTTTTTTATTTTGGAGGCAATGCAGAGTTTCTTCCGCTAAAGTAGACAGGAGATATTATAGCAGCAATGTGTGAGATTCAGATTTTTAAGTTGTTTTTTCTGTCCATCTTTGTTGCTCACCGATCATGACTGGTGTTTCTGCACTGCACTTCCCAGAGATCACCTGTCAATCAAACAGTGTGGGCGGAGCTTGGATTTTCTGTTGATGAAGTTTGAGTTTCTGTAGATGCCGCTCGTTTCTTTGTCTGTTCAGCCATGGTGGCTATCACTTCCTGTCCATCACTTCCTATGTGCTAGACGATTTTGAAGCTTTATGAAATGGATATAGCTTGAATCACTATTGTGTTATGTCAGTCAGGAATAGAGTATATCCATATAAGAGATTGATTATGTAGATGAAGTGAATATGTAGATGAGAAGATTGAACCAGAGTTCTTTACCTGGCTTTAGTGATTGGATGTGTGAACAAAGTGAATGATTGCAAAAATGAAATGAAACATTTTGAATAAAGTATTACAATGAATAAAGTATTTCTTTTGTGTTCATTCCAGGAAGTCCATCAAAGCTGCTAGAGAAAATGTGAAACTAATATGACAGTTAAACTAATATGACAGTTAATATGACAATATTTTCCCCCTAAAACACAGCACAGTGCAGTCTTCATGTTTAGAGCAGATGTGGAATCAAAAGTCAAATGAAGCAGCAGTGTTACCAAAGAAGAAACTCTAGTGAAGATGGAAAGAATGAAGGACAATCCTGTTGTTAATGGAACTGGTTAAATGTATGAATGAAGTGAATGTTTAGATGGAAAGACTGAAGGCCTGACACACATATGACAACATATTTTATGTAGTCTTGGACCCGTTGTCATTTCAGATATTGTGATGAAGAATAAACTATGAGCTAGTTAACAGTCAAATTGCCCAGCCACTATTAGAATATTTTACATAGAACTGACCAAAATCTTCAAATTCCAGCTAGGAAATGAAGGTGTGGACAAAGTATGGAATATTGAAACAGAACATGTAGAAACCTTGAATAAAATGTAGTGTGAATATTATTGAGGTTATTTTGTAAATCAATGTCCTTGCCTCCCTCCTTTGATTTTGCTTGTAATACTCACCACACATGAGTTTTTACATATTTCAGTTTCAGTTTAGTTTCAGTTAATTTTCAGTGTGGGTTTGTTATTTTTAGTTTTGTTTTAACTATCTATCTATCTATCTATCTATCTATCTATCTATCTATCTATCTATCTATCTATCTATGAAACATACACATATACATACGCATATGCACATATATACGTACGTACACATTAAACATTCAATGCTGCACACATTTTGAAATTTTCTGTCATTCCATCAAAACTGTAAGTCACACCATCATGTTGATTCATGGCCTTTTTGTTTTAACGTGTTTTAAAGCGGTTTTAAAGGATCTGTAGCTGCTACACTGTCTTATGGTAGTTGGTAGAGCGTTCCAAAGTCCTACTGTTCTGACTCAAAAAGCTGACTGGACACATTTTGGGGACCCAAATTTTGCACAACAGTCCCCTCTAGTGGAGGCTGTAGTTGATCTGATGCTGTTATTACTGGTTGGGATAAACAGTTTCAGGGGTAGTGCAGCTAAATCATGAATAATCTTACACAGTAGACAAACAGGCAGTTTGTCTCACAGAGGTGGGTGAGAGAGAGAGAGCGAGAGAGAGAGAGAGACAGAGAGAGAGAGAGAGAGAGAGAGAGAGCAAAAGGTGTTTGATTTTTTAAGAGAGAGAACCATACTAAATAGTTTTTCTGTTCAATCTAGCTTTATTTATAATGCACCTTACACAAGCCACTTTACAGGGACTGAAGCTTTATTTTAAAATGTTGCACTTACAAATGTGAGGGGGAAATAAGGGGAGAGAGAGCACTTTAAACTATAAATCAGGGTAAATTTTATTTGCAAGCAGCATTCTACTTTCACTGTCTTACAGTACCATTATACATGCTTACATTATGTGTACTGGAAGCAGGACCAAAGGGAGAGCCATGCCCATTTTTCATCCATGAAAAGGAAAAGTAAACTTTATTTCGACCCAAAGTATGTTGAGCAGAAGAACATGGAGGCCCTAAACAGCAAATACTCTACAGGAGACCACTGGGGATAAAATGTACATTTGGCTGGATCCTTCTCTGAAATGTCACCAGAAGTGAGCATTTTAAAACTGTTTTTCCAAACATCTCCTCCAGGGGGAGCAGAGCCCCAGGTACGCTATATGTTGCTTATTTCCACCTGATAAGAGTGACAGCCTTACTAATGATGAGAATGTTCATCTTTGCAGTGTTAGTTTCAACAGTGTATTGTGGGCAAAAAGTGTTTTTGTTAGAGTCAGTGAGGTCATTGATCCCAAGTTTAACTATTCCAATTTTATTTGTCATAATCTTCACTTCATATTGTAAACAAGAGCTAAGCACACACTGCCTCTTTCAAACCGCTCCTCTTCCTGGAATGAAGCAAAACCTGATAACCCCTCCCTCTTCTTCCTGGTCTCAAATAGATGTTCCTTTAACTTTAATAAAACATTGTCTTAAAATGAGAAAAAACATCAGCACATGCTAGCCAAGGTAGTGGACCACCACCACACACAAACACAAACATAAATTTAAAAAAAATCAAAAAATCTACTATTACCTGTATCATGGAAACTGAAACAACAGCCTGTTCAAAATAAATAGTGTTATACAGTATACTATTATACAGAATGCAAATGTACCAGCCTGAATAGTAAAATACATACAATTAAACCCCCTTCTCCAGCCCATTAAGACATTGAATCCTTCAGTGTCATTGACCAGCCTGTAATTTACATATTCTGCCCTAAACATGAGCAGTGGGTCAGTAGGCCCGCTGCCCTTCATCTTGTTTCTCCTGGTCAGCCTGATGGCCAATTCAGCCCATCCAAACAGACAATTTAGTAACACACATTTTACTTTTCTTCTCAAAGAACAGACTGGCTCCAGAATGTACAGAGCCACAGAAAAAACCTCACCCAATCTGCCACAGAGCACATTCAGTGTTTCAAGTACAGGTTCAACACGGTTACACCCAACGAATACATGTTCAACACACTCATCCAGCTTCACCTCGAGAGAGGGAGAGAGAGAGAGAGAGAGAGACAGAGAGAGACAGACAGACAGAGAGAGAGAGATAGAGAGACAGACAGAGAGAGAGAGAGAGAGCGAGACAGTGACAGAGAGTTGTCAAATTGTACTCTGTTTTACATATGTTACTGTTGATTCTTCTGCAACAACAGTTAAGTACCACTCATGCCAGTAAAGTAAATTGAATTGAATTGAGGGAGAGGGGGGGAGAGAGAGAGAGAGAGAGAGAGAGAGAGAGAGTGAGAGAGAGATATTAAAAACTCCAATACATTCGAGGAGAAAAAAAGGAGTGTGCCACTATTGCATCCAAATATGCCTTAGCCTGTCATAGTCCCAGACAGGAGAACCACTGACAATGTAAAAAAGAAAACAGAAAAGTGTGACCACCACCGTTTCAGAATGCAAAATGTATGTATTTAGATACATTGGTTGACTGATAATTCATTGTTAGATTAACAAATTTGATCATGTGGTCAAGTTTACCGTCATTTGAATTTGAATTTGTTGACTTTGCTTTGGCAATAAGTACTTTTGTATTTCATGCCAATAAAGCACCTTGAGTTTAATTGAGGGAGAGACACACAGAGGAGAGGAGAGAGAGGGAGAGAGAGAGGAGGAGAGAGAGAGAGAGAGAGAGAGAGAGAGAGAGAGAGAGAGAGAGAGAGAGAGAGAAAGAGAGAGAGACAGAGAGAGAGAGAGAGAGAGAGAGAGAGAGAGAGACAGAGAGCGAGAGAGCTAAAGGTGGTTGTTTTTTTGATATCCCAGTAAGGTCATTGATCTCAAGTTCAGCTTTTCTATTTTGATTTGTCATAATCTTCACTTATATATATATACATATTGTAAACAAGGGATAAAAACACACTGCCTCTTTCAAACCGCTCCTCTTCCTGGAATAAAGCAAAGCCTGATAATTACTCCCTCTTCTTCCTGGTCTCAAACACAGCCAGTTCCATTCTGTCCAGATATTTCCTGTTCCCTCCCCTTTCACAGATCTGCCAGTTTAAAGATGGGTGTGAACAACATGTTGTGAAGTGCAAGAACTGACAAGCCTATTCACTGCAGATCAGCAAATGAACATAAAGACAAGGAACAAATTTTTGATTTGTATCAGAGCACAACTTTTATCCGTTGATAGAAAGTGAAACTATCTGACTCACTGTTACTGAGAAGTGAAATGGCGCAGCAAGGAATTCAGCTGGACGGGGCAAAATTCTGCTGTTCGATCTGTCTGGATCTACTGAAGGATCCGGTGGCTATTCCCTGTGGGCACAGCTACTGCATGAGCTGTATTAAAAGCTGCTGGGATGAAGAGGATCAGAAGAAAATCCACAGCTGCCCCCAGTGCGCACAAACCTTCACACCAAGGCCTGTCCTGGTGAAAAATACCATGTTAGCAGAGTTACTGGATGAACTGAAGAAGACAGGACTCCAAGCTGCTCCTCCTGATCGCTGCTATGCCGGACCTGGAGATGTGGCCTGTGATGTCTGCACTGGGAGAAAGCTGAAAGCCCTCAAGTCCTGTCTGGTGTGTCTGGCCTCTTACTGTGAGCAGCACCTCCAGCCTCACTATGATGCAGCTCCATTAAAGAAACACAAGCTGGTCGAAGCCACCGTGAAGCTTCAGGAGAACATCTGCTCTCGTCATGACGAGGTGATGAAGATTTTCTGCCGTACTGATCAGCAGTGTATCTGTTATCTCTGCTCCATGGATGAACATAAAGGCCACGACACAGTCTCAGCTGCAGCAGAAAGGACTGAGAGGCAGAAAGAGCTCGGGGTGAGTCGGCAAAAAATCCAGCAGAGAATCCAGGACAGAGAGAAAGATGTGAAGGTGCTTCAACAGGAGGTGGAGGCTATCAATCTCTCTGCTGATAAAGCAGTGGAGGACAGCGAGAAGATCTTCACTGAGCTGGTCCGTCTCATTGAGAAAAGAAGCTCTGATGTGAAGGAGCAGATCAGATCCCGGCAGAAAGCGGAAGCGAGTCGGGCCGAAGAACTTCAGGAGAAGCTGAAGCAGGAGATTGCTGAGCTGAGGAGGAAAGACGCTGAGCTGGAGCAGCTCTCACACACAGAGGATCACACCCGTTTTCTACACAATTACCCCTCGCTGTCACGTCTCAGTGAATCTACAGACTCACCCAGCACCAATATCCATCCTCTGTGGTACTTTGAGGATGTGACTGCAGCTGTGTCAGAGGCCAGAGATAAACTACAGGGCATTCTTACAGAGGAATGGACTAAGATCTCATGGACAGTGACTGAAGTGGATGTTTTACTGCCACAACCAAGAGAGCCCAAGACCAGAGCCGAATTCTTACAACATTCACGTCAAATCACACTGGATCCAAACACAGCAAACACACATCTGTCATTATCTGAGGGGAACAGAAAAGCAACACGTATTGGAGAAGAACAGTTATATTCTAGTCACCCAGACAGATTCATTGAATGGTGTCAGGTCCTGAGTAGAGAGGGTCTGACTGGACGTTGTTACTGGGAGGTGGAGTGGAGGGGGAGTGGAGTTTCAATAGCAGTCTCATATAAGGATATTAGCAGAACAGGAAGTGAATGTCAATTTGGATGCAATGACAAGTCCTGGGCATTAGATTATTACAACAATAGTTATCAATTCATACATAACAATGTCACAACTTCCATCCCAGGCCCTTGGTCCTTCAGAGTAGGAGTGTACCTGGATCACAGGGCAGGTATTCTGTCCTTCTACAGCGTCTCTGAAACCATGACTCTCCTCCAGAGATTCCAGACCACATTCACTCAGCCTCTGTATCCTGGACTTTGTTTTTTTTATTTTACTGGAGACACTGCTGAGTTGTGTAAGCTCAAGTAGTCAGGAATCATTAAGGCAGGGATGTCTGAGATTCTGTTTAGGTTTTTTTTTATTTTGTCTCCATGTTTGGTTCTAAGCACTCATAGAGACAGTACGTAAAATAGGCTACGCCCATCGTGCGGGAAATCACTGCACCGCTCTCCATTCACCCTGCGTGACTGAATGTACATCAGTCAGTTAAATATGCCTAATCACATTTGTATCAATGTTTTTGTGTATTTTATATATTTTTTTTATTTTATTTTTTTTTATTTTCCCCTAGCTGTTGTAAAGTGTCTTTGAGTACTATGTAAAGCGCTTACAAATAAAATGTATTATTATCATTATTATTATTATTATTATTAAAAGCTGTTGTATGGTGAGCTGCACAGCCAACAAACTTAAAAACGCTGAATTAAAGTTTTTTTGTGCTCCCAAGCAAAACAAGAGAGCCGTTGAGAAGAAAAATGTGGATCCAGGCCATAAGAAGGAGGAGGGGGTCATCCCTATGTTCCCGCAGCCCTATGTTCCCTCATGAATTTTTTTCCCCATCCAAATTAGGCCCTATGTTCCCTCAGCCCCATGTTCCCTCAGCATCAGAGGGTTAGAGTTAGGGTTTAGGGTTAGAAAACATTACCTCATTGGCGGAGGTACTGATCTGAGGGAACATAGGTCTGAGGGAAGGTCTGAGGGAACATAGACACGCTCCCTTGGGTTGCTACTAAGATAACATTACTGAGCCAATTCCTCGCTATAAAAGAGATGAGTTGTGTGTTCATGTGTGGGGTCTCAGGATATTATGCTCTGTATTGACTGCCATTCCAGGGTGCAAAATTAATGAGAAACCTTAACCTGACTTGTTAGCTAACATAAGATAGATAATTTAGCCACAATCCACGTTAACAACCAATGTCATGTTAGTGTCGCTCAAACTTATAGTCTGAAAAGCATAGCTGTATTTCAGATTTTTAAATATGAAGTGAAATTATTCAAGGTCAACTTATCCTAACTGGTGATTCAATTAAGTAGTGGTAAATGTCAAAGCATTTCACTTCAGGCCACTGTGTGGGATCATTTATCCAGCTTTGTTAGGGCAATGAAAAAGGGCATTGATAGAGGCCAATTAAGTTCAGTTTTTCAATGTACATTCCCCTCTCTGTTGGAGGCAGTGTAACAAAATAATTCTTTGACCTACTTGTTTACTCCAAAACAGGAAAAACCTTGTATAATAAAAATGTATGTAAATAACATTTTATATTACAGGCCTGAGTACAAAAAAATAAAAACGGGGCACTTTTTACGCACAGGTACACACTGTCCCTTACATATTTTTGTTTACATGCAAACCATCTCATCGGTTAAATTGTATAAGAGAGTCAGGAGGAGCCGTTCCATTGGAAGAACTCTAAAGATTTCCTTATACCACTGTGTTAGTTTTTTTTTTTTTGGATCCAATTAAATAGTATGCATTTTCTTGCCAAGAAAATAAGTTTACCTAGCAGTTAAGATCTACAAGGGTCTAAGGCTCCATCTTGGCAGCCCAAGTAGAAACTGCCCAGCATCTTTACAGATATTGCATTTCAAACTTATTTCCTTGGCTATACATGACCAGAACTTTTTAACAGTCCCAGAAACAATGCATACAAGTTCCAGCTGACACTTTACACTTAATACACAGAGGGCATCTGCTGGGGTCAATTTTGTTTAATATGTAAGGAGTTCTTTGTTGCCTGTGTAGTATCCTATATTGCATCTCCTTTAATTTATTACTAATAAAAAGGAATGGGAGGATAGGATACTGTCTCCCAAAAATATTCTTATCATAAACATCCCTTTCCCATTGTTCCACAACTTTATATTTTACCCATTATGGCTCAACACACTCATAAAAATAGGAAATAGGTTTTATTTCCTATTTCGGTTTTATTTCCTATTTTTATGATAGTGTGTTATTCTTTCTTGTGTGTTGTATTCTTTCTTGTGTGTTAATACTACATTCTTAAATTGGTCCGAGAATGGATATACCCTGGGTTAATATGCTGTCTGTATTGATAAAGAGACAAGCTTGAAGATAAGCAAAACAATCTTTCTGTGGAACTCCAAAAATAATTTGGACATCTGCAAAAGACCTAAGCAGATTGTTGTCATCAAGCAAGTCTCCTATCACTCTAATGCCTCTATCATACCAAGAGCGAAATATAGCACTTTTAATACCTGGAGGGAAATCCCTGTTGTATATGATCGGTGTTAAACAACTTTTTTGCCAGTGAAGTTTATAATTTCCTGCCAAACCTTAATAGAATTCCTAATAATTGGAATGTCTATTGACCTAGAATGTGCTTTTCTATTACTTATGAGCTCCCCGAGTAATACAAAGGGAGCACATCCCCAGGCCTCAGGAGGGTCTGGCCCCCCCTTTTACCCAAGTATCGATATTTTTGACAACCCTATCAGCTTAACCCAATTAATAAAGTCTCCACCAAGGCCAAACCTTTCGATGATTGGTTGATTAAAAAAGGTAAGTATCTTTCCAGTCTTTTTGACAAAAGTTTAGAGAGTATACGACTGTCAATGTCACAGGGTGAGAAGAGCCTGGTACTGCGGCAGAGGGTTTTGATTAGGCTCACTTGTAGTGCATTTGATCAGAATGGGGGTTGGGGATAGGCTGGTTCTCCCTATAAGAAGTGCTTGCATGTTTTTTGTTTTGGCCATTGGGTGCAGAACATCTCTCTGCCCTACTCACCACTCTTCCTGTCTGAAAGAGGCATTCCCCTGTAGTGTATCTGTCTGTATTGTTTCTCTGTCTGTGCCCTGTTGTGAGCTGACCTGGCTGGTGGAGGATGTTCCTGATGCCTGACGAGGAGAGTCTTGGGGCCTGTCTCACACAGCAAGCTTAGTTTCCTATCGAGCTAACTTTGGGTTAAAACCTGTCTTTTCAGTCTCACAAAGGTGGCTCACTTTTAACCATGGTAACCTATGCTACACAGCTAACCTGCTTCGGAGCAGGTTAACTTCAGGCTATCGGATCAAAACATATACTGTATAAGACCCGCCTCCTCACCAATCAGCTCTCTGGAAATCATTCCTAAAGGATCCCAATATGGACAAAAATACTGCATTCAAATGACAGCGACAAGTAATAAGCAGCTACTATTGAAGTAACAGATATTAAAGGAATAGTTCACCCAACAATGAAAATTCTGTCATCATCTACTCACCCTCATGCCAGTTCAAACACAGGTGAAGTTTGTCCATATAACACACAGGGAGGTTGCCAGCACAACCCCACAGCAGCCTTCTCCAAAACAACTGAAGTCAGTGGGGACCAGTTCTTCATGTACAAGCAAGTACAAATTGATAAATCTGACTCTTTGCTTTGAAATGGTCATACGCATGGTTTATACACATATTTGTACGTACGCACTGTTGATAAATGAGATGAATGATCCAGCTGTGTAGGCTAGCTATGTCATTGTCAATGAAATTGCAGTGGCATTGAAGCCATATTCTTAAGGGGACTTCATTAAAACATGCATGTTGAAAACAGCTGAACTGGTATCCCCCGACAAGCAAAACAAGACATTTTTGTTTTTCCTTTGCAAGAGATGAGAACACCGATGTTACTGATGTCGTTCAGCTTGCAGTTTTCATCCGAGGTGTTAATAAATCTTTGAATGTCACCGAAGAGTTTGCTGAACTGATACTGATGATGGATACAATTACCGCTAGTGACATTTTTGGACAAGCTAGGAGTGGATTGGGCTTGTGCTGTCAGTCTGGCCACTGACGCCGCACCGTCAATGTGTGGGAAGAAAGCAGGGGTTGTTGCCAAATTTTTAAAAAAAGTCCAATCAAGTAGAGGTAAAGATTGTTGGGCGTTTCATTGCATTTTACATCAGGAGTCATTACGCAGCAAATCACTTATAATGGACCATGTCACGACTGTGGTTATCAAAACAGTGAATTTCATTTGCGTAAAAGGACTCAACCAGCACCAGTTTAATGCTTTGCTGAGTGAGCACAATTCTAGCCATGGTCTACCCTACCACACAGAGGTGGTTAAGCCGGGGAGCTGCACTCCAACGTTTTTATGAGCTGTTCATGGAAATCATGTATCATGAATCAAAAGGGGAAACCAGTGACGGAATTGGATGATCCCAAATGGATTCAGGATCTTGCGTTTATGGTGGACATCACTGAACACTTGAATATTCTCAACACAAAGCTACAAGGTCAAGACAAACTTGCAACAGAGTACTATGATAGCATCCCTGCTTCTCAGCACAAATTATATCTGTGGGAGTCGCAACTTGCTGAGAAGAATCCTGTGCATTTCCCCTGCCTTAGAGATGTCAGTAGCGTAGGCGGGGATGACGTACTGGATCGATACAAGATCAAAATAACAGGACAGAAGACTGAGTTTCAGCAGTGTTTTCAAGTACTGAACCAACTTGAGCCTAAAATCAAGGTGTTTACCTCGCCATTCACTATCAGCGCATGTAATGTGCCAGTGGACCTGCAAATGGAATTGATTTGACTTACAGTACAAATCTGTGTTGAAAGACAAAATTGCCAACGTAGGTAGGTCTTGATACATTTTAGCACTATCTTGGACCAAAGTATCCAAAACTAACAGCCTTTGCCTCTGAGATTTTGGAAGTACCTATAATTGCGAGCAAGCATTTTCTGTCATGAATATAAATAAGTCAAAACTGTGCTCTCGCCTGACACACAGACACTTGAATGACATAATGAAAGTTGCCCTTGCTCAAAGGCTCACTCGTGATGTTGATGAGCTGGTTAGGACCAAAAGATGCCAGGTGTCAGGGAGTTCTAAGAAGTAGCCTAAACCTGTGAGTCCCCCATATTGACTCTATTGTTGTTGAATCAGTAGGTCATTAATGACAAGCACTGTCAAACAAGGGGCATTAGTGGTATGTATCTTTGCATGTTTATTGTAATAAAGTTATAACAACACAAAACAATAATAACCTTGTTTGTCTATTAGGCTATATTCATACTGATAGCCCAGTAAAGATGATTCGAATAAACATTAACATGAAAATAATTAGGCACATATTATAGTAATGACAAGTGATTGGATGTTTGTGATGTATTGGTCCGGCCCCCTTAATGTGAGATTTTGATCAATGTGGCCCCCAAACCCAACTGAGTCTGCCACCCCTGGCATAGACAATGTTACTTTGTTGGTGTTTTGGTATGCGGTCCTTTGGATGAACCAGGCGCTGCCTCAGCGTGTTGCCAGGTTTGAAAAACACAGGGATATTGTGTTTGGTAAAAATCCTCTGGAACGTCTCAGAAACTCTGGTAAAATCTGTTGTCATCCATTTTCCTTGTAGGTCTGGTGTTCTTTTTGGATCTTGTTCCCGTTTTGACGAAAGCCCAATCAGAGTAACCACAGGATTTCAAAGTCTGTTTGATGTGATTTTGTTCCCTGTCTTTGGCTGAGAAAGAGAGAGAGAACCATTCTAAGTAGTTTTACTGTTCAATTTAGTTTGTTTTGTTAATAGGTTTTGCAGCTTTATTTTTTAGAAATGTTACACTTAAAAAAGTGAGGGGGAAATAAGGGAAGAGAGAGATTGATCCCAAGTTTAACTATTCCAATTAAATCACTTCATATTGTAAACAAGGGTTAAACACAGACTGCCTCATGAAAACCGCTCCTTGTTCTGGTATGAAGCAAAACCTGATAACCCGTCCCTCTTCTTCCTGATCTCAAATACATGTTCCTTTAACTTAAATAAATCATTGTCTTAAAATGAGAAAAAAACATCAGCACATGCTAGCCAAGGTAGGACCACCACTACTACCACACACACAAAAAATCTGCTGTTACCTGTACCCTTGTTTCTGTGCTGTTACACAGCACAGAAACAAATGTCTTGACACATTTTACACCTCAGACCCCACAGTTAACTGATTGATCCAGACTGAAAACACACATGTATACAACAGCCTGTAAAGTTCAAAATAATTACACAAGCCCCTAATTGTTATACACAATCCAAATGTACGAGCCTGAATAGTTAAATACATACAATCAAATCTCCTTCTCCAGCAAAACATACAGCCCCATTAAGACAGCACACACTCTGAAATCCTTCAGTGTCATGGACCAGACTGTAATTTGCATATTCTGCCCTAAACATGAACAGTAGGTCAGTACGCCCGCTGCCCTTCTTCTTGTTTAGTAACACACATTTTACTTTTTTTCTCAAAGAATAGACTGGCTCCAGAATGTACAGAGCCACACCTCGCCCACACACACCCACATTTGCATCTAGCTTCACCAGGGGGGGAAGAGAGAGCAAGAAAGAGAGACGATAGATATTTTTCGGTTCTGTTTATCTTTTATAAGTACAACATTTGAAAGTGTTTTACTAAGTTAATGGATCAATCAATGTTGCACTTAAAAACATTAGGGGAGAGAGAGGGCATTTTAAATGACAACATTTTATTACCAATGAGTATTCTACTTTGACTGTCTTCTTACCATTATACACGCTCACATTATGTGCATGCAGGACCAAAGGGAGAGTCATGCCCATTTTTCATCCATGAAAAGGAATATTAACGTTTATTTCACCCCAAAGTATGTTGAGCAGTTTTTTAGTGAGGTCACTGACCCCTAGCTTAACTATTCCATTTTATTTGTCATAATCTTCACTTCATATTGCAAACGAGAGCTAAACACACACTGCCTCTTTCAAACCGCTCCTCTTCCTGGTATAAAGCAAAGCCTGATAACCCCTCCCTCTTCTTCCTGGTCTCAAACACAGCCAGTTCCATTCTGACCAGATATTTCCTGTTCCCTCCCCTTTCACAGATCTGACAGTTTAAAGATCGGTGTAAACAACAGTGTGTGAAGTGCAAGAGCTGACGAGCCCATTCACTGCAGATCAGCAAATGAATATGAAAAGGAACAGATTTTTGGTTTGGATCAGAGCACAACTTTTATTTGTTGATAGAAAGTGAAACTATCTGACTCACTGTCACTGAGAAGTGAAATGGCGCAGCAAGGAATTCAGCTGGACGGGGCAAAATTCTGCTGTTCGATCTGTCTGGATCTACTGAAGGATCCGGTGGCTATTCCCTGTGGGCACAGCTACTGCATGAGCTGTATTAAAAGCTGCTGGGATGAAGAGGATCAGAAGAAAATCCACAGCTGCCCCCAGTGCAGAGAGACCTTCACACCAAGGCCTGTCCTGGTGAAAAATACCATGTTAGCAGAGTTACTGGACGAACTGAAGAAGACAGGACTCCAAGCTGCTCCTCCTGATCACTGCTATGCCGGACCTGGAGATGTGGCCTGTGATGTCTGCACTGGGAGAAAGCTGAAAGCCATCAAGTCCTGTCTGGTGTGTCTGGCCTCTTACTGTGAGCAGCACCTCCAGCCTCACTATGATGCAGCTCCATTAAAGAAACACAAGCTGGTCGACCCCTCCCAGAAGCTTCAGGAGAACATCTGCTCTCGTCATGATGAGGTGATGAAGATTTTCTGCCGTACTGATCAGCAGTGTATCTGTTATCTCTGCTCCATGGATGAACATAAAGGCCACGACACAGTCTCAGCTGCAGCAGAAAGGACTGAGAGGCAGAAAGAGCTCGGGGTGAGTCGGCAAAAAATCCAGCAGAGAATCCAGGACAGAGAGAAAGACGTGAAGGTGCTTCAACATGAGGTGAAGGCTATCAATCTCTCTGCTGATAAAGCAGTGGAGGACAGCGAGAAGATCTTCACTGAGCTGGTCCGTCTCATTGAGAAAAGAAGCTCTGATGTGAAGGAGCAGATCAGATCCCGGCAGAAAGCGGAAGCGAGTCGGGCCGAAGAACTTCAGGAGAAGCTGAAGCAGGAGATTGCTGAGCTGAGGAGGAAAGACGCTGAGCTGGAGCAGCTCTCACACACAGAGGATCACACCCATTTTCTACACAATTACCCCTCGCTGTCACGTCTCAGTGAATCTACAGACTCACCCAGCACCAATATCCGTCCTCTGCGCTACTTTGAGGATGTGACTGCAGCTGTGTCAGAGGCCAGAGATAAACTACAGGACATTCTTACAGAGGAATGGACTAAGATCTCATGGACAGTGACTGAAGTGGATGTTTTACTGCCACAACCAGAGCCCAAGACCAGAGCTGAATTCTTACAATATTCATGTCAAATCACACTGGATCCAAACACAGCATACACGCATCTGTCATTATCTGAGGGGAACAGAAAAGCAACATTTATTGGAGAAGAACAGTTATATTCTAGTCACCCAGACAGATTTACTGAATGGTTTCAGGTCCTGAGTAGAGAGGGTTTGACTGGACGTTGTTACTGGGAGGTGGAGTGGAGTGGAACGGCAGTTTCAATAGCAGTCTCATATAAGGATATTAGCAGAACAGGAAGTGAATGTCAGTTTGGATACAATGACAAGTCTTGGGCATTATATTGTTACAGCAATAGTTATCATTTCAAACATAACAATATCACAACTCTCATCCCAGGCCCTCGGTCCTCCAGAGTAGGAGTGTACCTGGATCACAGAGCAGGTATTCTGTCCTTTTACAGCGTCTCTGAAACCATGACTCTCCTCCACAGAGTCCAGACCACATTCACTCAGCCTCTCTATCCTGGATTTTGGCTTTATATTGGAGCCACTGCTGAGTTGTGTAAGCTCAAGTAGACGGAATTTATAAAACAGCAATGTGTGAAATCCTTTTTTTTTTTTTGTTATTGTTTTTGTTTTGTCTCCATCTTTGTAGCTAAGCACTCATTGCTGTGGTGTTTCTGCACTGCACTTCCCAGAGATCACCTGTCAATCAGTGTGGGCCGTACTGTGACGTCGTCTTCTTTGGTTTTTCTGTTGATGAAGTTTGTGTTTTTGTAGGTGGCACTCAGCTCTTCTTCTATTTACTCCAAACAAACCAGAAATGTAAAATGCATCACTTCCTGTGCGACACAGATTTTTTGCAGGAACGAACTACCAGACACCGGGTGTTTAGACCAGCAAATGGAAGCTTTCATGAACTGGATGTAGGTTGAATCACTATTGTGTTATATCAGTCAGTGATACAGAGTACCCAAACAGACATTTAATCATATGAGTGTTGTGTGGTCTATGTAGTTCTCATCTTTGTTGCATATTTGTATTGTTGCTGTAATATTTTCTGCTGTTTCTGTTCCACTGCATGGGCCTTAATGGAGCCAGCACTAGAAGTCTTCCCTTTATTATAGCTGAATAGTTGTTAATATGTTGATTTTGCTCCCGAAACTTTGTAACTTTGTTAAGAAAAGTGAACTACAAATGTAATCATTATTATTATAATCAACAGATATACTGGTTTAACAGATTGATTGTGTGGATGAAGTGAAAATGTGCATGAAAAGATTGCACCTTTTCCAGGCTTTAGTGATTAGAGGTGTGAACAAAATGAATATTTGCAAAAATGAATAAAGTTTGTTTTTTTTCCAAAAATGAATGAAGTATGTCTTCTGTATTCATTCCAGGAAGTCTATCAAAGCTGCTAGAGAAAATGTGAAACTAATATGACAGTATAACTGAGACGATTTCCCCCTAAAACACAACAAAGTGCAGTCTTCATAATTAGAGCAGATGTGGAATCAAAAGTCAAATGAAGCAGCAGTGTTACCAAAGAAGAAACACTAGTGAAGATGGAAAGAATGAAGGACAATCCTGTTGTTAATGGAACTGGTTAAATGTATGAATGAAGTGAATGTTTAGATGGAAAGACTGAAGGACAGTGTGGATGGATAACATTTGCCAATCAATCTCTATCCTTGCAACTTTCTTCACTGAAACAGTTTTGTCATGGAGGACTAAGCGTGCAACCTCCAAGTGTTTAATCATCTGTTGCTTTTTAGAAGCTAGATTGGCTTTGTGCACTTGCTCAATAAACAGAGTTTCTTCCACAGGCCTGAAAAGCCTGGAAAAGTAGGAAGAATTCATTTGATCATTTCCAGGTCAAGTTTGGGAATCGCATAAAATGTCTGAAAAAGTTTTGTTCAGTCCTGACACACATATGACCACAGACTTTATGTAGTCGTGGACCAGCTGTCATTTCAGATATTGTGATGAAGAATAAACTTCAAAATGATTTGAGCTAGTTAAGCCACTATCAGAATATTTCACATTGAACTGAGCAAGATCTTCAACATCCAGCCAGGAAATGAAAGTCAGGAAAAAGTATTGAATATTGACACAAAACGTGTAGAAACCTTGAATAAAATGTAGTGTGAATATCGTTGAGGTTATTTTATAAATCAAGGTCTTTTCCTTCTTCCTTTGATATTTATTTCGGCTTGTAATACTCACCATATATTTAATTTCAGTTTATTTTGAGTTTGGTTTCAAAGAGGGCTTGGTCGTTTTAGTTTTGTTTTATCTATCTATCTTACTATATATATATATATATATATATATATATATACATATGTATATATATATATATATATATATATATACATATACATATGTATTTACTGTGTATATATATATATACAGTATATATACATATCCTGGGTGGGAGTTCTAGGCTACATGTTTCAACAGAGCATCCAAAATAGTTCATCCATTACAACATACACATATACAATGAACAAACATTCAGTACTACACACATTCTGAAATGTTCCATCATTCCATCAAAACTGTAAGTCACACCATCATGTTGATTCATGGCCTTTTTAAGTGTTTTAAAGCGGTTTTAAAGGATCTGTAGCTGCTACACTGTCTTATGGTAGTTGGTTCAGCGTTCCAAAGTCCTACTGTTCTGACCCAAAAAGCTGACTGGACAAATTTTGGGGACCCAAATTTTGCACAACAGCCCCCTCTAGTGGAGGCGGCAAGTGATCTGATGCTGTTATTACTGGTTGTGATAAATAAATAAAAGGAGAGGTGGTGAAGCTAAATGATGAATAATCTTATACCGCATACAAACATTTTTCATGACCATGAAGTTACTAGTTGTATATAATAGATTGTGTTGTGTACTAGTTAATAGATAATAGTTCTAGGTACTAGTCACTGCCAGACATGGCATCCTGAGAAATAAGCATCTTGTAGGATGTCATTCAGCTCTGGTTCTGAAGGAAGACAATATAGATCAGAATTTATGTACAATACAAACACAAATTAAATCATACATGTAACAATTCATAGTTTAACCACAACTAAACACATTAAATAACTTCCAATTACACAAAAAAATTCTCTAAAGTAATGCCAAATAATTTATTGAATTGACTGAGCTCACCAGGCCTGAACTAGGCTAACTCGCATTGTAGGTAGTCTATAAAAATTTGTCTGACGTTTAAAAAATAAAAAGCAGTAAGCTGCTATTATAAATACACAATCAGCAAGACTCTACTCAAGTATGGTGGAAAATGGCTAATTTACAGAACTGGGCAAAACATTTTAAAACAATTCATCATATCTACTTACCAGAATCATCTGGGCTTCACTTTTCCAAGTCCGATTTGTCCCCCTCCAAGTCCGACTCTGACTTCACCACACATGACTGTAGTTACGCTTGCCTGTATGTTGCTGCTTTCGCTTCTCTTCTGCTACAACCTGATCACCTTAACGATATTCGCTCCATTATCGGTTATGATCAGATCTTGTCTTCTGAAATACCCCATGTGTCCAGGGTGCGGTCAATGCACGATTGCCTCTCCGGTGTCTATGCATGCAATTCGGTGAAGGTTAAGCAATACCTGTTGTGCTTTTTTAGCTGAAGGATTGAAGAAACATGCAGAGACATCCATGAAAGCTGCCGTCAGGCCTGTCTTGCCTCACCCATCAACACATAGTGTTACCTTGCGAACGCTGTGTAAAATGTCTTTTACGCGCACAGTTGCCTTGTCCATTTGCAGAGCAAGCAGGCTGTTAATCTTTGCAGGCCTGGGTGGTTTGAATTTAGGATCAAGCATCTGGCTAATCACACAGTCTGCTAGACATGCCTGATTCTACGAACAGACTAACCAGCAAGCGTTCTCATTTTTTTTATTAATTTGACTCCAGTGACCACAACTCGGCTTTTTTAAGACACAATGGGCCTCATGCAAGAAAATGTTCATATTCTTATCTTAAATTTCTCTTACTTTTTTTGTTAGGTGGAAGAATACCTGCCATAATTGGCGATGTGACTGTCAGGTGTTCAGCGGAGGATGTCGCCCTGGACAGCGACTTACATGAAGAACCTCAACCTGCTGCAGCATGTGATGATAATAGGCCTATCATGACTCCTACACCTACAACCATTTCTCTTTTTATAATTTAGATTCACTTGCCCGCATTTTGACAAAAAAATTCTATTTAGTTTTAAAGACAATATTTAAATTTCAGTTTAGTTTTCATTTTTGACAAAAGCTTTGTTTTAGTTTTTATTTTAATTAACGAGTTGATTTTTTCATTGTTTTTACTCGTAGTTTCAGTTTTCCCTAGCAATAATAACCTTGGTGTGTAAAGTTGGAGATGCTTATCTGAATCCAAGGCTTGTCCACTGGTTGGAGAAGTGATGAAGAACTGGATGCAGCTCCCACACGCTCCATGGAAGGACAGGACTCACTGGCTCACCGTAATGTCAATCATCAGTAGCAGGATTTGCAAAATAAAAAAATCATCTGCACAAAGCAGTGTAAAATCTAGTGTTAGTACTGTACAGCAACCTGTTACCGTTCATTTTATACTTATCACTCTCAGTGTAAATATAATACTGACTCATTTATACCATTTGACAGCATAAAATCAGTGCAGAGACCAACAACTATGATTTGAAACGCAGTCAGTGTGCATTATGCTTCAGTAACACCAAGCACCACATATTTACACTCAAATATTTGAATTGGAATCTTACCACTTTAAGCAATTGGCAAACATGAAACAATGACATTATAATAATCTTAATTCAAAAATGAGTTTTCATGATATATCTCTGCAACAGGCACTAAGCCTTAAAACAACACAAACTTGGCTGGGAAAATATGTTCTAGCAACTTCTAAGCAAGCACCTCTCATTTTAATACATTAGCATAACAACACCTACTTTGCACAAACCCTAAGATTTAGCTTATAAAACAAAACAGAATATCTTATACATTTACTTCAAATTACCAATTGGTTTTAAGTTACAAAAGACTCAAAACGGTTAACAGAAAACCTACATTAAAGTGTCTAAATCCACATTTGCATAGCAAGTTGAAATGTAGCTAGCTAGCATGTTAGAACCAAAACACTCACCGGAGATTCACTTGAATTTTAGCCAAAAGAAAACTGCAACATGTCAACAAAAAGGCTTCTGGTAGTGACTACACGGAGTTTTTTGTGTGGAAAAAGCGCTGCATGGAGCGCTTTTTGTGAGGAGAAATAAAAAGCGGATCACGACTTCTTCATCTGACGTTAGCAGAGTAGCCGTTAGCTCACTAACCAGCTGGTTAGCTCTTCTAGCAGACAAAACAGTGCTGGGGAACAAGCAATTAAGGTTTACCAGATATTCCCAATACATGTCCAGTATAATCCCACGCTGCCTTTATGATCGGTGTTGCGGTAACGGAAATTCACTTCTTACAGCGACCATTTTCTCTGACTTTCTCCATATTTGTTGTTGTTATGGGAAACGGCCAGCCTCTCTGTCATCGCGGTTGGCTGGCTGAGAAAAAAGCGCGTGAACCCAGCTCACCTGAAGTTGAAAAGTTTCTCAACTTTTTAAAGCGCTCCGCTCTTTCGCGCCTAGCGGCCGCTTCCCTTTACTATTAACAAGGAAAGGACGCTGGCAGTTGGGTAAAAACGCTGTGTGAACGCAAACTGAAAACAGAACTCAGCACTTACTAACAATGTGGGTTAGGAAAAACGTTTTTTGAGTGGTCACACTCCCTAATCTGCACAGCATGGAGGGCGAGACGATTCTCCTTCACAATCACAACAGAGTAGTGTCTCTGATACAGTGTTAGCATCCTCTAGGGGAACTGGAGCGTTACAACAAGAAGTGAACTCATGGGGCTGTACAATTTATGTGGGTTACATATACAGTATCATTCTGTTAAACTGTGAATCACACCTCTATATGAATGCTCACCTTTTTTCCGTTTGATATAATGGTGCAGCCGTAAAAACATGCCGTCTTGTATTTGAATATTTCACTCCATATAAGCAGCGTCAGCTTCAAGAAAGCATCGGAACAAGCAGATACAGAATATGGATGTGACATTGGCGTACAATATGGAAATTTTTTTTTTTGGGAAAGTTGGGAAAGTCGGGGTGCGAGGGGTTTTAAAAGTCCTATTGGAGGTTCTATGACAGTCAGGTTGTGCCATAAAGTAGACGCTATCAGGTTGTTAACAGTAAGTGTACGCCCCCTGTAGGACATGGGAGGTAAAAGCCATCACCATGTTGATAGCCTGCCCTCCCTCTATTCTACCACTACCTCCCAAATTTTCAAAACCTCTGAGTGATCACCTAGATGAATACCTAAATATTTAATCTTATTCTTAAACCACTTAAACCCTGCAGGTAACCTAGGCTCATCTCCCTGCCATTTACCTACAAGCAATGCTGTACTATTAGCCGAATTTACCCTTGAAGAAGAGATTTTTCCAAAACACTCTACAATGCTGCTGGACGTCACTATCCTCTGTTACAGCTACCATCAAGTCATCTGCATATGCTGAGAGGCGCAAAGGTGTGAGACGGTCTAAGAGTTTTACCCATGGATGTATTACCCCTCTTAGCGCCTTTCTGATCTGGTACAGCATGGCCTCAACAGCTAAAGAGAAGAGCATACCAGACATTGTGCAACCATGCCGCATGCCTCTCCTAATGGCAAATGGAGTGCTTAAGCCACCGTTGACCTTCAATACACTTTAAATACCAGAATAGAGCACCTTGATCATGACAATAAAACCAGGGGAGAAACCAAAAGTCTCAAATGTATTCCACAGGTATTGGTGCTCCACTTGGTCAAATGTCTTTTCTTGGTCTGCGGAAATAAGACCAAACTTAAGGCCAAATGAATTAGAGACTTCCAAATAGACGGAAATCAAGAATATCTTCTATGGGGCCATTATTGTAGCAGACCTATTTGCAAATTTGTGTGGAGAGTTGTGTAACTGTATCTCAATCCGTGTGTGCGTAATCAGATTTGTAAATGTGTAAAAGAATCTCTAAATGCGTACTGAGATTTGTGAATGTGTACAGGAATCTGCAAATGCGTATTCAGAATCCGTGTGTGCGTAATCAGATTTGTAAATGTGTAAAAAAATCTCCAAATCTGTATTGAGATTTGCAAGTGTATTGAGATTTGTAAATGTGTAGACAAATCTGTAAATGCGTACGTAGATCTGTGAATGTGTAGACAAATCTGTAAATGCGTACGTAGATCTGTGAATGCGTAGACAAATCTGTAAATGCGTACGTAGATCTGTGAATGTGTAGACAAATCTGTAAATGCGTACGTAGATCTGTAAATGCGTAGACAAATCTGTAAATGCGTACATAGATCTGTAAATGCGTAGACAAATCTGTAAATGTGTACGTAGATCTGAAAATGCATAGACAAATCTGTAAATGCGTACATAGATCTGTAAATGCGTAGACAAATCTGTAAATGCGTACATAGATCTGTAAATGCGTAGACAAATCTGTAAATGCGTACATAGATCTGTAAATGTGCAGACAAATCTGTAAATGTGCAGACAAATCTGTAAATGCGTACATAGATCTGTAAATGCGTAGACAAATCTGTAAATACGTACATAGATCTGTAAATGCGTAGACAAATCTGTAAATGCGTACATAGATCTGTAAATGTGTAGACAAATCTGTAAATGCGTACATAGATCTGTAAATGCGTAGACAAATTTGTAGATGCGTACGTAGATCTGTAAATGCGTACATAGATCTGTAAATGTGTAGACAAATCTGTAAATGTGTACATAGATATTAATGGCTGAAAAGTCTAAGTATTTTGCTCCAAGAGCTGGAAATACAGACAAGTCATCAGTCACAACTCAGGCAGGTCTCTCAATTGGCTGTCTTTTTACACGTCATTTTTGCTACACTTCTGCCGTGGCAGAGATCTGCAAATGTGTGTGGAGATTTGTCTGTACCGCTCTGCCCGCACTGTGCCTCAGTAGCTATACAGCCTACATACCACCAGTCGGCGGTAGCACCCAGTGATTTTAAGCATGACATTGCTGGGCTGGGTAGTTTATGGCTTGTGCCGATGCAAGGCAGACTACGATGGAATCTCGATTGCTTGCTGTAAGGAGTCGTAGTTAACTTAGAAATTTCCCTCCAAGATTCCATCGTAAGACCATCAATGCCTGGAGCTTTACAATTTGCCAAACTCATTAGCACCACCTGCAATTCATGCTGTGTCAAAGGACGCTGTAAGCCTGTATTGGCTTGTGCTGATACCTGTGGAAAGTTGTTAAAAAACTGCTGTGACACCAGAGTCCTCTCTGTACTCACAGGTGTCGAGTTCTGAGAAAAAACCTACAGCTCTTTTTCTGATCTCAGTTGGCTCTGTGAGATCATGTCCATCAACTGATTGAAGACAGTTAATAAGCCCGTTCTGACCTTTTCCTTTTCTCCAAATTTGGATGGAGCATTAATTTCAGCAATATTCTGAAATTGTGATCTAACTATCAAATCTCATATCAGATCTATCAAAGCAGCTTGTTTATTTTTGAGTGCCTGAATGTGGCCTAGCTATCCTGTGGATCCACTTAAATTCGGGAATCCCACAATATCTCTAGATCTCTAGAATCTTGATTGATCATGTGATGTCTCTAGTCACACTGAAAGTGTAATGATTAAAGAACTGTTGAATCTGTATTTTCCTCACATCCCACAATTGCTACAGGGATGTAAACTGAGACTTTCTTGACCTCCATAAAAATACACACACACCCTCTGGCACACTCTCCACACACTTAGCAAACACCCACGAGTGCGCACAGACAGACACAGAGGGGGAGAGAGAGAGAGAGAGAGAGAGACAGAGAGAGAGAGCAAGCGGGCAAAATGTGTTTTTCTTTATATCAGAGTGAGGTCATTGATCACAAATTTAACGATTCTAATTATATTTCTCATAATCTTCACTTCATATTGTAAACGAGAGCTAAACACACACTGCCTCTTTCAAACCGCTCCTCTTCCTGGAATAAAGCAAAGCCTGGTAACTCCTCCCTCTTCTTCCTGGTCTCAAACACAGCCAGTTCCATTCTGTCCAGATGTTTCCTGTTCCCTCCCCTTTCACAGATCTGCCAGTTTAAAGATGGGTGTAAACAACATGTTGTGAAGTGCAAGAGCTGACGAGCCCATTCACTGCAGATCAGCAAATGAACATGAAGACAAGGAACAGAGTTTTGGTTTGGATCGGAGCACAACTTTTTTTTCCCGTTGAGAGACAGTGAAACTATCTGACTCACTGTTACTGAGAAGTGAAATGGTGCAGCAAGGAATTCAGCTGGACGGAGCAAAATTCTGCTGTTCGATCTGTCTGGATCTACTGAAGGATCCGGTGACTATTCCCTGTGGGCACAGCTACTGCATGAGCTGTATTAAAAGCTGCTGGGATGAAGAGGATCAGAAGAAAATCCACAGCTGCCCCCAGTGCAGACAGACCTTCACACCAAGGCCTGTCCTGGTGAAAAGTACCATGTTAGCAGAGTTGGTGGAGGACCTGAAGAAGACAGGACTCCAAGCTGCTCCTCCTGATCGCTGCTATGCCGGACCTGGAGATGTGGCCTGTGATGTCTGCACTGGGAGAAAGCTGAAAGCCCTCAAGTCCTGTCTGGTGTGTCCGGCCTCTTACTGTGAGCAGCACCTCCAGCCTCACTATGATGCAGCTCCATTAAAGAAACACAAGCTGGTCGAAGCCACCATGAAGCTTCAGGAGAACTTCTGCTCTCGTCATGACGAGGTGATGAAGATTTTCTGCCGTACTGATCAGCAGTGTATCTGTTATCTCTGCTCCATGGATGAACATAAAGGCCACGACACAGTCTCAGCTGCAGCAGAAAGGACTGAGAGGCAGAAAGAGCTCGGGGTGAGTCGGCAAAAAATCCAGCAGAGAATCCAGAACAGAGAGAAAGATGTGAAGGTGCTTCAACAGGAGGTGAAGACTATCAATCTCTCTGCTGATAAAGCAGTGGAGGACAGTGAGAAGATCTTCACTGAGCTGGTCCGTCTCATTGAGAAAAGAAGCTCTGATGTGAAGCAGCAGATCAGATCCCGGCAGAAAGCGGAAGCGAGTCGGGCCGAAGAACTTCAGGAGAAGCTGAAGCAGGAGATTGCTGAGCTGAGGAGGAAAGACGCTGAGCTGGAGCAGCTCTCACACACAGAGGATCACACCCATTTTCTACACAATTACCCCTCGCTGTCACGTCTCAGTGAATCTACAGACTCACCCAGCACCAATATCCGTCCTCTGCGCTACTTTGAGGATGTGACTGCAGCTGTGTCAGAGGCCAGAGATAAACTACAGGGCATTCTTACAGAGGAATGGCCTAAGATCTCAGGGACAGTGACTGAAGTGGATGTTTTACTGTCACAACCAAGAGAGCCCAAGACCAGAGCTGAATTCTTACAATATTCATGTCAAATCACACTGGATCCAAACACAGCAGACACAGAGCTGTCATTATCTGAGGGGAACAGAAAAGCAACACGTATGGAAGAAGAACAGTTATATTCTAGTCACCCAGACAGATTCACTGAATGTTGTCAGGTCCTGAGTAGAGAGCGTCTGACTGGACGTTGTTACTGGGAGGTGGAGTGGAGCGGGAGGGAAGTTTCAATAGCAGTCGCATATAAAGATATTAGCAGAACAGGGGATGAATGTGAATTTGGATGCAATGACAAGTCTTGGGCATTAGATTATTTCTACAATCAATTCAGACATAACAATATCAAAACTCCCATCCCAGGCCCTCGGTCCTCCAGAGTAGGAGTGTACCTGGATCACAGAGCAGGTATTCTGTCCTTCTACAGCGTCTCTGAAACCATGACTCTCCTCCACAGAGTCCAGACCACATTCACTCAGCCTCTCTATCCTGGACTTTGGCTTGGTGCTGGAGTCACTGCTGAGTTGTGTAAGCTCAAGTAGACAGGAGTTATAAAAGCAGCAATGTGTGAGACGCGTTTTTTTATTAATTTTTTTTTTTTTAATTTTGTCTCCATCTTTGTTGCTCAGCCTCACTGTGGTGTTTCTGCACTGCACTTCCCAGAGATCACCTGTCAATCAAACAGTGTGGGCGGGACTGTGACTCTTTTCCTTGGATTTTCTGTTGAAGTTTGAGTTTCTGTAGGTGGTGCTCTTTGTCTGTTTAGCCATGGTGGCTATTGCTGCTCATGCTAACTACCCAGTTTTTTTCAATTTTTCTGAACAAACCGGAAATGTAAAGCGCATCAATTTTTGTGCGGCAGAGGATTTTTTCCAGAAAAGAGCTACCAGACACCGGCTGGTTAGAACAGATAATGGTAAAGGATATAGGTTGAATCACAATTGTGTTATATCAGTTGATGATAGAGAGTACCTTAACAGACATTTAATCATATAAAAACATAAATTGTTGTGTGATCTATATAGTTCTTATCTTTGTTGCATATTTGTATTGTTGCTGTAATATTTTCTGCTGTTTCTGTTCCACTGCATGGGCCTTAATGGAGCCAGCACTAGAAATCTTCCCTTTATTATAGCTGAATAGTTGTTAATATGTTGATTTTGTTCCTGGCACTTTGTAACTTTGTTAAGAAAAGTGAACTACAAATGTAATCATTATTATTATTATAATCAATAGGGAGAGGATTCATTGTTTTCCTCCACAGTGCTGACATACTGGTTTAACAGATTGATTGTGTGGATGAAGTGAATATGTAGATGGAAAGATTGAACCAGAGTCTTTTACCAGGTTTTAGTGATTTGATGTGTGATCAAAGTGAATGTTTGCAAATATGAATAAAGTTTCCCCAAGAATGAATAAGGTTTTTCTTCTGTATTCTGTGTTTCCCACTGTAATGTTGGTGTTTATTTTATTGTATTCTGCGTCGCAACAGAGCTGCTACACACTGTACCAATAGCAAACTCCACCAGCCTGGCTGTGTGGTCATTAAACTGAATCAAATTTAATTGATTCATCTCAGGCAGTCTATCAAAGCTGCTAGAAATAATGTGAATTAATATGAGTGAGCCAATGTCCCCCTCTGAACCACAACAAAGTGCAGAGATATTGTTCTGTACTTTCCCCACAATCTGAGTTTTATCCATGTGATATTCTTGTAGGATACAACTGTGTGACGTCTGTCTTCATCTGACTACTGAATAAATAAATAAATAAATAAATAAATAAATAATTCAGTTGACGTCAAATGCATACACCCAGAGACCATTCAATGGTCCTGATATTGTGGTTAAACTCAGTAAACAGATAATATTTGATGTACATTTACATCAGCTTGTTAGTGAGCATGTAGGGGGTTTGGTGTCTTGCTCAAGGACACTTTAACAGGACATATGGCCTCTTGTTAATATAACACTATATAGCATATACACTTACTGGACAAAATAATTGGATATTTACAGAACAGGAGCCAAGATTAAATGTGGATTTGGAAACAATGACAAGTCTTGGGCATTAAATTATTACAACAATAGATATGAATTCAGACATAACAATATCAAAACTCCCATCCCAGTCCCTCGGTCCTCCAGAGTAGGAGTGTACCTGGATCACAGAGCAGGTATTCTGTCCTTCTACAGCGTCTCTGAAACCATGACTCTCCTCCACAGAGTCCAGACCACATTCACTCAGCCTCTCCATCCTGGACTTTGGCTTGGTTATTGTACTGGATACACTGCTGAGTTGTGTAAGCTCAAGTAGACAGGAGTTACTGAAGGAATAGTTCACCCAAAAATGAAAATTCAATCATTATCTACTCACCCCCATGCCAGTTGAAACTCTGGTGAAGTTTGTTAGTCCATATAACAGTCCAGCACAACTCAGTAACAGCCTTGTCCAAAACTGAAGTCTTTGAGGACCGATATTTAGAGTTCCAGAAATAACAAAAAATAACCATAAAATTGCTCCATACAGCTCCATAATGAATTTCGATTTTTTTCCACTCACAGAGCGATCATATGGCATCAGAAGACTTGGAGTATGGAGTAATTTTTTTAAGAGGGAGGGAGAAACTTTGACCTTGGGAAACTTTGGAAAAAAAACTTGATCTATTCTTGAAAATTACTGCAAAAATTAGGACCTATAAATTAACATGGAAAAAACAAAAGTAATAATTTTTCAAAAGAAGACCAGGTCACAGAAAAATAAATACAACTTCCCTCTTGAGGGGAAAAACTCTCGACCACACCACCAGATACAACTACCAAGGCCTTAGCATCAGCTCATCTGGCCGGTTTGACACTGCTATTAAAGAGCTGGCTGACAAAGCACATATCCTATTATACACTATATAAATCCCTCTATAGATTGAACCCCCACCACTAGAATTTGGCTTAAAATTTTTGACTCAGTGATCAAACCAATCTTGTTGTATGGAAGTGAAATCTGGGGTCGTCTCTGTACAGTGAATTATAATTCATGGGACAAAACGCCCACTGAGAGTTCTGTAAAAATGTTCTTAAGATCCACAGAAATGCCCCTAACCTCGCCTGTAGAGCAGAAGTAGGTCGATATCCTCTTCTTCTTACCACTGAAAAAAGAGCTAGTAAATTTTGGTCCCACTTAATGTTAAGTGATCCTGACTGCTACCATCACAGAGCTTTTAGATACAACCATCAGCACCCAGAGAGTGACCCTCTGCAACAGTTAGCCCAAAAACACCATCTAAACTTAACCACAAAAATCACGCCGGCAACATTCAGAAATATTGAAATTATAAATCAACAAACATATATACACTATTGGAAAGATGAAATTAAACAAATAAACAATCTTAAGTGCTACCAAAGCATTAACTAGAGATTACAAATATTCAGAATATCTTACTGTAATAAAAGACCCCAAACAAAGAAAAATACTAACTATGTACAGACTGAGCAACCACCAGCTGACCATAGAGACAGGACGCCACACACAAACATGGCTTCCCAGAGAAATAAGGGTCTGCCCAAACTGTGATTCAAAGGACATCGAAAGTGAAGAGCATTTCCTCATATTCTGTAAAAAAAAATATTAACAGTTAAGAGAAGAATCTTTTTCCCAAAATCATGGAAAAAACACAATATTTTAATGAACTTTAAAACCAAGAAAAAATGTCTATTCTACTTGGAGAAAAGAGCGAGCAGCTAGAACTGACGGCCTGATATATCACAGCATGACATCACCTACGAAACACCTGAATTATACGCCGCCAACACTGTTTTATAGTTTCATTTCTTTCCCTGCTTTACTGTTATGATCTTATAATCATTTCCTGTTGTTACTATTGTTATTGTTGTTATCATAATTGTTATTGTTTATTCATTATCCTTCTTACTTTAATTACTTCTATCAATTATTTTTATTGTTCCTGTTTGATGTACTGTAATTTAAATAAAGCTTATTGAATTGAATTGAATTGATTTGAGAGATAGAGGATAGAGAGAACCATTCTAAATATTTTTTCTATTCAGTTTAGTTTTATTAGTAAATCACTTTCCTCAAGCAGCTTCATAGGTTTTGGAGCTTTATTTTAAAATGTTGCACTTAAAAAAGTGATGGGAAAGTAAAGGGAGAGAGAGAGCACTTTCAACTACAAATTGGGGCAAATTTTTATTTCCAACAACAATTCTACTTTGTCTTACAGCACCATTATACATGCTCACATTATGTTCATTGGAAGCAGGACCAAACCTGCCATTTTACATACATGAAAAGAAATATTAAAATGTATTTTACTTCAAACTATGTTGAGCAGCGGAACACAGAGGCCCCAAACAGCAAATACTCCACAGAGGACCATTGGGGATAAATGTCACCAGAGCATTTTAAAGCTCTTTTTCCAAACATCTCCTCCAGGGGGAGCAGAGCCCCAGGCGGGTTATATGTTGCTTAGTTTAATTTGATTAGAGTGACAACCTTACTAATAATGGGAATGTTCATCTTTGCAGTGTTAGTTTCAACTGTGTATTGTGAGCAAAATATGTTTTTGTTACAGTCAGTTAGGTCATTGATCCCAAGTTTAAATTTTCCAATTATGTTTATTATGATCTTCACTTCATATTGTAAACGAGAGCTAAACACACACTGCCTCTTCCAAACCGCTCCTCCTTCTGGAATAAAGCAAAGCCTGATAACTCCTCCCTCTTCTTCCTGGTCTCAAACACAGCCAGGTCCATTCTGTCCAGATATTTCCTGTTCCCTCCCCTTTCACAGATCTGACAGTTTAAAGATGGGTGGAAACAACATGTTGTGAAGGATAAGAGCTGACAAGCCCATTCGGAGCACAACTTGTTTTTTCCGTTGATAGAAAGTGAAACTATCTGACACACTGTTACTGAGAAGTGAAATGGCGCAGCAAGGAATTCAGCTGGACGAGGCAAAACTCCGCTGTTCGATCTGTCTGGATCTACTGAAGGATCCGGTGGCTATTCCCTGTGGGCACAGCTACTGCATGAGCTGTATTAAAAGCTGCTGGGATGAAGAGGATCAGAAGAAAATCCACAGCTGCCCCCAGTGCAGACAGACCTTCACACCAAGGCCTGTCCTGGGGAAAAATATCATGTTAGCAGAGTTGGTGGAGGAACTGAAGAAGACAAGACTCCAAGCTGCTCCTCCTGATCGCTGCTATGCCGGACCTGGAGATGTGGCCTGTGATTTCTGCACTGGGAGAAAGCTGAAAGCCATCAAGTCCTGTCTGGTGTGTCTGGCCTCTTACTGTGAGCAGCACCTCCAGCCTCACTATGATGCAGCTCCATTAAAGAAACACAAGCTGGTCGAAGCCACCATGAAGCTTCAGGAGAACTTCTGCTCTCGTCATGATGAGGTGATGAAGATTTTCTGCCGTACTGATCAGCAGTGTATCTGTTGTTTCTGCTCCATGGATGAACATAAAGGCCACGACACAGTCTCAGCTGCAGCAGAAAGGACTGAGAGGCAGAAAGAGCTCAGGGTGAGTCGGCAAAAAATCCAGCAGAGAATCCAGAACAGAGAGAAAGACGTGAAGGTGCTTCAACATGAGGTGAAGGCTATCAATCTCTCTGCTGATAAAGCAGTGGAGGACAGCGAGAAGATCTTCACTGAGCTGGTCCGTCTCATTGAGAAAAGAAGCTCTGATGTGAAGGAGCAGATCAGATCCCGGCAGAAAGCGGAAGCGAGTCGGGCCGAAGAACTTCAGGAGAAGCTGAAGCAGGAGATTGCTGAGCTGAGGAGGAAAGACGCTGAGCTGGAGCAGCTCTCACACACAGAGGATCACACCCGTTTTCTACACAATTACCCCTCGCTGTCACGTCTCAGTGAATCTACAGACTCACCCAGCACCAATATCCATCCTCTGTGGTACTTTGAGGATGTGACTGCAGCTGTGTCAGAGGCCAGAGATAAACTACAGGGCATTCTTACAGAGGAATGGACTAAGATCTCATGGACAGTGACTGAAGTGGATGTTTTACTGTCACAACCAAGAGAGCCCAAGACCAGAGCCGAATTCTTACAATATTCACGTCAAATCACACTGGATCCAAACACAGCAAACACACATCTGTCATTATCTGAGGGGAACAGAAAAGCAACATGTATGAAAGAAGAACAGTTATATTCTAGTCACCCAGACAGATTCATTGATAATAATCAGGTCCTGAGTAGAGAGGGTCTGACTGGACGTTGTTACTGGGAGGTGGAGTGGAGCGGGTGGGGAGTTTCAATAGCAGTCTCATATAAAGATATTAGCAGAACAGGAACCTCGAGTGAATGTGGATTTGGAAACAATGACAAGTCTTGGGCATTATATTGTTACAGCAATAGTTATCACTTCATACATAACAATATCAGAACTCCCATCCCAGGCCCTCGGTCCTCCAGAGTAGGAGTGTACCTGGATCACAGAGCAGGTATTCTGTCCTTCTACAGCGTCTCTGAAACCATGACTCTCCTCCACAGAGTCCAGACCACATTCACTCAGCCTCTCTATCCTGGACTTTGGCTTAATACTGGAGACACTGCTGAGTTGTGTGTGCTCAAGTAGACAGGAGTTATTAAAGCAGCAATGTGTGAGACTCACTGTGGTGTTTCTGCACTGCACTTCCCAGAGATCACCTGTCAATCAAACAGTGTGGGCGGGACTGTGACTCTTTTCCTTGGATTTCCTGTTGAAGTTTGAGTTTCTGTAGGTGGTGCTCTTTGTCTGTTCAGCCATGGTGGCTATCGCTGCTCATGCTAACTACCCAGTTTTTTTCAATTTTTCTGAACAAACCGGAAATGTAAAGCGCATCAATTTTTGTGCGGCAGAGGATTTTTTTCCAGGAAAGAGCTACCAGACACCGGCTGGTTAGAACAGATAATGGTAAAGGATATAGGTTGAATCACAATTGTGTTATATCAGTTGATGATACAGAGTACCTTAACAGACATTTAATCATATAAAAATGTAAACTGTTGTGTGGTCTATATAGTTCTTATCTTTGTTGCATATTTGTATTGTTGCTGTAATATTTTCTGCTGTTTCTGTTCCACTGCATGGGCCTTAATGGAGCCAGCACTAGAAGTCTTCCCTTTATTATAGCTGAATAGTTGTTAATATGTTGATTTTGTTCCTGACACTTTGTAACTTTGTTAAGAAAGTGAACTACAAATGTAATCATTATTATTTTTATAATCAATAGGGAGAGGATTCATTGTTTTCCTCCACAGTGCTGACATACTGGTTTAACAGATTGATTGTGTGGATGAAGTGAATATGTAGATGGAAAGATTGAACCAGAGTCTTTTACCAGGTTTTAGTGATTTGATGTGTGATCAAAGTGAATGTTTGCAAATATGAATAAAGTTTCCCCAAGAATGAATAAGGTTTTTCTTCTGTATTCTGTGTTTCCCACTGTAATGTTGGTGTTTATTTTATTGTATTCTGCGTCGGGACAGAGCTGCTACACACTGTACCAATAGCAAACTCCACCAGCCTGGCTGTGTGGTCATTAAACTGAATCGAATTTAATTGATTCATCTCAGGCAGTCTATCAAAGCTGCTAGAAATAATGTGAATTAATATGAGTGAGCCAATCTCCCCCTCTGAAACACAACAAAGTGCAGAGATATTGTTCTGTACTTTCCCCACAATCTGAGTTTTATCCATGTGATATTCTTGGAGGATACAACTGTGTGACGTCTGTCTTCATCTGACTACTGAATAAATAAATAAATAAATAAATAAATAAATAAATAATTCAGTTGACGTCAAATGCATACACCCAGAGACCATTCAATGGTCCTGATATTGTGGTTAAACTCAGTAAACAGATAATATTTGATGTACATTTACATCAGCTTGTTAGTGAGCATGAAGGGGGTTTGGTGTCTTGCTCAAGGACACTTTAACAGGACATATGGCCTCTTGTTAATATAACACTATATAGCATATACACTTACTGGACAAAATAATTGGAACATCAGTTTTCCATAAAACATAAAAGAGCTGTCACATGTTTGTTCAGTAAAACCTGCAGCCTGTTCTTAATCTGATTATCTATGCTGTTTTGTGACTTTTAGATTATGGCCTGGTTTTTTGATGAGCATGATAATTAATCATATTTGACTGGTAATCATATTAGTATCAAACAATAATAATTTAGTGCGATAATTGAATTTATTAGGGCAAGTATGGCAAAATGAGATCAAGACAATCATCCCACGGGAGAATGGGATTATTGTCATCAAACAGAAACTGTGGAACCTGTTTTTTTCTTCCTCAATACACAAAAGACAAAAAGAAGACCTAAAAGAAGACCTGGGGCCAGTTGCATAAAGTTAGACCTAGTTTAGACTTAAATCTGACCTTAAGTCAAACTTGCTGTAGACACTTATATTTACCTGTTCCTACTACTTCTTGGTTGTTGTAGATCTCTAATGTGTTTCTGCCTCTAAAGACTCTCTCTTCTTCAGGTTCTTTCCAAAAACCAAAGATTTGCCATTAGAGAGATAAAACAGTTAAAACAGATAAAACAGTTTTATCTCTATGAAACAGCTTCAGTATTTCAACTTCCCACTCTGACAGTTGCCGTGACAACAAAATTCTTAACTCAGGATTAGCCAGGGGGAGGGGCTAACGTTCCTACATCAAAATAAATCCGTAGTAATATTTAAAACAGTCTTAATTAGCCTGACAGTCAAATTAATTAACAGGCTCAGTTTAGCTTTATGCAACTGGCCCCTGAAAGGAATTAAGAACGTAGGTTTTTTTTTTTTTTAGGGTTAGGGTTATTTTTAAAATCTTACAACATACAGGGCTTCAAAGTAGAATTTAAACACACTATTAACATTGGCAGTATGGGAGCAAGTCGCTAAAAAAAACCCCACAAAAAAACAAGAACAAGAAGACCCGCTGGGTGGCAGTGTGACCCCTTTAGACCAGGCTTTGGATGGTGTTACGTCATTCCTTTGACAGAGTTCAAAGGTTACCAGGAAGTCACCCTCGTGTGCTAGACATTTTGCAGGAGCAGATTGCATAGATTACAACAACAACATAGCTTGGAGGAGTCAGCTCGCTAAATAAGTAAGTGGATGTAAATGTGGGGCGTTAGTCGCATGTAGTAACCTGCCGTTGCTGTTATTATGAACCAGAATATTCAGGTTGTTGTAACTGTCATTACTGTTGACACTAAATGCGTCAACGTTTAGCTTGCTGGTTACTAGCTAACGTTAGCTAAGTGCTCGCTGTTTTTCGCCTGTCTGTCTGTTGTAGCTAGTTTTTCTCAGACTAGTGTGGTATCAAAAGTTGAGGTTTTCGTGGTTACAATTAGTTTTGTCAAATGAGAGTCGATGGATGGTAGCTTTAAACCCGCTTCGGCACCCAGTGACTTGATTTATTAGCTAACTTGCTGTTGTGTATGTAGCAGAGACTAACTAGCCAACCAAAGATGATCAAATTTAACCAACTCCACCATCACTTTTACGTGTCTGCCAACTGCGCATTAATATGAACTGCATGACACATGTGGACGAAACCTTCCATATCCAAAAATTCGTCAAAACTAGTTACATGTCAGTCAAAACATGGAGAAAAGCCTTTTCGTGTGTCATTTAAATGATCAGGTTACTGTAGCAGGGGTAGATTAATCTCTCCCATTTATCCTCTCTCCTATCTAAAATATCTTCCGTTATTCGTAACGTCTTGTGTGGATTTGCCCAGTTCTCTTGTATTGAGAGAAGTCACACTAAAATCTGGCAGTGTAATGTTACCTTGTTTTTCGACCAAGGTGCATACCTGGTAGAATATGACTTAAGACATTTAAAAAAAATTGTTGGGATCCACTCTTCAAGTCGGCATACATCGAATATACCACGCAGCATTTATTTCAGTAAAATTTCATTTCTTCTTACTACTTCCGACAAAATTTGTAAATGGGGCTGGTAGTGAGCCAATTCTAAAAAGTTCTAATTTACCAGAGGACTACAACAATTTGTAAAATGTCTGAAGTTATGTTCTGCCAGGTATATGCGTTTGCCGATGAGCAATGTAACATAAAATTACTAGAGTTTTGAATGGAGTTTGGCATTACGTTCTCTCCCTGTAAGGGGTGCTAGGTTCATGGTACTATCAGTAATAATTGTGTTTATCATATTACCAACACTAACTGTAGTGGCCAAATCAGGCTACTGAGAATTGTTTATTAAATAGCAGCATGATTTTTTTTTTCTGCCCCTGTTTTTGAGCTCTATAAAGTGGTTTACTTTTGCAAGGTGCATCCAACCGCAGCTAGAATAATGTTGTTTTCCTCTCATCTTCAGGCCGCCATGTCCTCCTACACCTGCATCAGCTGCCGAGTGGCTTTCGCAGACGGCGAGGTGCAGCGCGCGCACTACAAAACCGACTGGCACCGCTACAACCTGAAGCGCAAGGTGGCCGACATGCCGCCCGTCACTGCCGAAAACTTCCAGGAGCGCGTCCTGGCACAGCGGGCTGCCGCCGAGCAGCAGATCAACGACGCGGCGGTCACAGAGGGCTGTGCCGTCTGCAACAAGAAGTTCTCCAGCGCCAACGCCTACCAGAACCACCTGCAGTCCCACAAGCACCAGCAGGCCGAGAAACAGGCCCTGCTCGCCGCCCAGAAGAAAGTGGAGAAGATGAACGAGAAGAACCTGGAGAAGGGGCTCGGCGAGGAGAAGGCGGACCACGACGCCAGGAACGAGGCCCTGCAGCAAGCCCTGAAAGAGCAGCAGAGGTCCAGCCCGGCCAAGCCAGAGAAGGCCCAGGCTTCAGGAGGAGCGACTAGGCCGAAGCCGGAGAAACCCCCCAGGATGTTGTGGCTGGAGGAGCAGGCCAAGAGGATGGGGGAGAGAGAGGAGGGGGAGGGGGCCACAGCGGAGGAAGGTAAGGAGGTGAAATAATCTGCTGTCAACTTGACTAAACGTACTTCTTACAGGGCTACTCAATTCTTAACCACTAAATGTTTACGTCCTGGGTAAGGCCTCGCCCCAGTTTTCTCACAATATTGTCTGTTGTCCATTTGAGAAAGTGAAAGTGACATCTACCATTACAAAATGTTAGATAGCACAAAGTCAAAACAAATTATGGTAGGGCAAGAAAAAACAAAATCCAAGGTGACGCTGTCTTCTGAAAGTATTACGAAGCCTTTATTTACTCGGCTATTGCATCTTGCCAGTTGGCTTGGCAGCACACCAATGAATAAATTATATATTTGAATTGAATGATGAACTTCAGATCATGGATTTTTTCTCTCCCAAAATTGGATATGTAGCATTTTAGAATAAAACTTGTCATATAGCTTTAGTTCGTTAGATTTACAGACCTTCATCAGTTCGCGCAGTCCAAAAACTGACATGTTTACATCCAAAATAATAATAAAAAAAAATCTTCCATCTTGCAGAAGACTGGGAGGACGTTGACGGGGAAGACGACGAGGACGAGATGGAGGATGAGGATGATGAGGAGGCAGAGGAGGCGATGGATCAGGAGGAAGGAGACGCCACAGCTACACCCGCCCCCCACCCTGCCGCTCTGCCGGGCTCCATCCCCGTCACCGACTGCCTGTTCTGCTCACACCACTCGCGCTCGCTCATGAAGAACGTCGCCCACATGACTAAAGCCCACAGCTTCTTCATCCCCGACGTGGAGTTCCTGGTCGACTTCAGTGGGCTCATTCGTTACCTGGGTGAGTGGGGAGTGTAAAGCTGGAGTCACACTACACAACGGTTTAGGTAGATTATAGCCATAATCTGGCATCATGACTGTTATGTGAAAGTCGGTGTTGGTAAACCCCACCATATACCATGATATATATTGTTACCGTGCAAAATTAAAAGAAATATTGTGATAAAATTCAGGCCATATCGCATTCCACTAGTCGCACAAATGATCTTGAAGTGTGTGAGGGTTCAGGACTTGAACCTCTTGCTGCCCAGTCCAGACCAGAATCATCTCCATTGATTTTTACGACTCAAATCTGATCAACCACTAAAATCTGAATGGAGACTGGCAATAGCCAATGAGAGTTAGCGTGAGAAGGAAAAAAAATACACCAACTGAGGAAAGAAAAATGTACCAGCTCCATGTTTGTTCTGGTTATGTATTATTGTAGCGCAAAAATTTGGGTAAAACTCAGTTTTTCATCCCCAAATCCAACTGGTTGTCAAGTGTGTTCCTCTGTGACGCAAGATTTAAAAAAAAAAAAAACGGTCGGTTATTAGGTGTAATGGCCAATATTTTCAGTGTGTTTAGTTGTATCAGGGGTTCAAAGCGGTTTCCCCACAAGTAGGGCTGGGGTTCGAAAGCATTTTATCGAAAATGTTTTACTCCTCAAATCATTGAGACTAATAATTGTGAGCACAATATCTAGTAAAAATTATCAGGATTATCGTTTTGGCAATAATCGTGCCGCCCTGTTTAGTGGACAATAAGTAAAGTTGATTTAAAAATTTTGATCCTAAAAAATAATAAAAAGATGAACATTTGATCCTGCTTTATGTTCACTAGTTGTGGTGGAATTTTTCCTCCTGAGTTTGGCAAATATTCCATCAATTGAAATCAAGTTGATGCTAAATGTTTTTTTTCTGGTTATGTGAAGAGTAAACATGTTGCTCGAAGGTGAGCTTTGGATATTCAAACGAGAGTCCTTAGTACCGCTGCTGATGCAACAAGCCACCCGCTGGCTTCTGTTGCCAAAGAAATGATGGAGGATTTTCCTAACTTTCTAACCAAATCCAATATTGTTTTCTTTGGCAGGAGAGAAGATCGGTGCCGGGAACGTGTGCTTATGGTGCAACGAGAAGGGGCGTTCGTTTTACTCGACAGAAGCAGTCCAGGGTCACATGATCGACAAAAGCCACTGTAAACTCCTCACAGACGGCGACGCCGCCCTGGAGTTTGCAGACTTCTACGACTTCAGGTAAAGAGAGGCATGTTGCCTTAAATCCTTAGGTTTTTGAATTTATCACACTCACCTCTGCTGTAATTTCTTTTCCTGCATTAGGGTTATTTATATTTCCCAAGTTATATTATAGAATTTAATGGTTTAACATTTTCTATCACGTTGTTTGTGTTTTGCATTTGGAATCTGTTGTTTAATCTAGTTGTGTCTTAGCTTATCTTTTTTTGTTGCGTGAGTTTTTTGGGGGGTTTTTACCTCACCTGCATAGATTAATGATTGCATCTCTTCTTTCTATATTTGTATAAATGCATTTTATCATTGTTCATTAATCACTCTGTTTCTTTGTTTAATCGCTGTGCAAATTAACCTCTATTGGAATTGCAACAACATTGATAGAACTTTCTCCTCCATACCGAAGCCAACAGGAGCCGATGCGACAGGTAGCCATTCGTGCAGCACCGTCTTCACTGTCACCTTTTTGTTTCTTTGCCAACAGGAGCAGCTACCCCGACAGGAAGGAGGGAGAGGATGCTGCGATGGACGATGAAGAACTACCTGACGACAAGAACCTGGAGTACGACGACGAAACGCTGGAGCTGACCCTCCCCTCAGGTGACGGGACTTTATTAGTTATCGTAATCAAGTTAATAGTGTGACATGATCCACGGTACAGAATACAGGGTTCCTACACGGGTCAGGGAAGTTTGAAAATGTATGGACAAAGAGTTTGGCAATTTCCAGGTCTAAGTTTGGATATTGCACAAAAAAGCTTGGAAAAGTATGGAAAAATATTGTACTGTCCCGATGTACATATGATTATACAGTGATGTGTAATGTGAGTGATGCAGGGTAGTTAGTAGGGGCAGCCGGCATAAATCATATTATTATCATATTGAACACCAAAATCTTCAAAGCAAATCAAGGTCTGGAAAAAGTATGGAATTTTGAAATTGAAACTGTGAAGGAAACCTGATGATAGTAAACCAGTAAGCTTAAAGTTGATGTTCAACTTTCCTTTTATCGCCACACAGCTGGTGGAATTCATTTCAGTAAGGATGGAAAACTTCTCTGACATTTACAACACGTAACAAACTTTATAACAACAAAGTTCATGAACGCAGCAGAGGGACAAAGTGTAATTACAAAGTGCAGCAGTGCCAGGAACGTTTTAATGGTGCCAGTGTTAGACATCTTCTACCTTCTGGAACTGTCAACAGCTTTGTGTGTGTGTGTGTGTGTGTGTGTGTGTGTGTGTGTACTATTTAGTATGCGTTTCCAAGTGGTACCTATTGCATAGTTGCTGCACAAAGTAGCTTTTGCCGTCTCATTTGTATCTTCTTAACCTCTATATAACCCGCACATTAAATGCTCTGACATTGGCTGACTTATCCTGGGATCCAGACTCATTCGAGCATACTGTCATGTTTTACATTTCAGTCATCCAGAGCGACTTTCTGAGTAAATGAAAGATTTATTTACATCAAATAATACTAAATGAGCAAAAAGAGCATTTATACATATCACATCCCTTTGTGTAAACTCCTAACAACTGACTGACTAACTGGTGTGCCTGGGCATTTCCTAGTCTTGTTATACTTTTCTCATCCTTCTTGAACTTACACACTACTGTAAGGCACGTAGTCCAGCACCAGCCTTAGGTTTGAAATGTGAACCAGCGTCACTCTACCCACAGTTCCCCAGCTCATCACACATTTGGCACCCACGTCCTTAGAAAGGAAATAATAATTAGCACCAATGACTTCATTTAGTTTGTTCTGCACCATTCTGACCTTCCCTGTTGTAGTTTGTTACTCCATTGAATCTACTACCGTTGTCCTTTGGTTTTGCCCCACCACACGTAAGCATGCAACCCATTTGGGATCCTGGCCTATAATTTTAAGGGGCACTAATTCAGATTTTTACTGCCCCATAATATACAATGACCATAATATATCTGCAAGGGTTGATCAATACCATTGATGAAGGCTAAAAAGCCTCATTCTCAAGCCAAAAAAGCAAATGACATGACAGTATTATTCCAATATTTAACATGGTGATAATGAAAAACCTTTTCACTAGATGTTTCTGTTGGACTAATTGGCTAGCTTACTCATTAGGAAATGCGTTAGGAAGATGTGACTTTATGTGCACATACCATAACAGGATGCTTCCATCCTTCCTGCATGTTCTTCCCCAGGTGCTAAGATCGGCCACCGCTCCTTAATGCGGTACTACAAGCAGCGGTTTGGAACCCAGCGGACGGTGGCGCTGGCCCACAACAGGAACGCCGTGGGCCGGGTCCTCCGGCAGTACAAAGCCCTGGGCTGGGGAGGGGACATCGGTAAGGCTCGACAATTGTTTTTTTCTGATGTTTTTGGGGGCGGTTTGTTTTTAATATAATGTCTAGAGAGAGAGAGTTAAGCATGGCATAGGTTAGCACGATACCAGGCTAAAATGGAATATCGGTATCGGAGATTTTACCCAAGACTAAAATCTGATACCGAAAACCATGAGTAACATGTAAGAAATAAAAGCAAACTGTCTTGATTTTATGCATTTGTGGCACATAGAAGCCTGTATTTCTCAAACAGTGGGAAAAACAAGGATTTTATCTACATTTTTTCCATTGACCCCAAACTAAGGAAGTAAGCCTGCACTGTTCAGTAAAAGTAATGCATCGGTTCAGTACTGGCTGATACTTAAACTTTCATACTCGTATTGAAAAATCGCATCGGTGCATCCCTAATTTGGTGGGGGTGTAAGTGCATTGTATAAGGATTTGAACCAGTCTGACTGTGTGTATACCCTGCCTCCAAGAAGTCGCAGGAGGTTCATTCGTAGGTAATTTTGTGTAGCCAGACCTCCGTGTCAAACAAACGGAGGTCTCAAGAAATTCAAGCAGAACAGTTGGATAGAAAAGGGCGGAGACGCTGTGCGCTGTTCTCATTCTTCAAACCGCTTCAAACCGCTTCAAACCAATAACATTGCGTTAGGGCAGAGCCTGGCACCGGACAGAAAGACAAACCAGAGGTGCCATTTCGTGGGTGTGTGTGTTTTCAAACTGTGAGCCAGAGCAGCCGCTCCGAGTTTGAAAGGTCTCGTTATCCAACATTTTCCGATGAGAAGTTCCCCAGATTGTGTTGCGTTGTACCACTAGCTCAGCTCCTGAGGAAGACGAGGCAGCAGAAACTTTTTTCACATGGAACTGGAGTTCAATAGTTTCAGTGCAAAGCTGAATTTCCTCGGTTCATCTGATTCTGACCCTGCGATATTGCATTACCCCCAGTTTGATTTATTGTGTTTACTTTAAGGAATACAAGGAATGAAAAATCTCTTATCGCTTCACAGGAAGTCTGACTCTTACAGGCTTTGTCAGCTTTTGACCCCAGGACCTCAATTTTTCTATTATGCATCGTTTTCTCTGTTGTGTTTTGAAGACGTGAGTACAAGCTCAGATTCAGTCCCCTACTCTGGAGATTGCAGGGTGTTGGCAGTTTTGGTTGATTATTAATAATGCTGCTTTGGCGTTTGTTCATCCATTCCACCAGCTTCCTCCTTCTCTCCCCCTTACCCATTGGGTTTTCTTCTGTGGCTCAATGGGTAGAGCAAGGCACTAACACCGCCAGGGTTAGCGGTTCCATTCCCATTAGAGCCACCCATGCTTTAAATGTATACACTCATGAAAAGCATACATAACAAAACACACATGTAATCCTTCCCCTCTCTCTCTCTCTCCTAGGCAAGAGCTCCTTCCATCAGAACCAGAGAGACATGCAGTACGTTCAGAAGATGAAGTCAAAATGGATGCTGAAGATGGGCATGAACCACAATGCCACCAAGCAGAACCACTTCAGAGTCCAAGTTATGTTCTAACCTCGGACCGGAAGGGAACCGAACAGGGCGGGAAATGCAACGGGGGGGGGGGGCTGCTGGATTACAAAGTTCAGCAGTCACCTTCACCATTTTCCAGCCAACAAGACTAACAGAATCGACTGCGATCTCCAAATGATGGTTGGTTACCTGGCAAAGTGGCGGGTAGAGTAGGCAAACTTAACAGTCACAGCCAAAATTGACCAGCGTTTGGTGTCTGGTGTTAGTTTCCTACCCTCTAAGTGAGGATGTGATATCAGTGGACTTGTCAAAAGCACCTCAGACCTCAGATCTTGGCTTGTGCTGCGTTCCATTCAGAGTCGGAAGTTGGGAAAACTCCAGGCGGAAGGTCGTAATTCCAACCTCGGTGCGTTCCAGTGATCCAGTTCAGGAAAAACCTGGAGAAAAAACAAAGGATGAGATTTTCCTGACCCAACATAAGATACTGTTCCCCATGCAAAAGCTAATGTTATGTCAATGATATTTGACAATGTTAGTAGGGCTGAACGATTTAGAAAAAATATCTAATTGCGATTATTTTGACTGATATTGCAATTGCGATATGATTTGCGATATTAGAGGGAATGATAATTTTTACATCATTATTCTCATTTTCATTGAAAAACGTATTAAAATGATTATGGTGTGATTTTTGCGGGGATCTGTACCAAACAAAGATGTTTTCTTAAGTCTGTAGAATATGATGTGTAGGCCAGGACATCTCTGCAGCACGACAATATTTCATTTAAAATGGTGTTTTGACACACATTTCGCCTTTAACAAATATTGCGCCTCCTGCGATTTGAAAATTGCAGTAGGCCATATTGCGATTTCGATAAAATTTCGATTAATTGTTCAGCCCTAAATGTTAGCCAGCTATTTAGCATAGAATCTTGAAATTAAATTTATATTATTACATGTTTCCCACACAGTTGTTTTTTTAGATTTGAGGTCATTCAGTGCTGGAAATCCAACTTAAGTGGATTTTAAGGATTCTAAACCTGATAAAAGTAATGCGGTGTAGTGTTTACAGTGTTTGTCGCCATGTTGACGTGACGTCAGGTAACTGCAGCTCAGAAACCCAGAGGATAAGAAATCGTGCCGGACTTCCGACTTGAAAGGCCGTTCCATTACATTTGTCAAAATTTCTGACTTTACGACATCTGTGGAACGCAGCGTCAAAACACGGTGTGTAAAACATTAGGACAACCGGCTCTCTCCATGAAATTGACTTGATTGATCAGGTGAATCCAGGTGGACGCTATGATGCCTCATTGATTTCACCAGTGTCATGAAGGGGAGGTGGAGATGAAGGGGACTACAGGTTAAAAAAAACAATTTTAAAACCTTGACAACTGAGATATGGATTGTGTAAAAGCTCAATATTTGGGAGGTGGTCTTACTCTTTTGGACTCTGTTTAATTAAAACACTCACTTTCTGCTAAAATAATGACAGGATTACATCAGTACGATTCAACCTGCTGTTAATAATAAGAAAATAAAGATGTATTTTATATGCTATTGGATACGTGTCAACCTGTAACAATTCATGGTTGCTATATATTTTGAAAAATATATTTCACTCTTAACCTTTTCAGATGGAAACCTCCTCATTCAGTGTTGAAATTCTCGAGAAAAAACTGTTGTTCATGACTTTGACAGGCAATGGACTTTTTTTTTTTTCTAATTTTTGATGGAATACACTGCAGATGGAACACATTAAAAACATTTTACCACTCAAATGACTTTGCAAAATCCTTAATTGTTTGAAAACCTCAAGTTATCTAAAAGACTATATTTAAGTGCTCTTTATGTCTATAGCTAGAGGTCATGTTCAGCAGTCACACTACAGTGATTTAGATTGACTTGACAACTGCCATTAATCTCTGCAAAAATGTACATGGCTCTTTGGCTGATTTGGTAGAACTTAGAAATGCTCATCCATTGGAAAAGTATGAAGCCATCAGTAACTGTGATCGAAGTTTCCTGGCAGCACACATGCGCTTAGTGAGTGATGCATTTAATTTTGTTTTAGAGGAAACTAAACATTGCAGTGTCAATCACAAGTAGGCTAGTTATACATAGCTGTGTACATAGCTGTATCTGCAGCCTGACTGCAGATATTTCATTGTTGGTGACTTCAGAATATACTAATGCCATGTTCATGTCATATCAGAAGAAGCTAAAGAACGAGATGCATTCATGTGCTGAACTCACTGGAATGCCCGCATTTAAAATCATTTTTATGAATTAATTTATAATCAACCATAAACAAACTGCAGCAGATATTACTCGCTACTGTGATCATTATGATTTTTCTTATCTCGGGCTGCCAAAATCAGCGGATTCGCTGCAGTGCTTGCCAGTGATACAAACGGTATTTTCAAATGGTATTTACCACCTAAAAGCTGACCTGCACAGCATTTTCAAGGAGGAAGCTCATATCTACTGTCGTTCCAGTTTGACCTGAATGCAGAAAAAGTTTAAAGACAAATTGAGCTTGCAACACCTAAAAGGGTAAAGAAACAGTTTGCTGGTTTGACTTTCCAGATTTATGGGGAAAGTGAATGAATGCTCTCCCCTCCCTTATTAGCTACCGACGAGGAGCCGTTGAGCAAGGCACCTAACTCCCCCAGTTGTTCCAGTGCAGCTGCTCTGTGGCCGACAGTAGAAGACAGTGGGTGTACTGGGCAGCTCCCAGTTAATGTGTAGAACTGTATGAATGTGAAGCAGAGCGGAGCTGGAAAGAGGAGTATGATGCTCAGTAAACCTTCTCTGGATAAACAAAGTAAAAAAAACAGGAAACTTGTCCCATGGTGCCTCTACATAATGCATTATCTTGTACGTCTGCATTCACAGAATACATTATGCCCTTCCTGTCATCTACGTTACAATACCTAATAGTATTGATCAAGGGCAAGTGAGGTTTCAGTCCCCCCAATTAATTTTGCTGACAAAAGTCAATGCAGCGGGTAAAGGGCCAGCCAAGCCGCAAAGTAACTCACTGGTTTTCACCCTTGACCTTTCACCATGGGTCAGTTACCAAGAGTGCTGCCCTGCGTACTGATTTCCCCAATTTATCTTTGTGTCAGGAGCTCCTTAAACCTGACCCAGCCATTGCCTGCCAAAGCAGAGAAACACTGACAAGAACACCGAGTTTATGAAACATTAGGAGCAACTGCACCAAATAGACGGATTCCCGATGAAAGCGATGATCCCTTATTCATTTCACCTGTTACAAAGATGAAGAGGAGAACAGTTAAAGAAGGATTTTGAAGCCTTGAAAGCTGCATGAGGCAAAGTTGCGCGTTGGCAATACCCAGAAATCCTGTAAGGTGACGCCAGTAAACGTCACACAGCTCGCTCATGTTTACCAACCCGGCCGGTCCGTGATGCTTTATACCGAAGGAAAGCAAAGAGACGAAGAGAGGAGAAGATCTAACGCTGGTGAGTCCAGCTTTCTCTGGACGGAGCGCTGCTCACTGCCGGGCGAAGTAGACTTCCTTCCTTCATAGGGACGATACACTTATCTCACAATACGATTTGATACGCGGTATGTGGTTCACGATTTGATACAACCAAGATAAGATGTAATAAATAAAAGTTCAATGACAATAAAGTCTGACTGTGCAGAATTCTGTTTATTTCTGAGCCACAAATCTTTCTAGCGATGCCATTGGCTCGCTAGAATGTAAACAACAATTTAAGAATGTCATTACAAAGTGACAATAATATAATTTGGATGGAGAGCTTGTGAAACTGTGATGGTCAAGAGTCTCATTAGTGATTACTACAGCAGAATAACATGGAGCTAATATCATGATTCATTTTTCTGCCCCGCGATACGTATTGTCACATTTTTGTATCGTGATATATTGAACTTCGATATATCGTCCCATCTCTATTCATGAAGGTACTTGTAGAAGAAGAAGGGATCTCTGGGATCTCTGACACTAAAGCTGCAACAATAACCACATCTCTGCCATACCAGGTATTAAGAGGCTTACCACAGGGTTGGGATAAGTTACGGCCATGGCAGATGTTGTTTTTTGGATTGAATTGCTAGTTTTCTCTTTTTTTGCTGGGTAATGTCACATGACGTAGATAGTGTGTAACCTTTCCTAAACTCATCTGGTTAGAGAGACCGTCTCTCAACGGTGTCCTTGAGCAAGACACTGAGTCCTTACAACAGTGATCCAACCTATATCCAGTTCCTGTCTGTTCTAAACAGCCGGTGTCTGGTCGCTCTTTCCTGGGAAAGATCCTCTGCCGCACAGGAAGTGATGCGTTTTACGTTTCTGCTTTGTTTGGAATCAACAGAAGAAGAAGAACTGGGTAGTTAGCATGAGCAGCGATAGCCACCATGGCTGAACAGACAAAGAAAAGAGAAACTCAAACTGCAGCAACATAAAATTAAGGTAAAAGAAAGAGATGAATCTCTCAGAGAAAGACGAGCTGCTGAAAAGGAAAGCGACCCTCTTCAAGTCAAAACCAGAGCGAACATGGCCGTCGCCTTTCCAAGATCAAAAGCACTGAAAGATGAGAAGGGAGGGTGAGGAGCGATGAAGATGTACTAGTGGACTAGTAGGTCTTGCTATCGTATCGGTATTGCTATCGTTTATCAGCTGCAGTCTTTATTATTATGTTGGTCAGTGGCGACACTGAGAAAACACCAAAGCAATGGCCGCTGATCACCAGAGGTGTCGTCAAAATCAAGAAAAACAAAACTCGCAGATTATCACTTTACAAGTATAATATCGCATAAAAACAAAAACATGTTGGTAGGAGCTGCTCCATATAGCTCCACAGTCAATGCTGACTCCATTTCATCGTCAGGAACGGTGATGCTTCTTCTTTCCCCTTATGTCAGATTCATCAATGACTTTGAGCCTCGTACGGATGATGTCATCGAAAGCCAATCGGGCTCTGACAGGATGCTGAGCCGCCCCTTTAATGAGCTCAGTCACTCCATTTGTTTGCGGTCCTCCACTTTATCTTTGGCAGGCTCTCACTTCCTTTTGTAGGCCGGGAGAGTGTTTGTGGCTGGATGGTTTTAGGGGTTTAGGGCACTCTGCCCGTAGTACGCCGCCGTTTGACAGCGCCGACAGGAACAACGGAGGAGGGGGGAGGGGAGCGGAGGAGGGGAGAAGCCCTGCAGACAGGCCGACGGCGAGAAGGAGACTAATTGATCAGGACGAAGTGGGGAGAGAGACAGGGCAGATGGCTGAGAGGCATTAGCACTGTGGAAGTCATGGGAGGAGGTGATTCTTCTAACTCGCACTAGGGTTCCACTGATTTGGGTTCCTGACGGCTGATACTGATATTATGTGGAGTTAAAGGTCCCATATTATTCATGATTTTGTTTTCAAATATACTATGAGTCAGGTTATGAATAATGCATTTCATGATGTTTTGCAAATAAATGTAATTTAGTTAAAAGTTGAATTGAATGAATGTGAAGTCTAAGTCATCGCAATACTGAACTCTGATTGGCCAACAGCAGCATCTCCTCTAATTTAAATGAGGTAAACCTGCTGCGTGGAGGCTTTCCAGTTCAAATGCTGCAAACTGGACCCTGATTGGACGGATTTCAGTCATTCTGAACAAGGAATATTAGAGAAAAACTGAACAGAAGGCAGTTGGATAACTCTGCTATACCAGAGATACCAGCAGAGAAACAAAAGGACAAAACAAAAACAGTATATATGAAATACACAAAGCATGAAAAAGCATTGTGTTCCACCAGAAAAGCAAAAGGGAAATAAAAATTTGAACATTTTCATGCCAAACAAATCCCCAAATTATTTTTTTTTTTTACAAGGATTCAGTGTTTCCCCACAGAAATGAACTCTCGGCAGGGTGGAGAAGCCTCTGAAACAGCATTTAGTTCATCATGGGACACTAAAACTCTCCACTGAAACCCATAATAAGGCAGAGGGAGGCAGGTTTCATTGCAGGTTTTACAGACTGACACTCCATCATATCGGTGGTGGACGACACTGACTGGCCAATATCTGATTTTTATTGAAAGGCCAATATTGGCCCGATATATATCAACAAACTGATATATCGATCTAATCCTAACCAGCACGTTCCTAACCAATCAGGATGCAGCAATGTCATCTGTCATCAAACCAACGAGGACCACGTTGGAAACAAGTGTTTGTGTGCTTTTATGTGTTATCCTCTGGGTTGTACTGCTGTTTGTACTTTTTTATACCCAATAAATCAATCAATCAATCAATCAATCAATCAATCAATCAAACACACAAATATTTCTGTGAAACATGTCAATATGGGAATTAGTCACTTCCCCAGAGTTACAGGTTTTTGTTGTGCTTTTTTGTAGTTTTTGTATTATCTCTTTTTTTTCCTGTATGTATTGCTGTTCATAAACCATCCATCCATCCATCCATCCATCCATCCATCCATCCATCCATCCATCCATCCATCCATCCATCCATCCTTTCCGTCTACCTCTTGAATTGTATAAAACTGAATCCTTTATATTGTAGAAATACTGAATGACAAACTTCAGATTCTCGTTTATTTTTTCCCCCCAAAATGGATACCAACAACCTTCATTCTTAACTTCCCTCTCCATCCAGGGCCGTTTAAAATTCCTCCATTTTGTTCCTATTAATTCGGACACAGTACATCTTAACCGCTCCCCCCAAAAAAACTTGTTGAGAAGCAGTTTACCCTGCCCTCCCTGCTCTAAGCACGATCCCGATCTCCCTCCGAGCCCTGGGGGCCTGGTATTGATCGGTGCCTCATAGGTAGTGATTGGACATGAGTGGGTAATTTCCTTTGCTGCATTAGAGTCCATTACTGGCCCGCTCCCCGGAAAGCGATAGACATCCTCAAAAAAAAAAAAAAAGGCAGATTCTTCTTGGAAAAGCAGTCTCCTTCGACAAATGATGCGCTGAGGCTCCTCGAACTTTATTATCCGACGGTCCATTTGGAGGTTGATAATGAGATATTAGGCTACGGTGAAGTAGTTCAGGGCATCAATTTCGATTTTTTTTTAGCCCTTTTCTAAAGCCTAGAATATGGCCTAGTTGGAGAGATAATGCTTATGTTTATTTGGCTAAACAAATCTGTTCAATGGAAATCTTCACTGAAAGAAATGTATTATTTTTATCTCAATTCATCCAGGGAAGATTCCCACCTTGGATTTAACCAGTACAACCAGTCTTCTACTGGTGGCTGTATTTGAGGGTTGAATGCCTTGCTCACAGGCTCCTCAGCAGTATTTATGAGGCAGGGCAGATCATTACTCATTCACTTCTCCTGGCTCAGATTGTTCCACTCTGGGGATCCGAACTGGAAACCTTCCCGTCATAAACTCACTCCTCTCATGTTCTCCTGATTCCTCTTACTGCACTCTGATTCTTCTTCATGGCACCCTGGTCGTTCTATAACTTAGTGTGGATATCATGTATATATTATAGCAGGGCTCTCACCTTGGCACTAGAAGGTTTTGTCTGACATTTTGGTCAAAATGACATTTATTCCTTCATATAAGTAGCTGTGCAACCAGACCTTAACATGTGGGTGATGTTAGATGCTTAAACATGTTTTCAAATGGGTAAAAACATGCAATTTGAAATGGTTACATTAAATTTGATCTATTGGATGTGAAACAGCATCTCAAATCTTCTCTGAATGCAGATGGAAACGCATAATCCAAATCTTATTGTTGGTTCAGGCTCTAATCTACACTACAGTGAGGTGATGTTGCCCCAGTTAACGCCCCATAGTCAAATATGCTTTTGATTACAACTGTTTTGGGGCTGTAACCATATTTTGCACTCCTATACTGGACTATCAGTATAGCAAAACATCAACCTGTAACAAACTGCACCTTATATTGTGTAAATTAGTTGAAGCCAGGGGTTATTAAATGTGTCTACACTGTACATGGGAGACAGTAGTGGTTAGAGTGACTAAAATAGTCATTCGTACACACTCTCTAATTGGGATAATCTCTAACGAATTAAATTATAGTGAAACTAATCCTCATTTTGCTAGGGACACTCTGGAACCCCTTCAAGGACCCCTGGAACCCCTTCAAGGACCTCTGGAACCCCCTCAAGGACCCCTGTGGGACCCTCAACCACATTTTGCCCACCACTGGTTTAAGCCACCTGTGAGAGCTATTAGCCTTAACTAAATTATAGTGAAATTTAACTAATCCTCATTTTGCTAGGGACCCTCTGGAACCCCCTCAGAGACCCCTGGAACCCTTCAAGGAACCCTGGAAACCCCTCAAAGACCCTTGGGGGGACCCTTTACCACATTTTGAGAACTTCTGTTTAAGCCACTTATGAGAGCTATTAGCCCAAATTAAATTATGGTGAAATTAAATTTATTATTTGGCTAAGGACCCTCTGAACCCCCACCGCCCCACCCCCCCACCCCCCACACCTCAAGGACCCCTGGAACCCCATCAAGTACCTCTGTGGGTCCCTCCACCACATTTAGAGAACCACAGGTTTAAGCCACCTATAAGAGCTAATAGATCTATCATTTACAAGCTGAATTGCCTCTTTAAATTCCGAGAGGTTTACGCCAGCACCCCTGATAATGACAGCATTTGTAACCCAGCAGGTGACCCCTTTAATCCAGAGAGGGAGCTGTGGGTCGCCACATCACACCACATAAATATTCTCACTGGCTGGCAGGCGGACTCCCTTCACATCGCCCCGGGCTGCTGCTGCTGTGAACATGATGCAGCTCATCGCTTCCTCTTCTCCTTGGTTTTCTCATTGCTTTCCTTGAGGCGGATGTGCAGGGGGAACATCAGTAGCCGGTCTTCTCTGGCGCGTGCACAGATCTGGAAAGTTATCTCCTCCATCATATTAATGGGATAATGATGTGATGCTTTATTGATCTCCTCGGGGAAATTGTCTTTTTTACTTCCTCAGAGTGCTCGGAGCTCCTCAGAAAACCTGCAGCTGGTTTCGGGATTCAGCGTCTTGCTCAAGGGCACTTCAGCAGGGCGGATGCTCGGCGACACCAGGAGCTTGCACCCGGGTCGTCCGGTTGAGGGACGGTCTCCCTAAACAGTAGCCCACCCCTGCTGCGTGACTGTCAGCTTCCTCGGTGAGAAGGAGGAAGAGGAGGAGGAGGAGGAGGAGGAGGAGGAGGAGGAAGGGGGGAATCCGGCGGTTCAGGACGGCTGGGAGTCCCGTTGCGATGCATGGAGGCTGTTTGGAAATGCTCCCCGGGTCTCTGGAGCGCATGAGGCGGTTCCAGCCGACCGACGGCCCGCAGCACCGGGGAGATCCGGCCGCTGATCCACAACTCTGTCAACCTGCCACACCGTAACGTCACTGCTGGGATCCGGCCCCGGTTTATAGGAGCGCGGCTCGGTTCGGTTCGACATCCACGGAGCGGAGGCATATCCGCCGACAGCGCCGTGATTTGGGAACCGCCACACACATCCCTGCGTCGCGGCTGGTGGATACGGTGTAAATTTTCGGGCGGCATCTATGCAATTTTATTTCGACTTTTCATTTTATCATGAGCGCAGAGGAGGGAGAGGCGGGTCCAGCTTGTGGGGAGGCGAGGAGGGGAGAGCCACAGGGAGGCGCTGCCATAACCCACCACACCTGGGAGGAAGGCGAACCGCCCGGCTCGCAAGGACATCCGCACCCCGATGATGATGATGAGGAGGAGGATGAGGAGGAGGAGGAGGAGGCGGCGGAGGAGGAGGAGGGAGGAGGAGGCAGGGAGCGACTGGATGCATCTGGGGGAACCGCACGGAAATTCAATGTGGAGAACAACAGGGGGGATTTCTCCAGCGAGGAGGGGGTGGCCGGGGGGAGATGCTGCAAGGCGCAGGCGATGCATTCAAACTGCAGCAGCGAAACCTGCATCCCCACTCCGAGCTGTCGGATATGCTTCCAAGGCGCAGAGCAGGTAACCAGACTGACATGCGGGTCAAACCGTTTAAAGCTCCAATATTATTCAGTTTTCACATCTCCTCTTTCTCAGGATAAGAGTAATGTCCTTCATGGTGTTTTGCAATTGAATGCAGTTCAGTTAAAAGTTTAATTGGAGTAGTTAAATTGAATGAAATGACTGTACTCTGACTGGCCGCCAGCAGCAGCTCCTCTAATTCAAATGAGGTAAACCTGCTGAGTGGAGGCTTTCCAGTTCAAATGCTGCAAACTGACCTGACTGGACGGATTTCAACAATTCTTTAGTGAGGGAGCCAATCAGGACCGAGTCCAGTTGTGATGCGTTCCAAGTTCCAAGTCTGAAACTGCCTTGAAAAAAATCAGGGATTTTGAAAATGCAATAACTTTAAATGTAACCACTCAAACGAAATCAAATTTTTACAATGTCCCCTTTAAACATCTTTGATCATATATTTATATATAGTAAATAGAGGAAAATTTGAATTCCTGTAATATGGGACCTTTAGCTGTGCTGGGCGGTGAGTTCAGAACCACGGACAGCACCCGACAACTGGACCCACATGGTCCCCAGCAACATTAGGGATAGTTTGGTTTCACTATTATTTCACTCCATAGAAGCTGGGTTATGTAATTTTATATTAAGTCTAATATAGTCTAATATTATCTAATCTAAATTTCTCACAGCTAAAATCTTCTCTAATGGGGTTCCTTAGACAAAGTCTTATCCCTGGTCCAATGTGTATCTATTTGGGGGTCATGACATGACATTAAAGTATTTCGCTAGGGGCCTCCTGAAACCCTCTCAAGGACCCCTGGAGGTCCCTGGACCCCACTTTGGGAACCACTGGCCTAGGTAAACCATGCAAACGTAGGTACAACCATGTGAACAATACAACCTGTTGCACAGCGATCCACAGCTAAACCTAATTTCTGCCTGTCTGCCCTCTTCAGCACCATGGACAGCACTTTATTACCAGACACTCCTACTAGCTACTCACTTCATTTCAGTGAAGAAGAAACTGCTTCAGTGATAAAACTTTGCACACAGGCTGCATCTACTGTCCACATCAATGTTTCATGACAATTGCATTTACATTTTAGACATTTAGTTGAAGTTCTTATCCAGAGCAAAATGTAGTTACAAACTGTGATTCAATAACTTTAAATGTGGCCATTTTAATGTCCCGAAAGTAAAAAAAAGCAAGTATTCATCGTTTGCGCCATAATTAAATCTTTTGTCAGGATGGAAAACCCTCTGAAACAGCATTTAGTCCACCATGGGACACTAAAACTCTCCACTGAAAACCAGCATAATCATAATAATGCAACATATTCATGCATACTTGTGTGGACTCAGTTCAGGTTAAGAGCTTCCCATAGACAGCCAGTGTAATATTGGTCAATTCTTCAATAAATACATAATCAATCTGTATCGTATCCATCATATCAGAGGTGGGTGACACTGAATGGACCAGATCCCATTTTTGATAAAAGGCCAATATCGGCCCCATATACCGGCCAATCAATACATCGGTCTAACCCTAGCCCTACTGTCTGCCTGTCTGCCTGCCTGGAGGTGGACGGACAGATGCGGACTTCCGGGGATGGATGGCCGCTCCGTCCCGACTCCACTGAAATCTGACACTCTGCAGGCCTGTCCGGCTCGTGACAGCGAGTCTCGATGAGGGACGACTCATCCAGGCCGGAGCTGAGGGAAAGAGAGGAGTCAGGGCAGTAAATGCCTAAGTGAATATCCTGTCTTCTGAACGTGGGCTATAGCCTATTAGCAAGGCTAATCTAATAGTTGTGCCTCCGGGTCCAGACAGATATTTGATTTCGATACAGGGCCACAGGCTGGGCCAGCTGTGAGGCGTTACAGGTTATCAAGGAGATTGGGAAACAGAAATGTGACACTATAAATATTCTTGACCTACCAGGTGGGGTGAGAGTGAGAGGTTATTTAACACCAGAAGTGAAATATCTCAGGTTTCAAAATGTCCCTGCATGACTTTTCCTAGACTCCTACAACTTTTTGTAGAAACCAGTGTCGTTAGATTTACGAAATCATGCAAGGAAATAGTTTAGAATTACATTTACACCTTTCAACTGACGGCTTGTTGGTTTCTCTTAGACCCTCAACTTGCATTGGCCCTTCTAGTGTTAAAACAAGTGGAGTGTTTTCTTCAAACATCCCCCTAGGCATTCATGATGGTATTAAAATCGTCCTTGACATTGGTTTTTATCAATCACTTCAAGATGGATAGCTGACCTGCCCTAATTCATATGGAGCGGCGGCCTCTTAGGTCCTCTTAAACCCACAAGGTTAATATGACAAGATGAAAAATGAGCTCGCTGACCACTGACCTTAATATACTATTAATATGCCACTCACAGCGCGGCCTGCAGGTCCAAACAACAGTAATGGCCACTCGAGGAATACCTCAAGAAAAAAACAAAAAACACATACCGAACAGAAAACGGCTGTATGATTAATGTCAGGCGTTTCATGCAGGATCCCACCATTAATATCGGTAAGTGTTCTAGCTTTGAGAAATGATCATTGATCTGAGCGATGCTGGTAAAGCCCTCTGGTGAACAAGTCCTGCATTTTCTCTGATGTATGACCCGGTGTGAGGAAATGGCCAAACAGAAACCTGAAAACGAGGCTTTCTAAACCTTGGCAAAATGACACATGGATTGTGCAAAGGGCTGCAAACTTAATATCAGGGAGGTGGTTCTAATATTGGCCTAAAAGCAAATAGTTTTTCTTAAGATTCAGAGGTTTCATCTGTCACTAGTACCACAGGGGGCGGTCAGAATAGGGCCACCCTTTGCCTTCAGAACAGCTTCAGTTCTCCTGGTACTGCATGCTGAACAGTGTCTAGTGGGATACTGGAGCTTTCTTCAAGAAGGAAAGCCTCCTGATCTTTGAGGGATGAAGGAGGTGGAAATCTGCTTCACATAAAGGATCTGCTGAGTGGTGAGATGGAAGCAGTGTAACTTCATCCTGCTGGTCAAGAAACCACTCTTGAATTTCTCAGGCAGTGTGCATGAGCGCATTATCATCACACTAATTGGTATGACTCACCTGTGTGATTCAGCCGTATTTAAAGGGGCATTCAGTAATCTATGACCGTTATCAATCCCTACTAATTGACCAGTAGGAATTGCACCAACATCAAAGCTAGCTAATTAGAGCAGAGATTCAATAGAAATGTCAAGTGAAGAGGTAACTTCTCACCATGCCAAATACTGGAATAATAAAACCGCTTCGGCCTTTGTGGTTTTAACTTGGAAAAGCCAGTTTTCAAGATTTTGTTCCAAAACAGAGACCGGGCCAGAAAGTGAGAAAGAGTTTTGAAAGCCAGAAATCTCAGCAGCTGGTGAAGTAATCATTGAGTCATTAGTATTGATCAACAACCCTATTAAGCCCCAGATTTATTGAGGTCATTTTGTGCTACTGGGCAGTAAAACTCTTGCTGCCCAAGGAATGTAATTTTTCATGTGGGGTTTCCATTATTTTGTCCCCTCCTGTAGATTCCCTCCTGTTTTTGCACATAGCTGAATGTTTTGAATTTGTTTACATCAAATCAGCTTTTAGCCCAAATCTCTGCTGTCGCCACGGCCGTCTCCTTCGCCACGCTCTCCTCCTCAAACTTGACCTTTGCCCTCTTGCCGGTCTCCAGGGCGACCTGCTGAACCCGTGTCGGTGTGACGGCTCGGTCCGCTACACCCACCAGCACTGCCTCCTGAAGTGGATCAGCGAGCGAGGCTGCTGGACCTGCGAGCTCTGCTGCTACCGCTTCCGCGTCATCGCCATCAACATGAAGAGGCCGTGGCAGGTAACAGACCGCAGATCGGACTGAATGAGGGTTTAGCGTGCTGCTCCGAACCGCTGGTCTGGCAGCGGGGAAATGCATGAACACGAGAAATTTTGACCATTGTCAAATATTTACAAAGGTGGAAAGACTACTGAAATATTTTTCTAAAGTAAAAGTACTGTTACTTCATTTAAATTTCACATAAATTTTACTCTACTACTTTTTTTTTTTTTATCATATTAACAAAGCTAGAATAAACGATGAGACATACAGTCCAGAATCATCATGTTTTATAGTAAATGACTCATTGTAAAATTAATGTAAAAGAAGGAGTAAGTACAGCCTTTTTTAGAGCTAAAAAAAAAAGTATTGATCAAAAATCTATCCTAGTAGCGTGGTTAGAGAAGTTGTAATCAGTAGTTTCAGCAGCTGATTTCCCCGATTGGTTCCTCCCTCTCTGGTTGTAGGTGTGTTATAAGTGAAATAAACTGCTGTGGTAGACAGGAGTAACACTTGGTGCTCTTGTGGATTAAGAAGCAGTAGTGAAGTCCTTTGGTTTATAGGTGCTCATTGGGAACAGGAATCAAATCTATAGAAAACTGAGATACTCTCTAAGATTGAAAATCTCAAGTGAGAAAATGTAAACTGCTGTATACACAAAGTCCAAGGCACTGTAAATCCAGTAAAGAGGGAAGAGACTTAAAGCTTGAAATATAAATTAAAAAAAGCCTTTATTGTCATGGCTTAGAGCCAATGAGATTCAACCATAAGGTCTTCATCAGGGCAAGAAAACCTGCTGTGGTGTTTGGAATGAAAACGAAGGATGTTGGGGCGGGACATAACGCAGGGAGGGTTCATTCAAAAGTGTAAACCAATGGGAGATCAGTTAGGGAGAGAAATAATAAGAGTAATAAGATTTTAATATAAAAGTACAAGAAAAATTTGTGACTTTTTTTGTCATAAACTGTCAGATGGGTGTATGGTATGATAGTTTCAATGAGCTAAAAAGGTGAAAAAGTTATTTTTCACTTCAGTGTGATGACTTTGTTGAATACCCAGTTCTGATTGGCCAATGAAGGCATTCTGCAGTTATTTCTGAATAACAGCCCGCTGTTTCACATCTAATCATACTGTATCACTTTGCAATGAAGAAGTCCGCTCCATTTTGTTAATTTCCAATCACATTAAGTGGCGACATCTTGTGCCAAAAAGACATGGCTGCTTGGTTACAGATAGTCCGGCTGGACTAGTTTTTTTCGGTGGAAGCAGGTACATTTCTTTAGCCTGTAATAAAATCATTTTAAATCAATATTTCCTGTCAAATACTTGTCTTTGGTAAGCAGCTGTGTAATACACAGGATAGAGAGCCGGTCATTAATGTAAAATAAGCCCTTCAGGGTGATTCAACACCCCAGTTAAAGGCAACATCCGCTGTACATTACACAAATCCTGCCAGGTTCTTCTCTGCTGTTTATTGTCTAGTTATTTTCAAACGTGACCCGAAGGTCACCAAACTGGCTGGGAAAACATGAATGGAGAAATTTAATAAGTAACACACTCCCCTCTCGCAACAACTACTGTTGAATTATTGCTGAATTAGTAATTTCTGAAAGTGTGCTAACCTTTTCTGTTAATCAGTTAATGAATGTCTTTTAATCTGTCACAGAAAAAATACATAAGTGCAACGTTTGCGTTTTTCTTTTTCTTACTTGAATGTTTTCATGGTCATTTATGTGTTAAGTGAGTTTCATGAGCTGTGGGCCCTTGACACCTGTTAAAACCTCGGTGTATAAAGTCAAACTTACTGTACATGGACATCAATGAGAAGGCAAACATCAGTCATTCTTGAAAAACATACTTTTTGCAGGTTTGTGGATTTTGCGGCACCAGAACGCAGCCGGAGAGGCAGGCGGCTGTGTCCATTACATGTTCTCTGGCTTTTTTAACTGCTGCATACATTCTTGAGGTTACATCACTCCCCCATGGAGCGTGCTCTCCATATTATTATGGCGGCATTAACAAGAGGTTGTCTTTACAACCTCCGGTGTATCGACCCGCTGGTTAAAATTATGCCCAGAAATATCCACAGCCAACAGCTTCTCTGGTGGAGGAAAACAGCCATCTTCACTGGCAAACTGACAACAAATCTAACTGGCAAATAAAGCCATCTGCTTATGAAAGCATTTACTTCAATCAAACTGTTTGCTTAAACTGCTCCAGACATGCTATCACCTCAAAACTCTATCACAAAAATGCACCTACTCCATAACAGTCTTTCATACAATTTTTCCATCTCAAAATTACACTTTTCCTCCATTTACTGGATACTAAATGAAAGACATCAGACTATCCTATCCTACTAAATAACAGAGAAAAGCCCTGACTTCAGTGGAAACACTTTTATTTTCAAGAAGCTGTTAAAAAATTATTAGAGCATTTTTTTCTATATAAAACAAATAAATTAACACAAAACCAGCCGTGAGGCAGTAGCTTGTTTTCCCTCAGTTTGGTAGCTTGAGGCCAACTGATGTTCGCTGAGGTTCAGTCTGCGGCTCGGACGCCTGTCGCTCTCGGGGGTTTTATCCCCAACGGCAAACCTGCAGAGTCCTGAGGCTCGACACATCTCTGCTCTCCGCTGTATCTTGCTGTAAGCTACCATATAAGCCTTTAAAGCCTGGACTCTCCCAACGGGACGCCAGTCAGTCCCAACTGCACAAATACAGACTCCTTGGCAGTCCTCGGGTTTAAAAGGAGCAGTTCACCCAAAAATGAAAATTCAGTCTCACCCTCATTTCAGTCGAAACTCCATAGAAGTTAATTGGGCCACCACAGACAGTGAGTTAGCTCCTGTAACAGCGAGGAGATAATGATGTAAACATTGCATTTTTGGACCCACAGTGCAATTGTTTGGCCAGGAAACACTTGGATTCTCCTGCGTGAGCTGGTTGGAGAAAATTCATGGACATTTTATATGGTTTTCGGAGCTGTAAAAAGCAGGCTCTGTTAATTTCAATAGTTTGAGAGAAGGCTGATATTGATCTACAGGGGGGGCTAACGGGGGTCCTACAAACTTCAGTGGAGTTTCGACTGACATGGGGGTGAGAAGATAATGACTAGATGCTCATTTTGGGGTGAACTGTTCCTTTAAAGTCTGTACTGTCTGTATGGCGTGACAGGATTTCAGCAGCCATTCCTTTCCTCCAAACTCTACAAAAAGAGACTCCTGCGGCTTGAAATATCTGCATTCTGGAGCATCGTATTGAAGAACACAGACCTTTAAGATCTGTAGTGTCCAGATGGGACTCCAGTTATTGGCAGGAGTTCAGTCCCAACTGCACAAACACACACTCCTAAGGCTTAGCAGTCCTCTGCTTTCTGTCGTATCTCAGTGTAGATTATAGACGGTTAAACTCACTGTCTGTTCCTCTGAGACATCATGCATTGTGCAAAAGGAGTTACAGCTCAATATCAGGATGCAGGGGCTAATATATTGTATTATATACTCAGTATAGGATGCAGTGCAGTGCTCCAGTGGTGTCAGCCCTACACTGCGCTGTGCTGCACTTCCTGGTTGTCATGTTCATCCCATTTCTTTCTCTCAGCGTCAACATTTTTCTGTTTTCTGTCCGTTTTTATGATGATGCGGTTCGTTCTGTGCTTCCTGTCTGTGATAAGACACTTTTCTTCCCTCCCCTCTCTCCCATTTTTCCTCATTATTGACTTCTGTTCTGACATACGGTTTGGTTTGTCCCGGTCGATACGCTGTGACTTTCTCTTTTTTCATTGATGAAATGTTCTTTGAACGCTTACATTTCTGTTTCTTTTGTCCTGCCTTTAAGCCTTCTCACTGAAGCTTGTGTTCCACCTCAGTTTTCATGCTTTGGAGCGTCACTGGCTTGGCATTTGCATTTGTTAGCCTCTTGGTTCAGTGGTTTTACACCTCGAACCTCCATGACTTGACTAGACACAAGGAAAGGCCTGAAGTTTTCACTACGTGAACCAGACACTGAACCCCTACCTGCTCACTATAAGCAAGTCGCTCTGGAGAAGAGCCTCATGTAAATCAATAAAGTGTGAAATGTGTTGTACCTCCATGCAGAAAGTTGGCCTTCGCTTTCTCCTTCCAGCCAGTCTTGGTTGTCCAGGCTTTCCCTCTTGTTTCATCATTATTCTTGCTGTTTGCTCAGCTGTTAACTGTTGTGTTGTCCATCAGGGTTTCAGCTTCTTGGAAGATGATTCTCTTTTTCTTTTATCCTGCACTGATGTCCATTGTCTTTCCCCATCATTTGAGCTCTGCTTTCCTGTTTTGCACTTCCTTAATTCTCTTCCTTTCTCTACCACCCTTACAGTGGTGTTGAATACAGGCATTAGGGTATCAGAGCGCCCCCTTTAGGAGGGGAGGACAAGAATCAAAGCTCCAGGAAGTGGGAGCCATCATTGGGGAGATCGCTCTCAGAGTACCACAGCCTTTACAGCGTATTTTTCTCACTCTGTAGAAACCCAATGCCTTCGGCCAATGACATCGCAAGCTCACCGTCAGTCATCAGTCAAGACTTTTGAGGAGTTTTGAGGAATTTTGCAGCCAACTTCAGTGGTGCCTCTGGGGGCTCTGGTGCCTCTGGGGCCTCTGGGGGCTCTGGGGCCTCTGGGGCCTCTGTTCTGCTCAAGCTGCAGGTTGGCTTAGTGGCTAGAGAGACCGTCCCGTAGCCAGAATGTCACAGGTTCAGTTCCCACAGCAGCCAGTGCTGTGTCCATCAACAGCCATGTGGAAGTGCTCCCAACCTGCAAGCTGTTGTTTTGGATAAGGATCCTGGATAAATGCCTAAACTGGAGTTTTGAGATCATCCTTGAAAATTTGGCCCCCCTTGTGTCCTTCCCATCCAGCTCCAGGAAGAAATGGAAAAGTACCTATAATAAGCAACATTCATATGCTCACTTAATATGTAACATATTTACATCTTAAGTGCCTAAAACTCCAGAATACTGAATCTGCTTCACCATTATCAGATTAAACTCTACAGTAACATCTTGTGTGTTTCTCACAGAACTGTGAGCCTGGAATGTGCAAACGCCCAAATCTCATAGAAACACTGACAAAATAATAACTTGCTCACCTCTTATTACGCATCTCCTTAAAGTGCTACAACTATAATATCATTGGTTGTTCAGTCTTGTTCATATGACCTTATACTTTTTGGGCAATAGCTTTATTATATTCTGTAGTAATATAATCATGAATATTCAGCACTATAAAACTCTCTGTAATCATCCAGATTTTGAGTTCCTTGGCTCCCAACCTGCAGACTGAATAAACCTGCCCCGCCTAACGGCTTCCCCAGAGCTCAGTCCTCCTCTTGTCCTCCTGTTTTACTTTCTTCATCTCCCTCTTCCACTTCCTCTTTGCCTCTTTCACTTCCTGTTTGGAGATCTTGCCGTGCTTGTAGCAGGCGTTCAGCGCAGCGTGGAACTGCCCGCTCACCGCCTCGTATTCCCGCCCCCGGACGTCAGCCGCTCTGTTGGTGTTCATGAGGTTTTCTATCCAGGCCCGGGTGATGACCTTCAGGCTCGCAGCGGCCTGTAGCACCGAGAGAAGACTCTTTAAAACAGACGTGTCATTTTCTAACACACATGTCAATATCCATTGCTGTCCTCTCTAGTGCGGTGTACAGTACTTGCTTACCTGGTGAATCCTGCCGGTGGCGCTGGTCAAACGGCTTTTCCAGTTGGACTGCTGTGTTTCCATCAGGTTTTGTGTCTTCATAACCAGACAGGGAGATCGGTTAAAGCCTACAGAGATCTTTACAGAATCACACAGACAAGCCATTTACAGTAAATATTACAATCATATTACTGTTGGACTAGGATTAAAATGAAATAACTCTCGTGGACTGTGATTATTCTCGGCACATGCGATGATAAACTTTGAGGCTGAATGAAAATATCTGTCTGGTTTTAGCATCCTGCCACAGTAAGTTACTCACTGAGCTCTGCCGCCCACGCTCTCCCCAACTGAAACAGATCTGTGAATTCACTCAGTATTTGCCCTATGACAGGTGTTGTTTGAGTGAAACATTTTGGTGAAGAATGGAAACTTGTCTGACATTGAAGAGAATTCCGTTCCATTGTTACGCAACAAACAAACAATGTTCTAAATGTCACCAAAGCTGCAGAAATGAACTTCATCCAATACACATCTAACCGTATATTTCAGTTATATCTGTTTAAATGTTGTTTACAGTATGCAGCGTTTATGATGAGCGAGCTGCTGCCCGTTTGACCCCTAAACCCATGAGCAAAAACATGTATATGCATGCATTTTAATAACACAAATGTTTTTACCCATACACACATATATGCAGAATTTGTGGAGAAAATGTATACCAATATTACAAAAATGTCCAATTTCATATACTGTGTTCTACATCCGTGTATATATACTGTATATTAATATACATGATACAGAAATAGGCTATAATTGGCATGGAATGTATGAAGTTATGTATCTTATCCCAGGATATATTATCCAAGAAAAGTCTTTTGATGAGCTTATCTCACCATACAGTACTCATAAATAAATTCACCTACATTTTTAAAATAGCTTGCCAGGATATATGATTCATAAATATATTTACTTATATATATATATATACATGTCAGGCTATATGTCAGGTATTTATGGTCTCATTTGGCCAGATGTTTTTTTTTTTTTTTTTTACAGATGGCACTACTTGTCCAAAAGACATATTTTGCCAACTCCATATAAAACAAGTGGAAAAAGTAATGGCTGAAAAAAACAACAGCAACAATCCATAGTGCAGTACATTTTCCATTTCAAGTGAATTGACTTAAAAGTACAATTGATAAAAACAAAAAAGTGATTATTCTTATTCTTATTAATAGGCAAAACCTTTAACTACCTGCATATTTTCAGCTAGAGACCTTTTTGAGAACTCTAAGATATTTAACATTTATGCTTATTTTTCCCCATAGAAATGAATGAGGAGAGTGCATAGTGACGTCTGGTAGTCCAGTCACTCAGAACAACACAAAGTCTACTTCAGACACAAATGGGCGCTTTTTAAATAGTTTTACAGTCATGAAATGTGTTTTATTTGGTGCTCATTGTGCCGGTGTGGAGCTGAAGGTGCACAGACACACAGCTAGTCCTCACATTATCTCCAGGAAATGCTTTTCTGGTTGTAACGTCATGCTGCTGTTTGTCCCAGTGGCAGTCCATCACCATCACGCTGGTGGAGAAGGTGCAGATCATCGCTGTGTTCCTGGGCTCCCTCTTCCTGGTGGCCAGCATCTCCTGGCTGCTGTGGTCGGCCCTCAGCCCGCAGGCCGTCTGGCAGCGGCGGGACGTCCTCTTCCAGATCTGCTACGGCATGTACGGCTTCATGGACCTCGTCTGCGTAGGTGAGCCCGGACTGCTGTTAGACGACTGTTGCTCAGCTGAATGTGAAGCAAAGTCCTTTCTTGTGCTTATTCTCAGTAACCTTGTATGCACATATACTTCTTAAAATTGCATTCTGCTGATCTTTTAATTTCTTTTTAATCTTTATATTTTTGTACTTTGTCTTGTTTCACGTGTACAAATGTGCTCTTTTTATGTTTATGATTTATGATTTTAGGGCTTTTCATGTAAAATTCTGCACTGTTTTCAGTACACCTTACTGCAAGCATGAATTAATAAAGTCAAGTCATCTTCTAGGGTCAAATACATTAGATTTTTTTTTTAATTATGTATTTTTCTATTTATCAAATCAAATCAGACTTTGGTTGGAATGAAAACCTGCAGACTTTCGTGTGATGATGGCACATGATTGAGAACCACTGATCTAAGACATGACTACCTTGAAGGAAGAGGCCAGTCTTACAGGAAAAATCCACCCTAAAACATTTTAACACTGTTAAAAAACAGCTATTGGAGATGCACTTTGCATTTCTGGGTGCATTTAGTTGTTTGGTGTATTTCCAGCAGCTACAGCAGGAGTTTGATATGAGAAAATGTTTCAGGATGTAAAACCTCAGCGGTAAACGTCAGGTTTTGGTGTCAGTCCCTCAGAATCAAAGAGCGAGGGCTTCTTTCTAGAGCCGCCATTTTGCACAGAGAGACGTTCAACAATCATACAGGGAGAAATCCATCGTAGAAGAGGAGAGAGACCAGTTTCTCCACCACAGGAGCAGGAGAGAGACCAGAATGCAATGCAGCAGAGAGACAGGTTGCAGTTTGAGTAAGGGATGCAGCTGCGATCACCGACACGGCCCAACATTCATGAACCAGTTGGCCAGCTAGCTGTACTTACAGTATATGTCCATGTGGCCGCCTTTGCTTAAAAGCCACAGGTTTACACCCCTTCTCTGGAGGTTGTGGAAAGGCATTCTGGGAAATGTAGGAAATCACTGAGTAGAAGTAGCAAAATTACAACTCTTCATCACCGAATAACTCCTGGAATGCATTGACTATCACAGACTGATGATATATAACAGTGTAAGAGGGTCCGATGGGGGAATTTTCCTTTAACACCGGCACTTTTTCCCTGTAACAGGCTTGATTGTCCATGAGGGGGCGGCGGTGCACAACGTCTTCATGCGCTGGCGGGCCGTCAACCTCCACTGGGACGTCCAGAGCTACGACAAGGCCACGGACATGGAGGAGACGAGCACCGGCCACTCCTCCCTGGCCCCCAGGACGCTTTGGTTGCCCCTGGTCACCTTAGGGCCCGACGGCCCCTTACACCCCACCCGGCTCGGGCCCCGGCCCTGGACCTGCCTCTGTTTCCCCCACTTCTGCCCCGGCCTGGTGCCCCGAAACCCCCTCGGCCAGGACAGTGACTCAGGAGAAGTCGTCATTCGTGTAACATCGGTGTAACGCCAGGCGGTTTTTACACAGGAACAGAAAATCTGATGATTAACACTCTGTGGTAAAGATCTGAGCTTCTCCAGGCAGCCTGTAGAAACAACATGGAACTGATTTCCTCTGTCTACACAGCTAATCTTCCTGTGAAAGTGTTGATTTTTCAGTTGTCAGTGTTGATTGGAGAGTTGTTTGTCCACTTATAGAGCTTATCTGAAGTCTTAAAGTAACTCTGAATGTGTGGACTGATAGAAACACAGTTGATTTTTACTCTCTGAGTTAAATTCTGACTGACTGATTTTGCTGTGTAGACAGACATGAGCCACACTCACCTCCACCATCTCTTTTCCTTCATGTCTTTGTATTATCCTTGTCATTTTATTGATGTTATTGTTGTTCTACTATTTTCCACCATGTTGGATCTGCTGTTATTTACATTCTGTTATCCAAGCTTGCCATCTTGCTTTTGTTTTCACCCCTGTTGTCTGCCAGCAGAAAACTTAAGAACAGATTTCCATGAAATGTGGTCTGATTGGCTTTGGGCTTATCCACTTCGATCCAGATCTGGGATTTCCACTGTTGGGACGATTCTTGTTTTTTTTTAGCAACTATGGAAGTTTTTAGCAACTATGAAACTAACAGAGAGAGAGACTTCATTCCAAATTGTAAGAATATGCAGGGTCAAGAAATCTATTTCACTTAATATTGAAGTGATAGGAATGATGTTTGGGTGAATTGTTCAGTGTTGGTGGAGGTTTGCGCTCTTTGTTGTTTGTTTTGATGTGAGGTGTTTTATAAGCCTCTTGGGTTTTTCTCTCCCCTGCACAGGTTATCACTTTCCTTTTTTAATAAATCTGCCTCTATGTTTTATCATCGCACAAGTAAACATAAACTCTGAGAAGACCAGATCTTTCCCAGCAGGCATTTGATGGATTTTGAACTCACAGAAAGATATTTAGGTCCAGATTTCACCAAACGTGAAATCGTCTCCACTTTTGGCGCTATATTTACGCAGGTTTTCTACCTTGGTGCAGGCCGTCATATCAACATCTATCCAACGTCAAAATGTTTGCTGGGCTGCCACAAAGGGTTAAAGGTCAGATGATTTGTGCCAGTATAAATACAGCCATTGAAAACATTGTGGTTTTGATCTGTCTGTATGCCATTCTGTTGAGCTTCCAGGAGCCCAGTGGTGGGGTGGGGGTTGGTTGGGTGGGTGGGTGGGTGGGTATTTGGGGGGTGGGGGGTGGTGATGCTCCTTTCTCGACCCAGGTTTTCGGTCATTTGATTTTTTGGTGCCTTAGGAGGCTGGTGAGCGGTGAGCGGTGACGGTGTCACAGTGTGCAGCACAGAAATGACTTGAATGTGACTTTTGCTGTTGGCTGTATTTCTGTTTCTTTTGAATGTAACATGGATGTAATGTATAAAGAATATTTATATTCAGAGAGCGAGTGTGTGCGTTATTTGCTCCACGTCAAGTAGAAGTTTTGTACGTTTGGCTTCAAAGCTGCAGGAGGCAAATTTGCACGTTGGCGGCTCCAAAGGGCAGCGAGAGGTAACGGTATGAAAACTTTGAAAAATTGTTTGTTCACCAACCCGGCCGGTCTGTGATGCTTTACACCAAAGGAAACCTGAGAGACGAGAGAGGGAAAGATCTAACGCTGGTGAGTCCGGCTTGCAGCGTCCCAGTTGGGCGGTCCGGACGCTCTTCTGTGTTGCAGCAGTTTTGAGATGTCGTGTCTCACCCCATGTAACAAAACTTCAACAACCATTTTCCAACATATTTCCAAAAACCTAATTTCAGCCACAGAAAGTCCTGAACACAGCTGCATTATCTGAATATCTTCTACCTTTTTGACCAAAAATGTCAGAGAACCTTGTAATTCCACGGTCACAAAACAACAAATTGAATAAGTGTGACAAGAGACTGTCAGACTTTTATACTGGACACAGTTAACATGGTAACTCTGGATATCAGTAACAATTCAGATGGTTTCAGGTAAGCTGTTAATCCAAAAAATAGACTAAATTGACTTTCAAATACTTACTGAAACGTTCTGGTACCTATGTGGCAAATATCTCCCATCAGGCAGCAAACTAAGCTAAAACAAATATATTAAAAACTACATAAAACACAACACTGTAAGTCCTATTTGATCTACAGTATGTCTGTTTTAAACTAGTGTTAAAGAAAAATGAGTGAAAAAGACAATAACAGCCACAGCAGACCCCAGAGCAAATATGCATCCATTTATTGTTAGAATCATCCTTTCAATACATAACACAGCTAATACAGATGAAAAACAAGATACCAGTATTGTGTATGTCATAGGTTCACTGTATGTTTGGTGGCTGCGTTGAGAAAAATATAACAAGATTATCTTGGGAATATCGCCGTGTGGTCATCATTCAGAAAAAAACAGAAGGCAAAGACTTACAGTATAAAATGTACAGCCACATGATTATATAATATATATAACATTGCACATTATAACAAAAAAGAAACCAAACATGAAAAAAAAAAGAAGTGTACACAATATACAACAAGGCACTGAGGGAGAAACCTGCACACACGTCTTTGGATGGATCTGCCGCCCGCGGAGCTCCAGTGAAATGTTGTGGGCCGTCGCCGTGAAGCGACCTGGCAGGAATGTCACGCTGCAAAGAGTCCAACTTAACAAGTCATTTAATCTAAAATCTGATTGTTCTCATCAAAATCTGCCAGAGAGTTGAGACACTTTCTTGTTCAATGCAGTCTGATTTGCTTAAAGGAGCAATAACTCAAGTTTTTACTGTCCCATAGCACAAAATATCCAAAATACTGTATATCTGTTGGGGATTGATAGAGTTGTTGATCAATACCAATGACTCAACGATTATTTTGCCAGCTGCTGACATTTCTGGCTTTCAGAACTCACTTTCTGGCCTGTTCTCTCCGTTTTGGAACAAAATCCATCTAAAAAACCTCGTTCTCAAGCCAAAAAAAGTTTTATTATTCCAGTATTTGGCATGATGATATATTTCCTCTTCACTAGATTTAGTTTCTGATGGATCTCAGCTCTAATTAGCTAGCTTACTCCTCTTTTTTGAAAATGTGAGTTTATTGTTTGTGTCAGTTACAGGCCACCGTAGCTCAAGGAGACAGGAGGGGTGAGGAAAAGTCAAATCGTACTAGTTGCCAATAGTTGCTAAGGGTCATAGATTACTGCAACGAACTTTCTTGAAAGTGACAATACCTTTAAATACAGCAGGTCACTCCGCTAGTATCAGGATTATGTCGCTTGATTCAAGAAATTCCTTGAAATGAAGTGAAATGATCTCACTACTGGCAGGAAAATAAGTTTTCAATACCCGGCGTTAGCTTAAATGACTTGCAGAGCTGGATGGTTTTTGCGGTGTACAAGTTCATTGGTAGTTAAAGGGAACATGGGAGCACCTTCCAGAATAAAGAGTGGCATTTACAGCAAAACTGGACTCGAAAGCGGAGTGCGTCCTGCTTTAGTTTGTCGGATCCAGGCACTTAAGTGACCTCCATATCACAAGCAAAGTCCTTCTGAAACAATCACAATAAAACTTGAAATGCTTGAGACGACTACAGTTGCATATTATTTACATTTAACAGACAATCCTGGAGATAGTTCTTACAGAATGTCAAGTCCCAGAGTTTTCCGAAGCAGAGGAAAAGCGTTGTAGCCTTTAAGTATTTTTTTCTCTCCATTTTCTCTGCCTTTATTTTTTTTTTTTTTACATTCTGACAGCCTATAGACACACCCCTCTTTAAAACACACCCTCTCACACACACACACACACACACACACACACACACACACACACTCATACAAAAAGGTACAGCCTCAGTAACAAATACCCCATCCTGCAACAACAGCCCTTGTAGTGCCACAGCACATTAGCATCAGGAAGAAATGAACAGTTTCATTCCAAAACAAGATATCCACAGCTGAAACTACTCGGACAAAATGATGATTGGTGAGAAAACAAGGGAGTGATCACACCTACAGTCTGTTTTCTTTGGTCCAAACCACACTGGAAAAGTTGACTTTGTTGCATTTTTGCATTTGGTTCGTTTAGGTTCTCACTGCCCGGTAACAAGCAAACCAGGGCTTGTAAACAAAAGTCACATGACTCACAAGTAGCTTGTTTATTGGACAGAGTTTGGGTCGCCTGTCATCCTGCCAGGTTAGAGATCTTGGTGGCAGGAGAGTCGAAGCAAATCAGATTCCAGTTCCTGTAACTTTATCTCATCATGATGGACTTGTCTGTCTCTTCTTCTGTGGTGTTCATACCACTTAAGAACACATGAAGAAACAGATGAATATGAGCATCAGTCCAGACTTCATTTTGTTCTGCTAGGCTTTCCAAGCATGAGGAAACTGCTGGCTATCAGATGTCAACATCAACATGTCTCCTTCTACCCATAAACCCTTGCGTAGTTGGTTCCGATTACGTTCTCACCTCTAACCAACCGCACCGCAGTTCTCTTGTTAGAGGACTGAGACACTCGGTGCCGTTTTTTGGCGCCACCCAGAGTTTGAACGCCATTGATCTGACCTGGACAAACGAACCGAACTAAAGGAGGAAACACTGCAGAGTGCTTGGTGTGATGTGATTCTCTATTGAGCGGAGTGGATGTTTGTGAGATTTATCCCGGGCCCTCTGGTTGAAAGACTGTCTCTCTAACCCCTAGGTGATCCTACCGCTCCATTTCAACAGCATCATTTGAAATAATCATCTGTATTTTTCTGAGTAAGGAGCTACAGTATGTGCAGTATATCAGGTGTGGATCTACAGCGTTTTGGAATGAAACCCTTCACAGAACTAGCTGGTTAACATTAAGAGCAACGTGGTTTTCATCTGTGGTCTCCAGCATTCATAAAGTCAGTTGGACACAAAATGTAAGAGCTGCTTTCTCCAGTGCGCTGAGGGTTTGGCGTCCCTGCATGGCCCACAGTGGCCACGCTCGACCTCCACAGCCCCTCTGGTTTGTGGCCAAAGGTCAAAAAGTCAAAGGTCAAACACCGAAGGGCGGCGTTCACCAGGCGCTGCACTGGCTGCCGTGGCTGCTGACGGACTGACAGTTGCTGTAGCGTTTCTTGACGATCATGCTGATGTAGGCTTTCATCAGCTTCGCGATGTCCATTACCTGCAGAGGAGCAGAAGAAGAGAGTCGGGGTGTCACAATATGGTTGATAACACATAATTAGAACAAATGGTGGACATCTCACTTGGAACAAAACTCAGATCAGTTAGTATTCTTAAGAAGTACGTACCAGACTGGTTTCAAAGACCAACTCGCGGCCCTCTACAGCTATTTTGTAGGAATTGGGCAGCGGAGCACCGAAGGAGAGAATCTGTTCATATGGGAAAACCTCCAGAGGCCAAGGCTCCCCTCGCTTATACACCGATATCGCCTCCCTGCTCACCCCCAACCATAACTCAATGGGGAAAGCTCCGTCACGGCTCTGAAACAAGAAACAGGAACAAGATGCATGTGAGTACTGTGGTTAGACTGATATCTTGGTGGAGGAAAGGGATTCACATCATATGGTAAAGATGAGACAAGCTTAGCAATTCTGTTCACTTTCTGTTAGCTTTCACGTTGTAAAAATGACTTATGAAGTCAGGTTTGAGGATGGACCCTGATTTCTCCAACTTCCTAAATTCTTTTAGTCACTAAGAAAGAAATACCTGAAGTCAAGTGTAGGGAATGAATATTCATTTCATTAAAATGCACAAAATGAACGACTTTAATCACATAAGTCGTGTGATCACAAAGCTTAAAATGCCACGGCAGGACACAACTACTGTCCTGACACACGCGAAGGCACAGCCCACATATTACAGGCTTTGTAACTATTACATGTGTGTCTTGGACTATTCTTTTGGGAATCTCTCAAATGTTGCCAAAGCTGTGTGTGACAAGTGTGACAAAGCTGATCAGGAGCAACAAAGTCTACAGAAAACTTCAATCAATGCATTTTGACGGCTTCAAATTGAATTGAGTTGAGTTGTTGCTTTTAACAGTCAGTAGTCGGGATGGTTTTTCCCATATGACGTGAATGCAGCATCAGCACTAATCTATCATGACCAGACAAAATGATTGGAACCAACAGACAAGGTAGAAGAAAAAAAGATCAGATATCATCAAAGCAGCGTTTGTTGTGTTCTCACCTCAACGTTGAACAGCGTGGAGCCGTATCCTGGCCATTCCTTGACCAAAGCCATGTACTTGACCATGGCCTGTTCCTGGTTCATCCCCTGCAGTTTCTTCCACTTGTCCAACACGCTGGCCCGAACCGCCGCCGCCTCCTCCCTCATCCAGACCTCCAGGTTGTTCTCCTCCTCCAGCTTCTGGCGACTCAGCGAGCCGCTCCTGAAGCTCCGCCTCAGCGTTCCCTCCAGGAAGCTCGAGCGTTTCCTCTCCGACGTTCCCGAGCGCTCGGCCACGGAGCCGGTGCCGCCGCCGGCGCCGGGCGTGAACGTCTTGGCCGAGTTCTGGACCCGGGCCCGCAATCGCGCCATGGGGAACACCTGAGACATTTCGGGCAGGGTGGCCTGGGAGCTGTGGTCACCCAGGAGGTACTGGAGCCTCAAGGCAGCCAGGAACTGGAGAGTCTCCTCTGGGGCGGGGTACTGGCCACGAATTACTGCTTCATGAGCCTTAAGAGGGGAGGAAGACAGAGAAAAATAAAGACGGAGAAAGACTTATTTTTTTTAATTGAAACACACTGAAATACATCTAGCACTGTACCCACAAGGTACAGTATATGTCTTTCTAACAATTAGATGACAATTAGATCACAGTGCAATATCAAAGCTGATAAGAAGTACTTGGCATGTTTGGATTTGAGAGATCTGAAATACGTTTGCTACTCATTGAAAAATGCTATGAAACCAGATCAGGTGAAGAAGAAAGGTTTGAAGATGAGATGAAAAGGTGTTAGCTTTGCTTCTCTTTTACAGTTTACACTTGTAGAGATTTGATGTGAAAGCCCCACCCATCTGGCACCACAGAAGACTAAAACAAGCCATAAAAAGATTTTAAAATATGATTTGACCCAGGTCTCTAAAAGAAAGAGGCTATGAGCGACAGAACGAATGTCCTGATTCACGCTTGGATGGATCAGCTGTTGATCTGATAGCATTCAGCAAACTAACTCAGCAGATGTACTGTATGTTTCAGCTGCATCTTACCTGTTCGAACATGAAGGCGAACTCGACGCTGTCCTTGGGAACGTTGTCTGTGTCCAAGAAGCAGTACAGCTTGAAGTAAAACTTCCAGCCGGTGTTGTGTTCATCCTGGCTGGCTGAAAGCCTGCGAACAGGAAGTGTGTGTTACTGACGCACTGAAGAGAAAACATTTCCCTCCCTCCCACACACACGCAAACATACACACACACACACACACACACACACACACACTTACTTTTCAAACTTGGCGAGCACGTCGGCCACCACGGTGCGGCTCTCGATGGCTTTGTCTGCGGTGTCGTTGTGTTCAAACAGAGCAAACATGTTCCTGCTGTCTTCCATGGCCAGGCCGCGGATCAGCTTCTCCACCACCTGACACACACACACACACACGCACACACACACACACACACAAACACACACACACACACACAGCCAACATTATGTTTAGTGGTGCCGTCAAGTAAGAAAATTAATCATAGTAGATTGTAGCATAATTTCAATCAGTTTCATTTAAATCACACTATTTAAATTTCTTTTTGGATAGCATATGAAGAGTTTTGCTCCAAAATGAGATATTGAGATATCCATAGCCACCATGCCTGAACAGAAAACAAATGAGCACCACCAACAGAAAATCCAAGCTCCGCCCACACTGTGACATCAAACAACAGCATCAAAAACAGGAGGATTTACGGATTACCGCTTTAAAGCACGTAAATCACGCCACCACAATACACCACCAGCTAAACACGTGAGCCCGGTTCCCAGCGGCGCCCCCCTGCCACCCACCTCTCCGGCGGTGGTGTGGGAGTTGATGGTGATCTTGCAGGAGCCTCCTCCGTGGCAGTGCACGGTGGTGGTCATGTCCTGCCGCGCCACGACGGATCGGATCTCCTCCTGCGACGGGACGTACTCCCTGGCCCGGGTCTTCCTCAGGGAGTCGAGGGAGAGGGCGGCGTAGCGCTCCGTCTCCGAGCCGGGGAACAGCTCCCGAGCCCTGGGGAGAGACGGCCGGGAGAGTCCTTCATGTTCCTGACATGGCTGTTGACGTTTGTGTCGGTGGAATATGATTCTGTTTTACATGAGAGATCAGGGTGTTCCTGCTATGGGACTAGTAGAGCTATGGTTAGGCTGATATATCACGCCGATATTGACCTTTTGTTAAAAATCTATTCTGGTCCACTCAAAGTCATCCATCTCTGATATGATGGATATGATGCAGTTTGATTGATTTCATATTTATTCTAAAACGGATCAATACTACACTAGTTGTCTATGGGAAGCCTGAATTGATTCTAATGGGAAATTTTGATCAGATTTAACATAAGTATGCATGAATATGTATTATTATCATTCTTAGTGTTATTTTCCTGTGTTTGAATGGAGTTTTAGTGTCCCATGGTCTAAATGCTGTAAAATGGTAAAATATAAACATATTAAATATCGGCTATCGGCAGCTTCAATCCAAAAATATTGGTACAAGTATTGGCCTTCAAAAACCCATATCCATGCTCAATTAAAACAATTTCAAAATCTTTTCTTTGACAGGATGCGAGAAATCATATTTCACTATTTAAGTCACTTTTAATTAATAATGAATATTGAAATTTGTCAGTAAGTCTCAAAAATCAATACTGAGATTGAATATTTTCCTTATGAAGTGTGATCCCATTTCCTCAAACAGACATTCTGGATAAGGATAACACACTGCCCAGTCTGCCTACACTGAACACTGTGGACTGCTACGTTTTCCACCACTCCATCAACACAACGTCCCGTTTCCCCGGCTGGGAGCCTGAGTCTGTCGCTCACCTCTTCAGGTGGAACTTGAGGTATCTGAGGATGCTCCTGGACGGGACGAAGGTGCAGGACATGCAGACCAGGATCTTCCAGCTGCAGAGGTTCCCGGGGCTGCCGGGCTGCGGCGGCCGGGTCGTCTGCTTGATCAGCTGGCAGTAGAGCTCGTCCCGGAGGGGCTTGAGCTCCTGGCCGGTCTGCAGGACGCCCTGGATGATGGGCACCGGGTCGGCCACGCCCTCCAGGTGCTGCAGCGAGTTGAAGACCTTGAGGGCTTCGTCCTGCAGCGTGGTGTAGCCTCGGCTCCGCAGCGCTGGAGGGGGAGTCAGAGATGTGATTAATCAGAATACCAGATACAGAAATGAAAGGAGCCGTCTGCATCTAGTCAGGCTTAAAAAGATTTATAGTATATAGTAGGGTTAGACCGATATATCATTTCGCTGATATTGGCCTTTTATTAAATATCAGATATTGGTTAGTTAGTGTTGTCCACCTCTGATATGATGGAGGTTCCTGACCACAGATAAACAAAAACAGTCTGGAAAACATGCTACAAGTTTATTTTATTTTTAAAATAAACTTGTACTCTTTATTCATTTTATTTATTCATTTAATTGTTCAATATTGGTTTTTTTTGGTAAATTCTTCATTTAGAGGTAGTAATGTATCCCTGACTTCCCCTGCTATCACTAAAAAAACATTCCTTAGTCAAAAAAAACAAGCATTTATCACTAAACTATGAACATGAGTGAAATATCTGTAGACACAAATAAAGGGAAAATTGATTGATCAATAAGATAACAGGTGAGAGACAGAGAGAGAGCGAGAGAGAAAGAGGTTTGTTTAATTGGATTTAGTGATAACAATTTCTAAACTAAAAATGTACCTTTTCAAAATTTTGTGAATCAAGTGATGACACACTGACTGATTATTTCAACAATTGACTGACTCACATATTTATTAATTGACTGACTGACTGACTGACTGACTGACTGACTGACTGACTGACTGACTGACTGACTGACTGACTGACTGACTGACTGACTGACTGACTGACTGACTGACTGATTGACTGACTGACTGACTGACTGACTGACTGACTGACTGACTGATTGTCTGACTGACTGACTGACTGACTGACTGACTGACTGACTGCCTGTCTCTTACCGGAGGGGTGGATGTCTCCGTAGGGCAGCGGCAGCAGGGGGGAGTGCAGCGGATGGTGGCTGTAGCGGAGGATGGGGTTCCTCTTGTAGATCTGCTCCACCACTTCAGAGTTCAGACAGTTCTCCTGCAGAGCGAAGAGGAACAGAGCGTCACCGCCGAACTCTACAGAGCCGGACAGCTGGTCTGTAGTTACAGTACGGCGCCCCCTGCTGACACACTGTCCTCCCGCCGCTCGCTTCATTTGCATTGTAGTTTACTGGGCTGAAGATAGTTTTGAAATGAGGGGACTGACAGTATGGGACGGCTTATCATGAGTTTTACATGCAGTCTATCTTGAGGCTGTAGCAGGATTCTTTACAGTTGTAAAGTTTGTTAAAACATGACTCAAAGAGACCTGAATTTAGAATTATGATTGGTTAAAGGTGCATTCACTAATTTATGACCGTTATCGACCTCTGTCGGTGACCAGTAGGAATTACAACAACATTGATACACACACATTTTGTAACAATCTTACTTATTACCTCTTCCGAAAAGCATCAATCTACAAGTTAAACTGTCCAAAAAAAAGTTGGGGGTTCAATGACGACTCGGCCCCCCATTCTCCTAATGTACGCACACATTACACTAGAGCTGAACAATTAATCGAAAAATGAAATTGCAAGATGAACTTCTGCAATTTCCAAATCTCAGAGGCTGCAGTTAATTTCTTCAGAGAGAGTTTGGTCCAAACTGGATTTGTGAACAAGGAGTTTTAGAGCTGCAGCTAATCTTTGTTCCATGAATCAAAACTTTTCAGTCAGCAAATCCTGCACACTGACATCTATTATTTACATCTATAAGTCCTAAAAAATGTATGACAAGAAAAACTGATGATGATATGAATCACAGTTTAAATCGCAATTGCACTATTCTGTCAAATAATCGCAATTCGATTTTGTGTTGATATCTTTCAGCCCTCCATGACCCTGCGTCCTACCTTGATGTCCAGGATGAGCTGCTGGGTCGGCGTGTCGATGGGAGCTTTGGTGTCGATGACGTTCTGCACGGCGCTGGCCCAGCGCGTCGCCTCGTTCAGCAGCTTGCTGCAGAGGCGGTACGAGTGTTTGCGGCCGTACACGACCACGTTCCAGTAGCCTGTCAGGAGGGAGAGAAGCGGGGGAATGATTCGGTGCTCATTTCCTCAAACGGCACAAAGCAAATGCCATCATCCCTTATGTTCTGTGTTTGAGGTACTAGCTCTGACCGCTGCTTCAGTCTCACTACAAGGAAAACAGCTGTAAGGAACATTTTAGCATGATATAGCCAAGAACAATAAAGGTTTTTTAACTTTATACAGAGGAGAGGGCCTTGGATTTTTTCTTCTTCTTTTTTCCTCTACATATGGACTGTGTCGCGTTCCTCATCTGATCAGTCTTATATTGGTGACTGACTGTTTGTTGGTTGGGTTGGTCGTATGTAACGCTGCTTTTAATACCTGCTGTGAAGCCGACTGTCCATTTGGTTGAAACGTGACACATTTGAAGAGAGATATATCATCAAAAGGGAATGAGAAATATCTTTCTGCCCAAACATTATTAATGTTGCATGACAGTTTCCAGTGTTTAACCTTTATTTACCTGGACACATACTGTACGCACTTTTTCCAGCATCGTCCTGCCTCACATACACACACAGCTCCACACATTCACACTGGGAGCTGCCCAGTGCGACCACAGTCTTCTGCTTCACAGCTTTCAGAGTGCGGCGGTGAAAACCCTGTTTCCTTTTCCTACGAGGGTATAGGTAAGTGAAAATGTCTGCGCTCTATTTGTCTCAGGTCCGTAAATTCAAAAACTCTGAGCATAGAAGATCAAAAAGAATTTGCACACTATAAAGGCGAAAAACCAAAAACAAAATGTTTCTGTCAAAAGACCATCATCAGCTCTTCATCTGAAACATTTTCTGTTTGTGCACTTTTATTTTTTGCACCCTTTTTCTTCTATCTTTTCCTAAGACACCATGG